>NC_143587.1:173586848-174186848 GCF_048544385.1 Mastigoproctus giganteus | reverse complement strand
TCCTCCCTTCCTATCCTGTCTATCCTTTCTGTACACATTGTACTCCCCAAATTCCAGTTCTGCATTTCTTATATCTGTGTGACACCACGTCTCTGAAATCCCCACAATATCTGCCTTTGATGTTTTGAGCAATACCTCAAATTCATCAAATTTATTTACTAAACTCCTAGCATTGGTGTACACACAAGTATACATGCACCTGTTCTTTTTCTTAGCTACCCTAACACAACCCATGTGTTTACTTGTACCCCAATGATTCCCAGCAGTCTCTGAAATATCCTGCATCTTATTTTCCAGGCTGCGGCTCATTCCAATAGAAGCAGTGCAAGAATCACTTTCACCTCTGCCAGTGGCTACTGTTAATCTATTAGTCCTTGTATCCCCCCAATCTAGCAGTTTTCCGACCCACCTAACATTGCCTCGATAGCATCAGCAAACATTCTTGCACCCTTTCTATTTAAGTGTATCCCATCCCTGTAGAAGCAGTCTCTCCTGTTAACAAGTACAGACCAGGCTGAAAAAAATTCTACCCCTTGAGCCCTGCACAATCTTTCCAGGGCCGAATTGATTGACAGGGCTCTCATCATATACTCCCTCCTATCGTGTCTGGGCAGAATTGCAGACACTTTCAATTTCAACCCTAATTCACGGCTTTTTTTCATCAGTGACCTGTACTTGTCAAGTAATTCCGCCGGTCTCCTACTCTTAATGTCATTAGTGCCAACGTGTACAACTATATCACCTTTTGTGCCCTTAAAAGATGATATCCGCTCTACAACGTCATCAACCTTTGCCCCTGGCAGACATACCCTGGTCCTATTCCACCTATCCTTTTTACAAAGCATGTTTCCCGTTTCCCTGACAATAGAGTCACCAACAACTACTAGTTCCTTTGGGACCAGCGCATTCTGCCTTGGGGGTTGCCGCTGTGTTCCGCGATGACCAAGTGCAAGCTCTGGCATTGGTGTGGGCAGCTGAGAGCTTGATGGGCCCCTCACTTGTAATCCTTCGAGGGCATCCACCCTATCCTTCAAGCTCTCATATAGGCCCATAACAACGCTGAGTTGTCGCCTTATCTCCTTACACTCCTTGCATCGCACACACACAAAGACATCCCCCATGGCAGTATCATGTCCCATACTTGACTGCTCCGCAAACATCAAGCAAATAGTGCATCTTACAAGGCTGTGATTCAGAGGACAACTGCCCCCCTCAGTTCTCCCCTGGGCCACAGCATTCCCATTAGCTTGAGCCCTTTGCTTTGCTGCTCTGGTTTGAGTCATGATTTAGATTTACTTTCAATAAAATTTCAATTTCTGTACAAAATTAAATCCTAAACTTGTATCCAAACACAGTTATAACGCTATATTTATGTTTCAGTAACGAGTGTTATCTACGGAATATTTACGTTTCAGTAACGAGTGTTATCTACGAAATATTTACGTTTCAGTAACGAGTGTTATCTGCGAAATCCCTTTATATAACTTTCGTATCAAGTTATGTATTAATTATTTGTTTTTACTAATTATTTATGTTACGTAACCTAAGTGGTTATATGTATAATTAATTATGTTAAATAAAATTAATTATATTACGTTTGTAATCTAAGTCGTTATATGTATTTATTTAAACGTACAATTTAACTGCTAACGAAGTTCAACTAACGCTATCTAGTACGGTATATCGTATCACAAAGGCGGGAAAATTACGAACGGTTAGCGGAGTTGAAACAGGTGGAAACCTTTACCGATACTTTTATGCAATTACAAGGCCGAGTAAAGAATAAATACACCAAATTAATCAGAAAATCACAAAATAATGTTATACTACTAAATTTAAATCAAAAGTTTTAGAAAAACAATAATTTCAAATCAATAATTAACAAAAATCCACTTAGCGGCTTTGAAAACGACCGTCTCTAGTAGCCTCGTCAGCAACCACTCGATATTTCCTAAGTGATATTTTCAAATTTTAATTAAAATTTGAAAATATCACTTAGGTGGCAACAAACTGCATGCATGAAAGATCATAAAAAATTATTCAAATTTGTTTACTACTTTTTTGATTATACCTTTATTTCAATTTCTTCTGAACACAACTGTCAAAATTGCATTTTTATATTAAAGGCATATATTTTTAATTAATTTTTAAGTTAAAACTTCCATTAGATTTGTCAACAAGTGAAATGCAAAATTAGAAACTGTGTGCTTCAAGAAATGCCTGCATTTTGACACCAGTCTGTCAGTAACAGGAGTGCCTGCTGCATGAAACATGAAGTGTGCATGTTAACAGTTTGATTCCAGATGATGCTTCAGTGTCACAAAACTAGAGAATGATTGGAGTAAAGCCTGAGGAAGTAAAACTAGCTGGTAAAGCTAGTCTTACTTCCCCAGTAAAGCTGGTCAATAATTAAGTGATGCCAACAGGGGCTTAGAGGGGAACAGGCATTCTGTGTGTTGTCAGACACTCAGCCTGCCATGCACAGAAACTGAACTTGGCCTGTTACAACTAAAGATCGCTCATCGGTGAAGACAGGATATTAGAGCTGGAAAAGGAATTAGAAAATGTGAATTTGAATATCATCAGTTCGGCTGAAACAAGAAGAAGAAATGAATCACTTATAAGTTTATCAAGTGGAAATCTACTGTACACCAATGGAAACAGTGAAATGAGTGAAGGTGGAGTTGGCTTTCTGGTCCATAAAGATATAAAAAAACAGTATTTTAGAATTCAAAAGTACATCACTAAGGGTGTCAAGACTACTACTCAGAATTTCTAAGAGGTATAAGCTAAAGGTTATAATGATTTATGCACCAACCATGATGGTTGAGCCATGATGATGAAGAGGTTGAAGAAATGTACACCGAAATCGAGAGCCTCCTAGATGAAGAGAAAACTCATTACACTATCATTAGCATTAGCATTAGTAGAGGCATTTGATGCAAGAAAGCAAGCTTATGCAGCATCAGCCAAAAAAAAAAAAAATAAATAAAAATAAATAAGTAAAAAATAACCACTTCCACTTCATCCCTCTGTTCATTCGAAATTACCTGTCCAGCTGAGCCTTAAACTTATTTAGGCTATCAACTTCCACGACAAGGGATGGAAGTCTATTCCAGCAACCAACCACCCGCTGGCTAAAGGCAAATTTCCTCACGTCTATCCTACATCTGTCTTTCCTCAATTTGAATTTATGCCCTCTCAGGTGATTATTCTGAGCAAGAGGAAGAATCCCGTCAGCATTGAGCATGCTCAAACCATTCAAGGCTTTATACACCTCTATCAGATCACCTCGCCAGTGCCTAGTCTCCAGACACTGTAATTTGCAAAACATCAGCCTTTCTTCGTAAGAGCACCCCTTTGTTCCATTCACTAATCTTGTTGCCCTTCTCTGTACTCGTTCCAGCATCTCAACATCCTTCTTGAAATGAGGCCTCCAGACCTGTATACAGTAGTCTAGGTGTGGTCTGACCATTGCCTTATACAAGGGAATAATCACCTCCTTATCCCTGCTAGAAAAATTCCTATATATCATCAACAATACACCATAAGCTACTCTTGCAGCCCATCTGCACTGCTCAGAAAACTTCATATCTGCCTGCACAACCACCCCCAGGTCCCTTTCATTCTCTATCACTGTCAGTGTAGTACCACAGAGTTGGTACGTTGCTCTGGGGTTGCTGTTTCCCATATGTAGTACTTTACATTTCTCAATGTTAAACTTCATTTGCCACCTCTCAGCCCATCTGCTCAACCTTTCCAGATCCTGTTGCAGTAGCATAGTGTCAGTAGTGTCCTTGACAACCCTGCCAACCTTCGTATCGTCTGCAAACTTGGACATTAAGCTTGATATACCATCATCAATATCATTTATAGATACAGAAAACAATAATGGACCCAATACTGAACCCTGAGGGACTCCACTAATAACATTAGTCCACGACGAGCAATGTCCATTGATTACCACTCTGTCTTCTCCCCCTGAACCACCCCTTTATCCATAGCAGCAATTTGCCTCCAATGCCACACTGCTCCAATTTGTGCAGCAGTCTTCCATGTGCAACAGTATCAAAAGCCTTTCTAAGATCCAAGTATAAAATATCAAAGTTATTCCCTGCATCCAGTTCTTTTGTGACTGCATCATAGTATCCAGTCAAATTGGTCAGGCAAGATTTCCCCTTAACAAAACCATGCTGTGTCTGAGCTATAACTGGTCTTGTCTAGATGATCCTGCAGTGCTTCTTTAACCAGTGCCTCCATTAATTTTCCAGGAACAGAAGTTAAACTAACAGGTCTATAATTACTTGTCGCCCTTTGATCCTCCTTTGTGAATTGGGGTCACATTTGCACATCTCCAGTCCATGGGTACTTCCCCTGAGTCCAAGGAAGCTCTCATAATTATGGCTAAGGGTTTGCTTACTTCCTTTGCTGCTTCCTTTAATATAACTGGATAGATCCCTTCCACCTCAGGTGCCTTTCTTGTATATATCTTCAACAATTTCTCCTCCACTTTACTCTTAGTAATTACAAGATTCTCTAGCTTACTGCCAGAGTTGAATACACCTCTGGCATTCCCCTCCCTGAATAACTCCTCACGTGTGAATGTTGATGCAAAATATTCATTCAGTTTGTTAGCTACCTGAGCAGGATCATCAACAGTTGACCCATCGATATCAAGTGGACCAATCTGATTCATCCCCTTCCTTCTAGAGTTTACATAATTATAGAACTCTTTGCTGTTTTTCTTTGCATCCCTTGCCAAGGATTTCTCGTAATCTGCCTTCGCCTGCCTAACCTCCTTTGTAACTTGGTTACAGATCAACTTGTATCTATCATAGGCTTCTGTGTCACGTGTTAATTTGTATGTATCCCATGCATTTTTCTTCTCTGCCATATTGTCTCATTAGTTCATCTGACGTCCACTTAGGCCTAAACCTTGAACTATATTTCTTAGTTGGTATGTAAAGCCTAGTAGCTTCCAAGATAAGTTCTTTGAATGCTTCCCATTTTGAATTTGCTGTTGGTAACATCATTAGTTGGTCCCACTGTATTGAATTTAAATACTGTCTCAGTCCATCATAGTCGCCTTTACGAAACCAATAACCCTTCCCTTTACCCCTAATGATAGTTACCTCTTTGAGTAAATCCCACTTCAGCACACTGTGATCACTGCCACCTAGTGGTTCATTTATCTGCAGATTCTTAATGCATGAAGAATCACTACTGATAATCAAATCAAGAGTATTACTCCCTGTAGTTGCCTCCTGAACATGCTGATGTAGAAAACAATCATCCAATAAATCCACAAAAGCCTTGCTAGTGTGTGAGTGACCAGTCCCCAAATTCCAGTCAGTATCTGGGAAATTAAAATCCCCCCATTATAAGACTCTCTGATTTACTGGCCCACTCTATTTCCCCGTACAATTTCTTATTATACTCATCAGAGTCATTAGGCCTATAGCACACTCCTACTCTCAATTTTGATCTCCCAATGCTTATGTCACACCAAACTGACTCGACACTGCACTGTCCAGCAATGTCGACTGGCTTCACTTCCTTGGATTTTATGTATTTCTTAACTAATAGCATAACCCCTCCTCCCTTCCTATCCTGTCTATCCTTTTTGTAGACATTGTACTCCCCAAATTCCAGTTCTGCATTCCTTATATCTGTGTGACACCACGTCTCTGAAATCCCCACAATATCTGCCTTTGATGTTTTGAGCAATACCTCAAATTCATCAAATTTATTTACTAAACTCCTAGCATTGGTGTACACGCAAGTATACATGCACCTGTTCTTTTTTTTAACTACTCTAACACAACCTATTTGTTTATTTGTACCCCAATGATTCCTAGCAGTCTCTGAAATATCCTGCATCTTATTTTCTAGGCTGCGGCTCATTCCAATAGAAGCAGTGCAAGAATCACTTTCACCTCTGCCAGTGGCTACTGTTAATCTATTAGTCCTTGTATCCCCCCAATCTAGCAGTTTTCCCGACCCACCTAACACTGCCTCGATAGCATCAGCAAACATTCTTGCACCCTTTCTATTTAAGTGTATCCCATCCCTGTAGAAGCAGTCTCTCCTGTTAACAAGTTCAGACCATGCTGAAAAAAATTCTACCCCTTGAGCATTGCACAATCCTTCCTGGGCCGAATTGATCGACAGGGCTCTCATCATATACTCCCTCCTATCGTGCCTGGCCAGAATTGCAGACAATTTCAAATTCAACCCTAATTCACGGCTTTTTTTCAACAGTGACCTGTACTTGTTAAGTAATTCCACCGGTCTCCTACTCTTAATATCATTTGTGCTAACGTGTACAACTATATCACCTTTTGTGCCCTTAAAAGATATCTGCTCTACAACCTCATCAACCTTTGCCCCTGGCAGACATACCCTGGTCCTATTCCACCTATCCTTTTTACAAAGCATGTTTCCCATTTCCCTGACAATAGAGTCACCAACAACTACTAGTTCCTTTGGGACCAGCACATTCTGCCTTGGGGGCTGCCGCTGTGTTGCGCAATGACCAAGTGCAAGCTCTGGCATTGGTGTGGGCAGCTGAGAGCTTGATGGGCCCCTCACTTTTAATCCTTCGAGGGCATCCACCGTCCTTCAAGCTCTCATATAGGCCCATAACAATGCTGAGTTGTTGCCTGATTTCCTTACACTCCTTGCATCGCGCACACACAAAGACATCCCCCATGGCAGTATCATGTCCCGTACCTGACTGCTCCACAAACATCAAGCAAGTAGTGCATTTTAATAGGCTGTGATTCAGAGGGCAACTGCCCCCCTCAGTTCTCCCCTGAGCCACAGCACTCCCATTAGCTTGAGCCTTTTGCTTTGCTGCTCTGGTCAGAGTCATGATTTCGATTTAATTTCAATAAAATTTCAATTTCAGTACAAAATTAAAACCCTAAACTTATATCTCAACATAGTTATAATGCTATATTTATGTTTCAGTATCGAGTGTTATCTACGAAATCCCTTTATATAACTTCCGTATCAAGTTAAGTATTAATTATTTATTTCTTACTAATTTTTTATGTTACATAACCCAAGCCTTTAAATGTATAATTAAAAGTACAATTTAATTGACGAATGGAATGTTCGAACGGGGCACCACGTTGGACAAAAGGAAATCATTGCCCAAGAACTACTTAGGTGCAAGGTATCAATCGCGGCATTATCCGAATTAAGGCTCAACGGGTCTGGAACGATGATCATCCAACCACAAGCACCTAACGAAGCGGTTATGCTATTCTACTCTGGTGGTGAGAAACGAGAAGCAGGAGTGGGCTTTATGGTCGATGTTCAGGCCACCAGTAGCGTGATCGCTTTCCAACCAATTTCTGACCGCCTGGCAGTCCTTACTGTCAAGGGCACCATATTATCTCCGCCTATGCACCAACTGAGACTAGCCTGGACCTGACCAAGAATGACTTCTACAACCAGCTCCAACATACGCTGGATTCAATTCCACAGACAGAAGTGATCATCCTTGCAGGGGACTTTAATTTCCACATTGGCGTGGACAGATCTGGTTGGGAAACAACAATGGGCAAGTTTGGCCATGGGAAGATCAATGACAACGGACTACGTTTGTTGTCCTTTGCCGCATCTAACAACCTGATCATCAGAAACAGCCATTTCCAGCACCCTCAAAAACATCAACTTACATGGCGAAATCCATCTGGCAAGGACTCAGCAATCCTGGACTACATTCTGATCAACGCCCGATTTCGCTCATCACTCATGGACGTTTGTGCCATGAGGGGACCTGATCACTACCTCATCCGGGCTAAGGTGCAGCTCAAATTACGGCATGCAAAAAGGTCATCTCGGTCACCCAAGCTGGACTGGAGGTAGCTAATGAATGCTGCCAACAAAGGGGCATATCAGATCGCCCTATTCAACCGCTTCGAGACGCAAGCCGTGCCCGAGGATATAAATGAAGAAGAAAAGCAGATCTCTGATGCCATCCTGGAATGTGCCAAGCCCCTATGTCCACCTGCCCGACGTCGAATGCAACCATGGATATCAGACGAGTGCCTCGACCTCGTGGACAAACGGAAACAGGCAAAGTTGGTCGACTTTGAACGGTACCGGCAGCTAAACCGAGAAGTCCGACAGAGGATGACAGCGGAAAGAGAAGCATACTGGAACAAAGTGGCAGACGATCTTGAAGTGGCAGCATCCAAGAATGAGTACCGCCCTCTCTACCGCACCGTCAGATCTCTGAGTGGAAAGACCAAATTGACTAGTGACAACATCAAGAATGCTGATGGGACCTTCGTGCGATCACCGTCCGAACGCCTGCAACGGTGGAGTGAATTCTTCAAAGCATTGTATAATCACGACCCACCTCAGGGACCGCCAGAAGCTGCACAGATCGATCCCCCTGAAGTCTCCATGGTCGATGTTGAGCCTACAGTAGAAGAAGTGAAAGCAGCCATACAATCCCTAAAGAATGGCAGGGCACCAGGAGTGGACCAAGTCACCACAGAAGCAATCAAAGCCGGGGGAGATGTACTGCTTCGCCGACTACACTCACTCCTCAAAACCATCTGGTGCACTGAACAAATTCCGCTAACATGGAGGAAAGCGATTATCGTACCGATCCACAAGAAAGGTGATAACCAGGATTGCAAGAACTACCGTGGCATCAGTCTCCTTTCCATCATCGGAAAGGTCTTTATGAAGATCATCCAATCAAGGCTGCAAAAACATCGCGAGCAAACCAGTCGAGAAGAACAGGCGGGATTTAGACCCGGGCGAGGATGCTGTGATCAAATCTTTGCCATCCGTCAGCTGATGGAGGAGAGGATCCGGTGTGGACAGCGAACTGTCATTGTTTTCATTGACTAAGTCTGTTTTCGACTGTGTCCATCGGCCTGCCTTATGGAAACTACTAGAGGTCAAACATGTACCTCGAAAAGTCATCACACTCCTACAAACTGCATACAACGGTTTAACCAGCCAGGTGCGCATCCAGAACGATTTATCTGAGGAATTTACATCCAAACTGGAGTCCGCCAAGGGGATGTAGCCTCCCCGTTGCTTTTCAACATCGTGGTCGACGCCATTATGAGGCAAGCATTCAGAAACAGACGGGGCATACAATATGACAAGGATCACTATGTGACTGACCTGATGTTTGCCGATGATAGTGCTATCTTTGCTGGTAACGACTCTGAAGCCACGGACATCCTCTACGACATTGCCCGCATTGCCTGGCCATACGGTTTGAAGATCAATGCTGATAAGACAAAGACCCTGACAACAGTTGGGTCGCAAGCCACCAACTATCTCGAAGGCGTCCAGATCGAGCAAGTGCAGGACTTTAAATACCTTGGGTCGCTGGTCCAGGAGAAAAAAGTTGCATCCACCATGGAAATCCACAGCAGAATTGGACAGGCGGCCACTGCGTTCGCCTCGCTCAAATGGTGTCTGTGGAAGAGGACCAACATTTCCTCAAAGACTAAAATCCGACTCTTCCAGACTTTGATCCTGCCCATTCTCCTTTACGGATCAGAAACATGGATTTCTCTCAAGCTAGATTTAAACAAACTTGAGGTATTCCAAATGCGATGCCTGCGGCAGATTTTGGGCATCTCACTTCGTGACCGCATCACTAATGATACCATCCGCCCCAGATGCCAACAGCAACCAGCCATTGCCGACCAAATCCAGAAGCGAAGGCTTAGATGGTTTGGCCACGTATGTAGAATGGGCACGAACAGAATACCATCCACACTCCTTTGGAGACAACGACCCACCCAATGGAGCATCCAACGGACTGTGCCTAGGAAAACGTGGGCCAAGCAAGTGGAAAATGACGTGAAGACCCGACGTCTCGACCTTAACCAGGCCAGGACTGACGCCATTGATCGAAAAGTATGGAAGAACATCATAGAGCAAGTCCGAAACCCTGCGGCACCTACAGCAGCATACTGGTTGCGTGGTCAACCGCCTCCCCCAGCTGCCAGCTAAGGACCAAGAAGAAGAAGAGGACTTGACAATATTATTAGCATTAGCATTAGTAAAAAAAAAAATAAAAAAAACCACTTCCACTTCACCCCTCTGTTCGTTCAAAATACCTCTCCAGCTGAGCCTTAAACTTATTTAGGCTATCAACTTCCACGACAAGGGATGGAAGTCTGTTCCACCAACCAACCACCCGCTGGCTAAAGGCAAATTTCCGCACGTCTATCCTACATCTGTCTTTCCTCAATTTGAATTTATGCCCTCTCAGGTGATTATTCTGAGTGAGAGAAAGAATCCCATCATCATTGAGCATGCTCAAACCATTCAATGCTTTATACACCTCTATCAGATCACCTCGCTGGTGCCTAGTCTCCAGACACTGTAATTTGCAAAACTTAAGCCTTTCTTTGTAAGAGCACCCCTTTGTTCCATTCACTAATCTTGTTGCCCTTCTCTGTACTCGTTCCAGCAGCTCTACATCCTTCTTGAAATGAGGCCTCCAGACCTGTATACAGTACTCTAGGTGTGGCCTGACCATTGCCTTATACAAGAGAATAATCACCTCCTTATCCCTGCTAGAAAAATTCCTATATATCATTGACAGTACACCATGGGCTACTCTTGCAGCCTGTCTGCACTGCTCAGAGAACTTCATATCTGCCTGCACAACCACCCCCAGGTCCCTTTCATTCTCTACCACTGTCAGTGTAGTACCACAGAGTTGATACATTGCTCTGGGGTTGCTGTTTCCCATGTGTAGTACTTTACATTTGTCAATGTTAAACTTCATTTGCCACCTCTCAGCCCATCTGCTCAACCTTTCCAGATCCTGTTGCAGCAGCATAGTGTCAGTAGTGTCCTTGACAACCCTGCCTACCTTTGTATCGTCTGAAAACTTCGACATTAAGCTTGATATACCTTCATCAATATCATTTATGAATACAGAAAACAATAATGGACCCAACACTGAGCCCTGAGGGACTCCACTAATAACATTAGTCCACGTCAAGCAGTGTCCATTGATTACCACTCTCTGTCTTCTCCCCCTCAGCCATCCCTTTATCCACAGCAGCAATTTACCTCCATTGCCACACTGCTCCAATTTGTGCAGCAGTCTTCCATGTGCAACAGTATCAAAAGCCTTTCTAAGATCCAAGTATATAATATCAAAGTTATTCCCTGCATCCAGTTCCTTTGTGACTACATCATAGCATCCAATCAAATTGGTCAGGCAAGACTTCCCCTTAACAAAACCATGCTTTGTCCGAGCTATAACTGAAGTCTTGTCTAAATGATCCTGCAGTGCTTCTTTAACTAGTGCCTCCATTAATTTTCTTGGAACAGAAGTTAAACTCACAAGTCTATAATTACTTGTGTCAGCCTTTGATCCTCCTTTGTGAATTGGGGTGACATTTGCACATCTCCAGTCTGTGGGTACCTCCCCTGAGTCCAAGGAAGCTCTCATAATTATGGCTAAGGGTTTGCTTACTTCCTTTGCTGCCTCCTTTAATATAACTGGATAGATCCCATCCACCCCGGGTGCCTTTCTTGTGTTTATCTTCAACAATTTCTCCCCGACTTTACTCTCAGTTATTACAAGATTCTCTAGCTTACTGCCAGAGTTGAATAAACCTCTGGCATTCTCCTCGCTGAATAACTCCTCATGTGTGAATGTTGATGCAAAATATTCATTTAGTTGGTTAGCTACCTGAGCAGGATCATCAACAGTTGACCCATCGATATCAAGTGGACCAATCTGATTCATCCCCTTCCTTCTAGAGTTTACATAAGAAAGGAACTCTTTGCTGTTTTTCTTTGCATCCCTTGCCAAAGATTTCTCGTCATCTGCCTTCGCCTGCCTAACCTCCTTTGTAACTTGGTTACAGATCAACTTGTATCTATCATAGGCTTCTGTGTCATGTGTTAATTTGTATGTATCCCATGCATGTTTCTTCTCTGCCATATGCCTCATCAGTTCATCTGACATCCATTTTGGCCTAAACCTTGAACAATATTTCTTAGTTGGTATGTAAAGCCTAGTAGCTTCCAAGATAAGTTCTTTGAATGCTTCCCATTTTGCATTTGCTTTTGGTAACATCATCAGTTGGTCCCACTGTATAGAATTTAAATACTGTCTCAGTCCATCGTAGTCGCCTTTACGAAAGCAATAACCCTTCCCTTTACCCCTAATGGTAGTTACCTCTTTGAGTACATCCCACTTCAGCACACTGATCACTGCCACCTAGTGGTTCATTTATCTGCAGATTCTTAATGCATGAAGAATCACTGCTGATAATCAAATCAAGAGTATTCCTCCCTCTAGTTGCCTCCTGAACATGCTGATGTAGAAAACAATCATCCAATAAATCCACAAAAGCCTTGCTAGTGTGTGTGAGTGACCAGCCCCCAAATTCCAGTCAATATCTGGGAAATTAAAATCTCCCATTATAAGAATCTCTGATTTACTGGCCCACTCTATTTCCCTGTACAGTATCTTATTATACTAATCAGAGTCATTAGGCCTATAGCACACTCCTACTCTCAATTTTGATCTCCCAATGCTTATGTCACACCAAACTGACTCGACACTGCACTGTCCACCGATGTCCACTGGCTTCACTTCCTTGGATTTTATGTATTTCTTAACTAATAGCATAACCCCTCCTCCCTTCTTATGTATGATACTATACTATATTAAGCTTATGCTATCTATTTCGAGATATTTTGTATCGCGTTACAGTGGCGGCAGTTACGAACGGTAAACACATGGATTTGATACTCTTTCCGATACTAAGTAATACCTACAAAATCTCTATCTAAGTTACTTTAATCTAAGTATCGTAAATAAGAATATAAAACTACTCTAGAAAATAAGTTAATATGCCAATTTAAGCTAATAAAACAGAAAATAAATCAGAAAAAACTTCTCTGTTCCAGGAGTGGCAAAAATGTACGTCTGCAAAGGATACTCTCGTTCTCAAACTCCTTATTCTTTATTATAGGGGACTTCAATGCTAAGGTTGGAAAGAGGCAAAACAGCACAGAAAGGGGAACTATAGGAAATTTTGGAATTGGTTGAAAGAAATTAAAGAGGTGAAAGACTTGTGGAACCTGCAGAATCTCGAGGAATGTCAGTATTGAATACTTTTTTCAAGAAAAGGGTGAACAGAAAGTGGACATGGAAGAGCCCAAATGGATTAACAACTAATGAAATCAACTTCATTCTCACTAACAGAATATATATCGTGAATGATGTTACTGTCTTGAACAAGGTAAATGTTGGAAGTGATCACAGAATGGTAATATAGATATAAGAAAAGAAAGGAAAAAACTGACTCTAGTAAATAATACAAAGGCCTTTGATATAACAGAAGAGGAGAAAAAGCAGTATGTACTGGAACTTAAGAACAAGAACAAGTTTGAGCTTCTGCAGACTGCTCAGGACCAAGATATCGACGAGGAATATTACAACTTTCTTAAAGTGATAAAGCCCAAGAAACCTATAGGTAAAAAGAAATCCAAAGAAGAAAAAATTAGTCGAGAAACACTTGTCATTTTCTTGCTAACTTTTCATGTTAGCAAGAAAAACACTGACAGGGAGAAAATTGAGTATACCGAGTTATGCAAAGCCATTAGAAAGAGACTCAGAGAGGACACAAGAAAAGAGGAACAAGCATTAAGGGAAAACAAAGGATTTAAATCAGCAGTAATATAGAAAGACAAATGATACTGAAACTGAAGAATAGCGATGGTGTACTTATAAATAGCAGAGAAGGCATAATTCAAATAGCAGATTACTATAAAGAGTTATACAAGGAGCAAGGGAATGATGCCAGCAGTGGGGAAGATGGATCGCAAAAAAGAAACACATACAACATATCCTGATATCCTTCCTGATGAGGTAGAACATGCGTTGAAGAAAATGAAGAATCAGAAAGCCCCAGGGAAAGATGAAGTTACTGTAGCGTTGTTAAAATTGGGAGGAAGAGACATGACACAAACTGGCAAGACTTCACAAAATGCAATAGAAAAGGTGTGACGCCTAAGGAGTAAAATAATGCAATCTTAATTTTGCTGCATAAGAAAGGAGATAAATCAGAAATTGGAAATTATAGACAAATTAGCTTTGTTATCCCACATCTACAAGTTGTTCACAAGGGTCATTACTAACAGATTAGAAAGAATACTTGATGAGAATCAACCGAAAGAGCAAGCTGGCTTTAGGACAGGATTCTCAACTGTGGATCATCTTCACGTAATGTCACAGCTAATGGAGAAAGCAAATGAATATAAAACACCATTATGCCTGGCATTTGTGGATTATGAAAAGGCATTTGACTCCATACAGCATAAGGCAATGCTTCGGGCACTGGAAAGACAAGGCATAGATACCCCATATATTATGATTTTGAAGAAAATATGAGAATGCTACCTCCTTTATTAGACTAGACAAAGACAGTAGTAAATTTAAAATTGAGGAGTTTGACAAGGAGACACAATATCTCCGAATTTCTTTACTGCTGCCCTTGAGGAAGCTTTCAGAAGATTAGACTGGTCGCAGAAAGGAGTCAATGTGAATGGAGAGTACCTAAACCATTTCCGATTTGCAATTGACATTGTGGTCATAAGCCACGATCCCAAAGAATTAGGAAAATCTTAATCAGTTATGCAGAGTTAGTAAGGATTTTGGACTAAAGATCAATATGGCTAAAACAAAAGTAATGAACCAGTATGCCACAGAAAGGGATATAATGATTGAAGGAGCAGTAATTGAAAAGGTGGAATCATATATTTATCTGGGAAAAGTCATTAGCTGTAATAATGATAAATGGCTGGAAGTCAAGAGAAGAATAAATTTTGGATGGATAGCATTCAGCAAATATAGTCATATACTGAGGAGCAATATCTCAATTTGTCTGAAACGTAAAATAATGAACCAATGTATACTCCCCATCATGACTTATGGAAGTGAAACTTCTGCACTCACCAAAAGAATGGAAGAGGAGCTGAGAACACAGCGAAGGATGGAATAAATTATATTGGTAATCAGTAGCAATTAAATTGGTAGCAAATTGAAATAAAGGACATTCTTATCAAAACTAAAGAACTAAAATGGTCTTGGGCAGGACACATAGCTCGAAGACATGACGACAGATGGACTAAGAAAATAACAGAATGGTACCCAAGAGGATCTAGAAGAAAACCTGGAAGGCAACGGAGATGGACAGATGAAAGTCATGAGTTTTGGGGTAGTAAATGGATGGCCATTGCAGAAAACAGAAGAACTGGAAAGTTTCTGGAGAGGCCTTCATCCTGCAGTGGATTGAAAATGGATGATGATGATGCCAACAAAACCTGTATGTATTTAGATTTAACTTAATTCATAAATTTTTCCTAATTGTGTTGAATTAGCAGTGATTTCTAGAAATTTTTAGTGGAGAAATCAAAGAAAGCATTTTCAAAACAGCTGTTAGGAGTTTCAGCTGTGTGGAGAGAATAGATGAAGAGCACAAATTTCTGCAATATTACTGCTGGAACAATGCTGAAATATATTGAAATATTGCTAGAATCTCTTGTTGACTCAGTGCACCAGACTCTTAGTTAGACTATAATATTAAAATAACACTCTGGACTTCGTCTAAACCATGTATTCTCCTTTCAGGAGGCCAACTTCAGTATACATTAACTCGAGACTAACTAAATTACATTAAGGCTAAAAGTTTTTGACAATTGACATATGGGTCAATATAGTGATGCATGAACTGGCTGCTACAGAGTTCATTTGGAGATCTACTATAACAAAGGTTTATAGTCTTTCAGAAGCCTAAAGTTCATGGGCAAACAGCAGAGGCAAACGAAAACAGAGGTTGACTGACACCATCTTCAGACCTTAGCACTTGTGATGACAACATTGGCTCTTTTAGTGGGTCCTTAAGAATGGGGATTCCCTCAGCAGAGAGTGGGAGTCAACTTGAGGTGGAACCTGGTTGGAGGGTGTCAAATGGGGCTTATAGTCAGGAGACTTTAGGTATAGTATTAGACATGGTGTAAGGGAGTCCAGGCTTTTGCTGCACTAACAAAAAAAAAAAAATTAATAATAAAAAAACAAACGGTAAATTATTATTTATTAATTATGTAATTAGTGTGTCAAATTTAGCTTTGGGAAATCTATCCAGCTGACCTTTAAATTTCCCAAAGCTATCAACCTTAGTCACTCATGGAGGCAGTAATTAACAACTCATTGTTAGCCAATGAGTTGTTAATTACTGCCTACCCTTCTCCTATCCTTCTCTTCTAAGTTTAATTTCTAATTTAATTTAATTTAACTTTTCTTTTATTAAGGAAGTTAAAGTAGGAAGTTAAATTCTTTTAATTTAACTTCCTACCCTTCTCTTCTAAGTTTAATTTATGGCCCTTAGTTTTGGAATCATAACAGTGGTGATTTTGAGATCCACTGCATGCTGTGGTGCTTCATTGTGAAATATCCAATGTTCATCTCCAGTGACAATACAGTTGAGGAAATTAGTATTGTCTTGGCTAGTCTGGATGAAGTCTGATAAATCAGTGTCTTTGATGAATCGATTTTGAGGTTCAAACAACGATCTCTTTCCTGAATTTTTGAAACTGTGTCCTATTTCGAGAGGTTGACAGAGCCTTCGTCAGTCATCACAAATGTCAATTGAAAATTGAAAATTGAAATCCAATTGAAAATTTCATCACCATAAACAGTTTTAACATTTCATAAATTTCTGTTCCCAGTTTAAAGCAAAATTTGGTATCCATTCGTTGCGGGGCGCCTCCGTAGCCAGGTGGGAAGGAGCAGCAGTGCGTAGCACACGCTTCTTGATTAGACCGGGGTTCGAGCCCGTCACCACCAAATACGAGGATGCGGAAAGGTCAGGGAATGACCACCGCATATCCCGGAGCAATATGGCCTTAGTTGCTAATGCTCCTAAAAAAAAAACCAAAATAACAAAATCCATTCGTTGCTCCATTGCAAAATTGTGACATAATGCTACTGACAAAATTTTTGTTACCTGCAGCCTGTCAGCCTATTGGATATTCTTTATGCCACCATCTGTAAGAGGAAGTTTGAACTACAACATAACACTTCTGTTCATTTTCAAACTTATTGAGCTAAGATAAAGAAAGCCAACACGAGAACCACATGAAACTTCACTTAACTTACCGGTCAAACTCATTTCCTAAGGGTGTGTGTAATCGATAGTGGCAGTAGAAGTCGATAATGATGTATTGATTAGTTTTTTTCTCATTATTAAAAGCAGATCATTAGAGTTCATGAGTGTGCTGAAATTTACTTATGGGTACACCCTACAGACTGCCTCAGTCTTAGGGTGTTTATCCCCATTCCCGCTGTTTTTTTCCCAATAGGAAACTTCTACTGCTACTACCGATAAAACGCAGCATCTGTAGAAGTCGTTTTACTATTTTAAACAGCGGGAAGTGGAGGATAAATACCTTAAGACTGAGGCAGTCTGGGGGATGTACCCATAAGTAAATTTCAGCCATGAAGGCATTATACTCATGAACTCCAATAATGCTTTTAATAATGAGAAAAAAACTAATCAAGGCATGCATCGTTGTCTACTTCTACTGCCGCTACCGATAACTTGTAGCACCATCTGTTTACCGAGAATGCAGGGAGCAACTGCGGTAGCAGGAAACGTGTTTGCCCGGTAAGTTCTCCTGAAGTTTTCTGTGGTTCTCGTGTTGGCTTTCTTTACTTTTGCCACTTATTGAACATGACTACAACATCACCAGTCCAGGAATTTTGTCACACCTCGTATACCTCAAGTCTCAAGCGTTTTGTAGTCCATGTATTCAGTCTTTCCTCATATAGATGCCCTTTTGCTAATTTAACAAGGTGCATTCCCTCTCTTTGGCATCTTCAAAAGAAAGTTTTGTTTTTCAGGTGCAGTCTCCATACTTTAGTGCAGTAATCCAAATGTATAAAGCGTATCTTACAATTGCCTTATACATTGGGATTATGATCTCTCTATTTTTACAAGAAAATATTTGATAAGTCATCAGTAGAATACCATGGCCCCCTCTTTGCTTCCTGTCTCCATTTCTGAGAACTGCATGACTTATCATATTGTAATTCATATATTTCTTTCTTCATCTAGTATTTTTGGGGTTGCACCTTTCCCAGATATATTTTGTTGCATTAAAAAATAGCTGCCACTTTTCTGACCATCTCTGAAATCTATCTAAATTGTCCTGAAGAAAACCATGCATGGCTCTTATTGTTTCTCAGCTGAACTTGACATCTGTAAATTTGAACATCATTGACATTAATTCTTTGATATTATTTAAAAAAATCAAATACAGCAGTCCTTGGAAAATCTCACTTTTTACAATAGCCCAATGTAAAGGGTAACCATATCCCATTGCCTCCTACCCTACCTTGCAGGTATAATGTGATCCATCTAAGGATTTTCACTGCAATTATGACATATTCCAGCTTATATAGTCTGTGTATAAGCTGGAATATGAAATTATTGAAGTTCAACACAAAAAAAGGCACCTGTGGGGATGGAATCTATTCAGTTATTGAAGGAGGCAGCGAGGGAAGTTAGCAAACCCTTAGCCATAATTATGAGAGCATTCTTAGATTCAGGGGAGGTCCCCATGGACTGGAGAAGTGCATATTTATTCCCAATTCACAAAGGAGGTCAAAGGGTGACACAAATAATTATAGACCTGTTAGTTTAACTTCTGTTCTGGGGAAAATAATGGAGTCACTGGTTAAAGAGGTGATACAGGATCACCTAGACAAGACTGCAGTAATAGTTTACACACAAGCGTAGGTTTGTTAAGAGGAAGTCTTGTCTAACCAATTTGATTGGATACTACAATGTGGTCACAAAGGAACTGGATGCAAAAAATAATTTTGATATCATATACTTGGATTTCAGGAAAGCTTTTGATACTGTTGCACATGGAAGACTGCAGTACAAATCGGTATGGCATTAAAGGCAAGTTGCTGCAATGGATAACTGGATGGTTGAGTGGGAGACAGCAGAGAGTGGTAATAAATGGACACTGCTCTATTTCAACTAATGTTATTAGTGGAGTCCCCCAGGGTTCAGTGCTGGGCACATTGTTGTTTTGTGTATTTATCAATGGTATTTATGAAGGTATGTGATGAAGTTGCAGATGCTACAAAGGTTGGCAGGATTGTTAATGACAGTAAAGACTTTTCTAGATCTTGTTGCTACTGCAACAAGATCTAGAAAAGTTAAGCAGATGGGCAACTGAAGTTTAACATTGACAAATGCAAAGTACTGCATATGGGTAGAAGTAACCCAAGAGAAATGTACCAACTGTGTGGTACTACATTCAGGGAGGTGGAGAATGAAAAAGACCTGGGGGTAATTGTGAAGTCAGATATGAAGTTCTCTGAGCAGTGCAGACGGGCTGCCAGAGCAGGTCATGGAGTTTTGTCAATGATATACATATACGAATTTTGCTAGCAGAGACAAAGGAGGCGATTATCCCTTTGCATAAAGCAATGGTGAGGCTATGCCTTGAGTACTGCAACAGGTCTGGGGGCCTCATTTTAGGAAGGATGTAGAGTTGCTAGAACGAGTACAGAGAAGGGCAACTAAGGGTGCACTTACGAAGGAACAAGGGGGGTGTATAAGGCCTTGAATGGTTTGAGCAGGCTCAATGCTGACAGGATACTTCTGCTTGCTCAGACTAAGAACCTAATGGGGCATAGATTCAAATTGAGGAAAGACAGTTGTAGAATAGATGTGCAGAAGTTTGCCTTTAGTCAGTTGGTAGTTGATTGCTGGAACAGACTTCCATCTGTTGTTGTGGAAGTTGATAGCTCAAATAAATTTAAGGCTGAACTAGACAAACATTTTGAGTGACCGGATGGGCGAAATGGGAAGGTTTTTATTTTTTTTTTTTGACTGATGCTGTATAAGCTTGCTTTCTTGCATGCCTCTGCTAATGCTAATGACATTTAGACATTCTGGTTTAAAAAGATAATCTGGTGACATTCCAATAGAAAAACAATAAGCATTCAGAGCCACTTCTCTATTGGCGACATTCCAATTATAGTAACTCCTTATGAGTACGTCACTTGATTCCTCTCATGGTGTGATCTCTGAGTGGGATCTTCTTGAAGTGGCAGAAGAAGAAATTTGCTCTGAATGTAACCCACAAGGAGTGACAGCTGTTGAAAAGAATATTTGTGCATAGATAGATGGAAATATACTGACCACTAGAAACCTCATCCCTACTTTGAATTTACCAACATCTCCTAATTCTATCAAAGCTAGGTACTTGCAGTGCCCAGTAAGACAATATGTACTAAACCCATTAAGGTGCTTTTAGTGCCACACGTATGGACACTTGCAAATGACTTGTTCTGGTACACTTGCATGTGCTCGATGGTGCATTATGGCCATAGTTGCCAATGTACCTAATAAATCCCTAAACCAACAACAACAGCATGTGCTCGATATAGTGCAAAGGACATTGAAAATCATGGGATGATCAACTCCAAAACCAGTTAACTGACAGGAGAACATTCTGCATATTCATGAGCATGGCAGTGGTGGACAAACTATTCTGAGGAGTGTATTACAACCATATTCATTAATGAAAATAAGAAAAAATTCATATAAATTAAAAAAAAAATTAATTCTGATTTTAACAAGTTGTACTGTTTTTTTGTGAAAATAAAAAGCAGAAAACTATTAAAAAAAAAAAAAAAAAAAAAAAAGGAGAGAGGGTCAAATTGGGTCATAAAATACTGATTCTCTGATGTAAATCTGGAGATTTGGCAGCAATGTAACAATGAATGATAAGATGCAGCAATTTAAATATAAGAAACTTACAGAAAAACGAACTATTTTCTTTGCTTGATTGTGCATCTGTTTAGTTGTAGTTGGATGATAATGTCAACACTGAGTATTCTTAATCAGATTATAGTAAGACCTCTATAATTTAGCCACTCTTTCTAGGTGGCTACCTGCAAGATGTAAAGTACAGTAATACCCCGACTTACACGAGCTCTGGAGTTACGCGGTTCTTGATTTTTTCATTTGGTGTATATCTAAAATTAGCTTACCAGTGATTTGGAAGTCAAATCATAAAGCTTGGGTGACAGCTTCCATTTTTGAGGACTGGTTTGGTCACCACTTCATACACGAAGTCGAATGTTATTGCAAGTCTAAACAGATTCCATTTAAAGTGATGCTTCTTATTGACAATGCACCCGGTCACCCTCCTGCCACCCTAATTAATTTCGACCCACATGTGAAAGTTGTGTTTTTGCCTCCAAACACAACCAGCTTGCTTCAACCGATGGACCAGGGCGTCATCAAAACATTCAAGGCTTACTACACGAGGCGTTCGTTTGCACGTCTGAATGAAGCTATGAGACAAAATAGTGAGATATCTGTTAAAGACTTTTGGAAACAATTCAATCTTTTAGATGCCGTAAGAATCATTGAAGAATCTTGGGATGAAATTCACAAAAAACATTGAATGGTGTCTGGAAGAAACTTTGTCCATTTTTTTCAAAAACGAGACAAAAACAACGCCAGAAACTGATCATGTCGCTCATGTGATAGAAGAATTTGTTAATCTTGCCAGGCAATTAGATTTGGAAGTCAGTGGTGATGATGTCAACGAGCTGTTGGATTCACATAGTCAGGAGCTGACAATGAATGAGCTCGTAGAGATGCGTGAGCAAAACGTCACTGAAGTATCCGACACTATAATGTGTACAGAAAGGATAGACAGGACAGAAAGGGAGGGGGTGTTATGCTGTTAATTAAGAAAAACATAAAATCAAAGGAAGTGCACCCAGTTAATATAGATGAACAGTGCTCTGTTGAGTCAGTTTGGTGTGAGATAAGCACTGCGAAAGGAAAAATAAGAGTAGGAGTGTGTTATAGGCCTAATGACTTGAATGAGTACAATGAACAATTGTACAGAGAAATAGAGTGGGCCAGTAAATCAGAATGTCTTATAATGGGGGATTTTAACTTCCCAGATATTGACTGGAACTTGTCGGTTGGTCACTCACACACTAGTCAGACTTTTGTGGAGTTATTGGATGATTGTTTTCTGCAGCAGCATGTTCGAGAGGCAACCAGAGAAAGTAACACTCTTGATCTGGTTATCAGCAGTGATCATTCGTGTATTAAGAATTTGCAGATAAAGGAACCACTAGGTGGCAGTGATCACAGTGTGCTGAAGTGGGATTTACTCAAAGAGGTAACTACCGTCAGGGGTAAAGGAAAGGGTTTTTGCTTCCGTAAAGGGGAGTACAGTGGTCTCAGACAGTTTTTAAATTCTGTACAGTGGGATCAACTGACGATGTTACAAACAGTAAATTCTAAGTGGGAAGCATTCAAAGAATTAATCGTGGAAGCTACTAGACTTTATATACCGATTAAGAAATATCGTTCAAGGTTTAGGCCTAAATGGTTATCAAATGAACTAATGAGACTCGTGACAGAGAAGAAAAATGCATGGGATGCATATAAATTATCAGTTGACGCAGAAGCCTGTGGCAGATATAAGCTAGTCTGTAATCAGGTCACAAAGGAGGTTCGGCAGGCGAAGGCGGATTACGAGAAATCTTTGGCAAAAGATGCTAAGAAAAACAGCAAGGATTTCTTTACTTATATAAACTCTAAAAGGAAGGGGATGAATATGATTGGTCCACTTGACATCGTTGGTTCGACTGTTGATGATCCTGCTCAGATAGCAAACAAACTGAATGAGTATTTTGCATCTACATTCACACGTGAGGAATTATTACAATTTGAAAATGGAAGAAGGTTATCAAATTGTAGTAGTGTACTTAATGATTTTGTAATAACTGAGAGCAAAGTGGAGGAGAAATTGTTGAAGTTAAACATAAGAAAGGCACCTGGGGTGGATGGGATCTATCCAGTTATTTTAAAGGAGGCGGCAAAGCAACTAAGCAAACCCTTAGCCATAATTATGAGAGCATCCTTGGACTCAGGGGAGGTTCCCACGGACTGGAGATGTGCAAATGTGTCCCCAATTCACAAAGGTGGATCGAAGGGTGACACGAGTAATTACAGACCAGTTAGTTTAACTTCTGTTCCGGGTAAAATAATGGAGTCGTTGGTTAAAGATGCATTGCAGGATCATCTAGACAAGACTGCAGCAATAATTCAAACACAGCATGGGTTTGTTAAGGGAAAGTCTTGTCTGACAAATTTGATTGGTTATTATGATGTGGTCACAAAGGAACTGGATGCAAAAAATAATTTTGATATCATATACTTGGATTTCAGGAAAGCTTTTGACACTGTTGCGCATGGAAGACTACTGTACAAATTGGAGCAGAATGGTATTAAGGGTAAGTTGCTACAATGGATAAAAGGATGGTTAAGTGGGAGAAGACAGAGGGTGGTAATCAATGGGTGCTGCTCTTCGTGGACTAATGTTATTAGTGGAGTCCCACAGGGTTCGGTGTTGGGTCCACTGTTGTTTTGTGTATTTATCAATGATATTGATGAAGGTATATCAGGCTTAATGTCGAAGTTTGCAGATGACACAAAGGTTGGCAGGGTTGTTAATGACAGTAATGGCAGTGTGCTACTGCAACAGGATCTAGATAATTTGGGCAGATGAGCTAAGAAGTGGCAACTGAAATTCAACCTTGACAAATGCAAAGTACTGCATATGGGTAGAAGTAACCCCAGAGAAACGTACCAACTGTGTGGTACTACACTTAAGGTGGTAGAAAATGAAAAAGACCTGGGAGTAATTGTGCAGTCAGATATGAAGTTTTCTGAGCAGTGCAGACAGGCTGCTAGGGCGGGTCATGGGGTTTTGTCAATGATATATAGGAATTTTGCTAGCAGGGAAAAGGAGGTGATTGTCCCTCTGTATAAGGCAATGGTCAGGCCACGCCTTGAGTACTGCGTACAGTACTCAAGGCGTGGCCTTGAGTACTGCGTACAGGTCTGGAGGCCTCATTTTAGGAAGGATGTAGATTTGCTTGAGCGTGTACAGAGAAGAGCAACACGATTGGTGAGGGGAATGAAGGGATTCTCTTACCAAGAGAGGCTTAAGTTCTGCAAATTGCAGTGGCTGGAGACTAGGCACCTGCGCGGTGATCTGATTGAGGTCTATAAGGTCTTGAATGGGTTGAGCACGCTGAATTCTGATGGGATCCTTCCACTTGTTCAGATTACCAACCTACGGGGACATAAGTTCAAATTAAGAAAGGACAGATGTAGAATAGATGTGCGGAAATTTGCCTTTAGCCAGCGGGTGGTTAATTGCTGGAACAAACTTCCATCTGTCGTTGTAGAAGTTGATAGGTTAAATAAATTTAAGGAGGAACTGGACAGGCATTTGGAGGGAATGGTGTGTTTTTTTTTTTTTTGGCTGATGCTGCATAAGCTCCTACACTTGCTTTCTTGCATCATGTGCCACTACTACTACTTCAGATCCAGTTCCACTGAAAAGCACATGGCAATTGCAAGCTTGACAGAAGGTCTCAGCTCAATTGAAAAGGGCTTAAAAATTTTAGAAAACATAGACTCCAACGAAGAACGCGTTATAGCTACAAAGCAAGAAATAAAAAAAAAATTATTAGCTTGCTACGAAGAAATTCTGCGTGAAAAAAAGGCGCTGTGTCGTCAGACGAATTTGTTAGATTTTATGAAGTCATTGACATCGAAATAACTTTTTTACGTAACTCATTTATGTTTTAATACATATTTTGTATTAATATTTATAAAGAACTGCAATTTTATTAAATATTTTTCTTCTAAACTAGTGTTTTTGTTAGTCCTTGGTCCCAATTAAACAAAATTTATATGTAATTATATGCAAAGTTGTACCCCGACTTATGCGAATTCGACTTAAGTGATTTTCGTCGGACCCACCTATCGCGTAACTTCGGGGTATTACTGTATTGTATATTTAACTTATTACTGTTGGTGTAGTTGCAAATGTGCTGTTTGTTCTTTTAAATATATTCCTTTATTTGCAGCCTCTGTAGCTGAGTGGCAAATGAAGCAAGAAAACAAGCTTATACAGCATCAGCCAAAAAAAAACAAAAACTGCAGTTTGCAGAATTGAAGCTTTCCTTGGTAAGAGCACCCCCCTTTGTTCTGCACACCAACCTTTGTTGCCCTTCTCTGTACTTAATCCAGCAGCTCCACATCCTTTCTAAAATGAGGCCTCCAGATCTGTGCAGTACTAAAGGTGTTGCCTAATCATTGCCTTATACAAAGGAATAATCATCTCCTTAGCCCTGCTAGCAAAATTCATAGACCACTTTGTCTTTGGAGGTGGAGATGTAGTATGCTTCCATTTCTTTAAAGTGTTTTGATTCAGCATTACAGTGGTGAATCCAGGATTCTTCTCCAGTGATTATTGAGTAAAAAATTTTCAGACTTTAATATGAGTTTTCTAGGCAAACACAGATGCTATCTCCAATCTACTTGGAGATAGCATCTGTGGGGTTGTTAATGACAGTAATGGCAGTGTGCTACTGCAACAGGATCTAGATAATTTGGGCAGATGGGCTAAGAAGTGGCAACTGAAGTTTAACCTTGACAAATGCAAAGTACTGCATATGGGTAGAAACGTACCAACCAGAGAAACGTACCAACTGTGTGGTACTACACTTAAGGTGGTAGAAAATGAAAAAGACCTGGGAGTAATTGTGCAGGCAGATATGAAGTTTTCTGAGCAATGCAGACAGGCTGCCAGGGCAGGTCATGGGGTTTTGTCAATGATATATAGGAATTTTGCTAAGCAGGGAAAAGGTGGTGATTTATCCCTCTGTATAAGGCAATGGTCAGGCCACGCCTTGAGTACTGCGTACAGGTCTGGAGGCCTCATTTTAGGAAGGACGTAGATTTACTTGAGCGTGTACAGAGAAGAGCAACAAGATTGGTGAGGGGAATGAAGGGATCCTCTTACCAAGAGAGGCTTAAGTTCTGCAAATTGCAGTGGCTGGAGACTAGGCACCTGCGCGGTGATCTGATTGAGGTATATAAGGCCTTGAATGGGTTGAGCACGCTGAATTCTGATGGGATCCTTCCAATTGTTCAGATTACGAACCTAAGGGGGCATAAATTCAAATTAAGAAAAGACAGATGTAGAATAGATGTGTGGAAATTTGCTTTTAGCCAGCGGGTGGTTAATTGCTGGAACAAACTTCCATCTGTCATTGTGGAAGTTGATAGGTTGAATAAATTTAAGGAGGAACTGGACAGGCATTTGGAGGGAATGGTGTGATTTTTTTTGGCTAATGCTGCATAAGCTCATACATTTGCTTTCTTGCATCACATGCCACTACTACTACTACTACTTTTGTTCAGGAGTAAGGAATAAAAGGACCCAATAAGAACTTTTCATTTCTAAATGTTTTCTCAAAATGCTTGGTGTGTGCTCCCATAACAACTACCTAAGGCCGCTGATAATTTTCATACTGTAATTCATTTGTCTTTAACCCTTCAGTCACGGCTCTCCTAATTTTTACAAACATGGTGGTGCTATACTTGACAGGTGTAAACTTTCTTTTAAATTTCTGGAAAAAGTTTTTGGAGTTTGTTATTTTTGGGTATGCCAATATTTTATCTTTTCTTAATGGATTTCAATACTAACTGTTTGCATTTTTAAAATTTTTTTAAAATTAATACATATTTTAAAAATGCTGTGTTTTTTATACCTTTTATTTACAAAAAACGACCAAAATATATTAATTCATTAATAATCTAAATCTAAAATATATTAGATTAAAAAAAATAAAATACAGGCATAATATATGAAGATGAAGCTATTAATGTCTTCCATTTACTAGTTTAAAATAATTTTGCTTATTCATATGTAAAAATAGTTTTAAACAAAATGTCTATATTAGATGCCGGTCTTCACTTGGAGGATGCACAGAAATGAAATTTCTTTTTTTATGCATAATAGTTGTTGCTTTTTTTTAATATATAAATTATGAATTCAATAACTTGTTTATTAGAGCTAAAGCTAAAAGAAAAACTATGTAAAATAAAGGGCAGATATTATAATCAGTTAGTGATACCTTTCTTTTTTTTTTTCTTTTTTTTTTTTTTTTTTTTGTTAGCAAGCATGTCCTGTCCGAAGATATAGTTTCCAGAAAAGTTACAGATGGAAAATTATATTCAAAGAGGCTTCTTACCAAAACCAATAGGATTCCTAAATGGGGTGAGAGATTTATTCATGCTCGCTCTGTACAGGTTATAGAAGAATCTGTCATTGACCCCAGTAACAAAACAATTACCACATATACAAGAAATATTGGCATGAGGAGCATAATGGTAAGCATTTCTAAGATTTCATAATTTTTGATTATGTTTAACTGAAAATACACAATGCAGTATAACAACATATAGCTTTGTTATTCTTTCTTAACTTCTCTTCCTTTGATAGAACTGAACTTTGAATAAATTTTTTTTGCATTTGATGAAATTTGATAATTTTTCCATATTCTTGCATATTTTTCCATATTAGGTACTTTTCAGTTGAACTCATGTTTAGTAACCAGCAGCGTTAATAGCAGTTGGCTTTTAATTGTGATTGGTCTGTATAGAAATATAAAAGGTAAACTTCTATGCAGACATCACATATCAGAGGTATCAATAAATTCTTTAAAAGGTCTGATGCACAACTATAATGTGAATGAAATATATAATCTGATTTGCAATTGTGAAAACCTAATTATTTCTACTTATGGTTTCAGAGAGTTGAAATATCTTGTACTATCACATATTTCTCCAGCACGAATAGAACACTAATAGAGCAAACTTATCTGTGAAAAGATCTAAACCTCCCAAACACTTTCTAGTTTCTTTCTAGTTCAAATGTACGTTGTCTCAGCTCTGATCTCAATGATGCCCATTTCCACTTACAGTCTGCTAAACCCCACTGCTTATATCAGTTGCCCAAATTATTCGCTTTATGATTCCTTTAACAATGAATGATTTCACAACAATGAACTCAAAGGTATTACTTGTGCATATGTTCGTTCCGATATTCCCTGTCAGAGACTTAGTAATTTCGAATCGGCTCTTTTTGATCTTTTCTGTCTTAAAATCTCTCTACCTCATTCTGCCAAATTCATTTGTTGTCTCTACGTTTTCCCAACCCCACTAATCACTTGGAACTCTGACTTCCTCTCTTTGAAACTTGACTTTCTCCAGTACAACGTTCCTAACAGTGAGGTAATATTTCTTGGTGATTTTAATGTTCCAGATTTTAATTCCAGCTGGCTTCCGTTCTCTAGTAACACAGACCCAGCTGGTTGAGATGCTGAGGCTTTTGCAATTGCTAATGACCTTGCACAAATAGTTCATTTACCTACCAGAATACTGGACAATCCTAACCACACAGCCAAAATGCTTGATCTTTTTCTCACAAACAACCATTATAAGTACATGAGGTTGAAGTGAGTGGTCCTTTAGTCACCTCAGATCACAAGTTGGTGATTCTCTTCTCCAATAGAACCTTAATCTCATGGCTATTCCCAACCTCATGTTGTTTGGCATTACAAGAATGCAAAATGGGATGACCTGCAAGATTTCTTTTCATCTTTTCCTTGGTTGGATTACTGTTTCAAAACTTCTGATGTCAGCGATTGCTCAGATCATGCTAACAAAATTATTCTCTTAGGAATGGAATCCTTTGGAGTGCGGAATAAAGATTCCGCACTCCACTTTAAAATCTTGTCCTTTATCTAAAACTTGGTTTTCCAATAAATGTGCTCAGGCTGTTCAAGAGAAGAATGTTGCATATCGTAATTGGCTTGTTTCCAATTCTTCAGTTTCATTTTCTGCCTACACTAAAGCTCGCAACAATTGTAGAGTTTCAAAAAGCTTGATGTCTTTTTAGGGTCAGATTCCATACCTAGACACAGTATTCCAAGTGTGGTCATACAAATTACCTTATACAGAGATATTATGACCTATCTCTACAAGGAAATGTTTGATAAATCATCTATAGGACACCAAGGGTTCTCCTTGCTGCCTGTCTATACTATTTGGAGAACTTCATGTCTGATTTAGTGTACTTCCAAATCTTTCTTTCTCTGCTGTTTTCAGCTTAACCACAATAAGTGTGTAAATTATTTTGAGTTGCTATTCCAAGTGTAAGATCTTGAATTTTCTTTCATTAAAAGATAGCTGCCACTTTTCTGACCATCTCTGAAGTTTAGCTAAATTGTTCTGAAGAATCTGTGCTTGTTGCTGATCATTAACTACTTTACTGATCTTGATATCATCTGCAAATTTTGTCATCAAGCTCCCATCCCTTCATTGGTGTCAATTAAGAAAATAAAACAAGTGGTTCGAGTACTGATCCTTGAGGAACTCCCCATTTCTAACATCAACCCAATCTGAAGAATAGTCATTAATCACAACCATCTACCTCCTACCCTGTAGCCATCCTGCAATCCATCTAATGATTTTCCCTGTGAGATCATCGCTAGATTCCAACATGTTCAAAATTATACAGTAACTGCTCATATGCGACCAAATTAAATGGTTTGCTGAAATCTAAGTAAACAATGTTTAATTATCATGATGTGGAGCTTTTTTCCCTTTACAAAACCATGTGCATTCCTTCACAATACTATTTTTATCTAATTGACCTGGTAATGCACTCTTTATCATTGCCCCCATGATTTCCCTTACCAGTGAGGTCAGACTGCCTGGTTGGTAATTACCTACTTCAATCTTAGTGGCACCTTTATGTATTGGCAATACATTGGCAGTACAATACTTTTCCAATACAAGGGAATGACTCGTGAATCTAGTGATGACCTCACAATTAACCTAAATAGTTATGAAAGATATCTAGGGTGGATGGGATCTATCCAGTTATATTGAAGGAGACAGCAAAGGAAGCAAGCAAACCCTTAGCCATTATTATGAGAGCTTCCTTGGACTCAAGGGAGAGGTACCCATGGACTGGAGATGTGCAAATATGATCCCAATTCACAAAGGAGGATCAAAGGATCAAGTAATTATAGGCCTGTTAGTTTAACTTCTGTTCCAGGGAGGCGCCTCCGTAGCCAGGTGGGAAGGAGCAGCAGTGCGTAGCACACGCTTCTTGATTAGACCGGGGTTCGAGCCCGTCACCACCAAATACGGAGGACGCGGAAAGGTCAGGGAATGACCACCGCATATTCCCGGAGCAATATGGCCTTAGTTGCTAATGCTCCCAAATAACAACAACATCTGTTCCAGGGAGGCACTGGTTAAAGAAGCACTGCAGGATCATCTAGACAAGACTTCAGTTATAGCTCCGACACAGCATAATTTTGTTAACGGGAAGTCTAGTCTGACCAATTTGATTGGATACTATGATGTGGTCACAAAGGAACCGGATGCAGGGAATAACTTTGATATCATATATTTGGATCTTAGAAAGGCTTTTGATACTGTTGCACATGGAAGACTGCTGCACAAATTGGAGCAGTGCGGCATTGTGGGGCAAATTCCTGCTACAGATAAAGGGATGGTTGAGTGGGAGAAGACAGTGATAATCATTGGACACTGCTCTTCGTGGATTAATGTTATTAGTGGAGTCCCTCAGTGTTCAGTGTTGGGTCCATTGTTGTTTTCTGTATTTATAAATGATATTGATTATGGTATATCAAACTTAATGTCCAAGTTTGCAGACGATACGAAGGTTGGCAGGGTTGTTAATGACACTAATGACAGTACGCTGCTGCAACAGGATCTAGAAAAGTTGAGCAGATGGGCTGAGGTAGCAAATGAAGTTTAACATTGTAAGGTACTACATATGGGAAGCAGTAATCCCAGAGTAATGTATCAACTCTGTGGTACTACGCTGACAAGGTAAGGTATAAAGTATGTTCGTGCCAGACAGCACCTGCGATTTCTCCCATCTTCGCGTGTGTTCACTGTATTGAGGACAAGCCAGAGACTTGAAAGTGTGTGGGCCCAGTCTGTGCAGTGTGATATGTTGTGCCCATTGTTTGTCTGGTTTATTGGCCGCCAGGCCCCTAGTGGGACCCGATGTTGCCCATACCTTGCCACTTGGAGGCTAGCCAGGTATATCCAGTATCACAACAAGTTGCTCTGGCAGGTCCTGCCACCTAGTTTCCTGGGATTTCAGTGGCTAGGACCTATATATATATAAAAATTATGCATTTGACATTAATGCTTAATGGGATTGCTGGTTGGAGTTAAACGCTAGAGAGAAGTGTTAAATGCTTAATAGGTCGGGCAAAATTTTGATGTTATTAAATTTAGACGCGTGAGGCTATACGCTAGATGAAAGATAATAGTGTTAGTTGTCTTAGAGATTTACACGAAACCAGTAGAATTTAGACATTGATTAGAATTTGGCGGCATTGTCTCCCCCCCCTCACTAACTCGGTCGGGTTAGTGAGAGGGGGGAGACAATGCTCCTCTCCTCCCTGCTTATCTCCCATACCCCCCCATACTTCACCCCACCAGGTGAAGTATGGGGTGTATGGGAGATAGGCAGGGAGGAGAGGAGACAGAGACCTGTCTCCTCCCTCCCCTGCCTGGGGATGGTGTTTTAAAGGGAACCGGGTTAGAGTACCCAGTTCGGATCGCCAATGGCATTATTGGCAGCAAAGCCACAGAACGTCTTCGTCGGTGTCATGTCCAAGTAGTGTCAAATCCGGTATGAAGGTCAAGCTGCCCATCCCGCTCTGGGGGTGGGATATGTTAGCTGGCTGGTGGCATAATCCACCAGGCGAAGGGGTGGGAGAGAGACACATTTACTTCATTCATAATCTGCATTCTCACTCTACTTGCATTCTTTTTTTTTTTTTTCCCAAGTTATATATATATATATATATATTTTTTTTTTTTTTTTTTTTTCACTCAACTCATTCATCTTTTTCTCACCACCAGGAGGGATGCAATGATATGTAGTGTAAATTTATATACTAATTAAAACTAGGGTAATATCTAGGTTTGTATCGATTCTAATTTATTCCTATTTCTTACTATGGTCGAGCGGATGAACCTCGCACCGGCTCCATAGGTGATGACAGGTAGGAACATTGCACGGTATATGATTACCAGGGTCTTTCTTTTGAGTCCCATCTGCTCGACTGATCCTGGCAGTCATACCTGCATAATTTCGGACTTTCTTTGCCAAGTAGATCAAATGGGAGTAAAAAGTTAATTTTGAATCAAAGACCACTCCAAGATATTTTAGTTCTGTTACCATTTTTATAGTGGTTGTGTTAATTTTGATTTGTGGACGTCTTCTTATGTCCAAATTGCCTTTTAGAAGTATTTGTTTTGTTTTTTTCAGGCGATATTTTGAGCATGTGCAGTTTTGCCCACTCCTGCAGCTGCAAGAGGGCGGCATTTAATCTTTGCTCTACAACCACTTAACTGTACTTAGTGTACTTAACTGTAGCATTTATGGTTTGTATTCTTTTTTTCATACACTTACACTTTTATTCATTCTTCTAGCTCTCATCTCATTTATTCGACTCTTACTTTCTGCACTACACTCTCTGGGCACCTCAACTTACTGTTATTCTTCAGTTGTTGTGCAGACCAAGCCGCAAGGTTTTTTTTTTTTTTTTTTTTTTTTTTGCAGGCCAGGGGAGAATGCAGTGATAGTATTTGTGGTTAGCAAATGTTTGCTAGTATATATATAAAGTAATGTAAGTTATTTTTAACTTTGTATTCTTTTTGCCAATTACATTTGCTCTTCCACTCATTCCCATTCACTCTCCCCTTCCCTCATGGTAGGTCACTCTTTCTTTCACCAGAACTGCCATTTATTCCCTTTTACCATAATTCCTAGTTCACTCAGTGCCCAGCCTATTCATTCTATCTTTCATTCTCATTCATTCATTCTTCTTTCATTCTACATTGCATCCCTTTGCTACTAGCTTACTGAAATTTTTCAGCTAATCTGCTTCCCTGGCTGCCTGTACATCTCCCTACCCTACGTGGTTACTTATTTGGTATGGGGCCCCAGGTTCCTACACATGGCAGGGTAGTCCTGGGGAGTTTTGTCATGTCAGGGCACAGAATACTGCTATCCTGACAGTTTTTAAGTGATCGTCTGGGCATGGTGGGAAACTTGGGCAATTTTACTATTGATGATTGTTTAATTTCCATTCTTTGGATTGTTCTGTGCATTTCGAATACTTTCTGTGTGAAAGATGTAAAAGCTTTATAATTTTCCTCTTCTGTGATGAACAGATGTTCTTCTCCCCTGGGAAGGGAGCTAATCTGTGCTATTAGCTCTGCTCTGGGGGAATATAGAATGGGTGCCCAGTCTTCACTTTCACCACAGGTGCACTTTGGGTCATCAATCAGCCCTAAGGAGGTTAGTTTTGCTTTTAGGGAGCCATGACCTGTCAATATAAATGTTGTAAAAAGTCCAGGGGCATACCACTTAGGTGGCTTTGGGCTAGCCATTGACACTCGTGGCAGAAACCATTTGGTAACCAGACCTCTGGTTTTCTGCTCCCACTTTGTTTGGCATAGCTCATGGAGCTTTGTGGCTATTCTTTTTCTTTCATCATTGAAGGTGTTGGTTGTATCAAGGGCTATCCCCAGAAATTCTGTGTACAATCAAATGCCCTTTTTAAATCTATAATATAAGCCTCTTTTGGCTACTTCCAGGTAAAGTGGGAGAGTTGTGGCCAGCAACTGTAGTGCAGGTGCGCTTACTGTGCGATATGCTCTGGTAATAGAGAGTAGTATTGTCCTTTGTATCGATTCTAATTTATTCCTATTTCTTACTATGGTCGAGCGGATGAACCTCGCACCGGCTCCATAGGTGATGACAGGTAGGAACATTGCACGGTATATGATTACCAGGGTCTTTCTTTTGAGTCCCATCTGCTCGACTGATCCTGGCAGTCATACCTGCATAATTTCGGACTTTCTTTGCCAAGTAGATCAAATGGGAGTAAAAAGTTAATTTTGAATCAAAGACCACTCCAAGATATTTTAGTTCTGTTACCATTTTTATAGTGGTTGTGTTAATTTTGATTTGTGGACGTCTTCTTATGTCCAAATTGCCTTTTAGAAGTATTTGTTTTGTTTTTTTCAGGCGATATTTTGAGCATGTGCAGTTTTGCCCACTCCTGCAGCTGCAAGAGGGCGGCATTTAATCTTTGCTCTACAACCACTCGCGTGTTACCTTTTACAAGGAAAATTATATCCTCTGCAAAGGCCAGGCTTTCAATGGGGGACTCGGATCCAAGGCCAGATTTTCGTCCAGAACAATGTTCCAGAAGAAAGGGCCAAGGATTGAACCCTGTGGGCAGCCTTTATTCACAGGGCATGTCAATTCCTGGTACCTTGTGCATACTGAGACACTTCTGTCTGTAAGGTAGTTGTTTATTACCTTATAGAGGTTTTGTGGGGAATTTGCCTGGCGGAGTCTCCTAAGGACACTAGGCCACCAGAGTGAGTTAAATGCCCCAGCAAAATCAGTAGAGATTGCCAGCAATATTTCTCCTCAGTGTTTTTAACTGTTGTCAGTAGGTGGTGCATGGCATCCTCCGTAGAATTTCCCTGCTTAAAACCGTACTACTGTTGGAATGTAAACCTGGTTCTGTGTAATATTGAGCTAATCTGCTATAAGTCTTTCATATATTTTCCCTAGTACAGGAAGTAGGGCTATTGGTCTATATGATTTGGGATCAGTAGGGAGTTTTTCAGGGTTTTTGAGAATTAATCTTAACACTGCTTTTTTTCCATATTTTTGGGAATATACCTTCTATCATATGGTTATTATATAGTGCTATTAATGTATCTGGTGCCATTTCCTCTAATTTTTTGATAATCTCAACCTCTAAGAGTGATTCTTTCAAAATAGCGAACCAGATTTGTTAAACATGATTTTCCCTTTACAAAACCATGCTGAGTATCCTTGAGAATTTCAATTCTATCCAAATGATCCTGAATTCCACCCTTGATCATTGCCTTCATGATTTTCCCTACCACTGAAGTCAGACTGACAGGTCGATAATTTCCCACTTCACTCTTAGAACCACCCTCATGTATGGGAGATACATTGGCACTTTTCCAATTTATAAAGAAAAGAGAAGATTATCTTGGAAACAAACGCCTCTTAAAGCATTTCTGAAGAAGACAACTGCTTGTGCAAGAAACCGACGAGTGCCAAGCCACTATTGAGTGATCAACGAGTGTGCATTTAGTCGATGACGAAGAATAAACATTCTTTAACATTTGTAAGTCGGAAATAATTTCTCTATTATTATAATTTGCTTGAGTTTACAGGCTATGTTTTCATTTCTTTCGATAAATCAATCATTGTTTAAACAAACTAATTGGCTAACTAATTTCAGTGTCGATAACTTAACCCCTATTTTTAACATTGTCTATGGGAAATAAATTCCCACTTTACAAGTTTTCGCTTTACGAGCATGCGCCAGGAACGAATTAACTCGTACAATCAAGAACTACCTGTATATTGTAATTTGGTTCTTTGTTACTTTTGTGGAGTATCAGTGCAAGAAATCAGTAAAAGAGTCATTGTAATTTTAAAAATAAACCTGGGATAGTTACAGAAGTTGATGCCATGTTTTAGTATAGAGGGTCTTGCTTTTGGAGAATTGAAACTTCAAGGTGGCTAATATTTTAGGTAAGATAAAACTTGGGACAGTGGTATGGGGAGGGGATTTGGGAGTTGCAATGTGGTCAGACAAGGTCACTGAGTAGTGTGGATCACAGAGAAAAAAGCTCATGCTGTTCTGTTGAAGATTTGTTAGGCCTTTTGGTGTGAAGATAGAGAGGTCATGGTCTCAATGTATAAGGCAATTGTGATGCCACACTTGGAAAATTGTGTTCTGCAGTAGATAAAACTGCAGCCATTATCATTCCACTGCAGAATGGAATCCTCAACGATTCATGTTGTGGGAAATGGACCGTAATCTGCCACACTGGTCCAGTGCGGGTTAGCAGATTGACCGTATTTAGCAGTTGGGGGATTTGAACCTCGGTCTGCTCAAAGAGCGTGTACTACTGCATACCTGACCACTGGGCTACGGCCATTACCATGCATAAAAAAAGACATTGAGCTTCTTGAAAGGATCCAAAGATGAGTAGTGTACCTGGTAAGATTAGCAAAATGGTATCAATATGAGGAAACACTCCACCTGTGTTGACTACAGAGCTTGGAAACTAGGCACCTTAGAGGAGACCTGAGGTGAATGAGGGTGAAATCTTCACTGTTATGATTCCAGAATTAGGTACAGTCCATTCCGGTTATTTGGGACACATCGGGACTAGTGCATTTTGGCCCGATTAAGCGGGTGCCCCAATTATCCGAAGTTTCACGTAAATAGTTAAAAATATAATGTATTCCCCCCCCACCCCTTTACAATTGGTTCGCTGTACAATCAAATCACATTATGACGAACTCAACATAGCAAAGTACCGTTCACTATACAATGTGTTGTAGTAAGCACCAATCATTGTGATCATGTTTGTGAATTGAATTTTAATTCTATTAAACAGCAATTCTAATTAGCGAAAATAGGAGGAATATTATCCACAGGCTATAAAAGCAAAGATATATTAAGCACAAATTTACCCTTTATTTTAAGCTTTCGCTATTCTTTTCTAGCCCTTTATTACCTTACCAATTAAAAAATTAAATGTTACGTGAAAATCGGAATAATTAATATGTACTATAATATGTACATACGAACTAGTTGACATTTCTGTTTACTGACATTTGTGGGTGGGGGTTAAAATTTAAAACAGTAAAAAGATAAGCAATCAATAACAAAGAACACCGAACACACACAAATTGCAAGTAACACGATACGTGGAAGTGAGAACGGAGTAACGAGTTACAAAGCCTTAAAAATAGGAATGAAGAGAAGAGCTGAAAATTAATTTTTTTATATGATTGAAGATTTCATGGAAGTGTAAACACATTTCAACATAATAACCCTCAGAATTCCAGCTGTCAGTATTATCGCAAATTCAATAAGATCGAGTTTACTGTCCGTTTATGATAGATTTCACTAACAGAAAAGCCCAATAAACAGGTGACTGCTAATTGTTTTTATTGTTTTTTGGTTGTGACCTTCAGGATTTCGACCGAACCACGTGGTACCGTCGGAGACAATCGTAGGGTAATCTCCAGTGCTGTGGTCTCCTGCCTTGATTAAACGGCATGCTGTCCCAATTAAGCGAAGTAAACCCTGGCTATTTTCTCGATTGGTTTCTGTTTTTTAAGATTTTCCCCAAATAAATGGCTGTCCCGATTAACCGGTGGCCCAAATAACTGGAATCCACTGTATTATAAATTCAAATTATTGGGAAAGAGGTTTAGGCTGGACTGCACAAAGTTTCCTTTTAGCCAGTGACTTGTTAATTACTGGAATAAATTGCTTCCATTTGTGGTTGAGGCAAAATTCAAAGGTAGATAGATATCTACGTGGAATGAAGAGTAATATAGATAATTTGTTTTATTTTTTTTAGGTGTTTTTTTTTTTTTTTTTTTTTTTTGTGCCCACAAAAGTCTAGGGCTTCTTTGCATGTGGCTAACATTAAATCAGTTTTATTATTTTGGTGCGGTTATGTGGATTCACTTTTTATTTAAGCATCTTCTTGAGTTTCACTGATCCTTTATGCCAACCATTGGAATAAGAGTGTAAAAGGGAACAAAGAAATAAGGGATCTCTGGGGCACAGGTTTTGAGAACAAGTGAAGAAATGCCATTGGATATGTCTTGGCATGAGAATTGTTCAGTACAATATTTAGGAAGGATAGGGCAGATAGAATGGAGTGGTGGGGTCATGCTTCTTATCAAAAGCAGCCTGAGTGTGACGAAAGCATTCCCAGATTCAGATGTTTTGTATGCTAGTATAGAATCTGTATGGAGTGAGATTTTTGGAAGCAGAGGTATAATGAGAGTTGGAGTAATCTACAGACCATGTGATTGTGAACATTATGATGATACTATAATAATTAATGAAAAATTAATTATTATAGTATAAATGACCAGCCAAGAAATTGAACTGAAAATTTACTATAAAATAAAATAATATACAGTGAAATGTGATGAAAATAAAAACACTGATTAAATTATAGTTACAATATAATTTAAAATATAGTTAAAAGCAATAAAATATCTAAAATAAACTGGGTTAAAAGCGATAAAACAATGAAACCTGGAGCTTTCGGAGAACTGCTGTCTCCTTCAACAGCATACTACTAGTGCTAAGACACATCCTTAAGTAGCAGGTCCATGGCACTCATGCACGTGATCATCAGACACGAGCTACATTCTCCATGCGCGTATCGGAAACGGAAGTGGCTCGGGAGCGTGCCAAACAGAAACGGTCATCCCTTCTGAGGACAACTGCCTCAAACAGGGGGTGTAAACGGATCCCCCTGTCCCTATTAATAGTATTGTGACTGGATGAACCGATTTGCAAGCTCTCGAGCCACTTGCGTTCCCAAAATCCATGGGCGCGGTCAGTAATGACCGCGTCTTCAGGGTAGATCCGATGCTGCTTTTCCCAGAAATGCTCTGCCACAGCAGACCTCGCATAGTTAGCAGTCTTGATAGCGGTCGTGTGTTCCCCCAGACGGTCCTTTAAACGTCGCCCCGTTTCCCCCACATAACACTCCTCACAATTCGGGCACTTAATCTCGTAGACCACATTGCTATTTTGGTCCTGGGCTACGGGATCTTTAACTTGGGATATCACTGTGTGCAACTTCCGACCCGGAAGTTGCACACAGCGAGTCTGGCACTCCCGCAATGCCCGTACAATACGTTCTGAAAGGCCCGGATAGTAAGGAATGTATGCAGTAGCCACAGGGGCAGGCGACTCCCTACAATTGGACTCAGCCCTATGAACATATTTGTCCAAGACCCTCTGGGGGTATCCACATTTCCTAAGGTCTGCCGTGACTTTGCAAATTTCTATTTCCTTTTCTTCAGGGATACTACAGTGGGTCCCCACCCTATTCAACAATGCCCTGGCTACACTGTTCTTATGATGACAAGCCTGTGCTGAGCTATAATGAACAAATTGGCCAAGGCACATAGGCTTTCTATAGATCGTTGTTTTTAATCTAGATCCATCTCTGCTCACCAAGACATCCAGAAACGGGAGGGACCCTGCTTCTTCCACCTCCGAGGTAAATTGTATAAATGTGGAAAAGCTGTTGAGTAAATTGAGCACCTCATCTTCCTTTCCCTTTTTTAAAATAGTGAAGGTATCGTCCACATATCTCCTCCACTCGCGCATGAGGAAATTCAACTGATGAAAAACCCTAGTTTCCAGTTCCTCCCTTGCCAAATTGGCCACAATGGCACTGATGGGGGAACCCATGGCCTTGCCATGGACCTGCTTATACATAACTTTTTGAAACACCATGGTAGTGCTTGCGAGGCAAAATTCAACACCTTTACAAATATCATCAATGCTTAGTGAAGATCTAGCACTAAAGCAATTATCCCGTTCCAAGGCCGATCTTACACAATGCACCCCATGATCAATGGGGATACATGTGAACAAGGATACCACGTCAAACGAAATCATGAGTTCGTCTTCACCTATAGATTGGCTTCTTATAAAGTTCACAAATTCCTTGCTGTTCCTGATTACTAAACTGGAGCGTCCCACTATAGGAGAGATGACTCCAGCTAAAAATCCAGATAAAGCATAAGTGGGACTACCCACAAATGCAGGAGTGCCAGACTCGCTGTGTGCAACTTCCGGGTCGGAGGTTGCACACAGTGATATCCCAAGTTAAAGATCCCGTAGCCCAGGACCATACTAGCAATGTGGTCTACGAGATTAAGTGCCCGGATTGTGAGGAGTGTTATGTGGGGGAAACGGGGCGACGTTTAAAGGACCGTCTGGGGGAACACACGACCGCTATCAAGACTGCTAACTATGCGAGGTCTGCTGTGGTAGAGCATTTCTGGGAAAAGCAGCATCGGATCTCCCCTGAAGACGCGGTCATTACTGACCGCGCCCATGGATTTTGGGAACGCAAGTGGCTCGAGAGCTTGCGAATCGGTTCATCCAGTCACAATACTATTAATAGGGACAGGGGGATCCGTTTACACCCCATGTTTGAGGCAGTTGTCCTCAGAAGGGATGACCGTTTCTGTTTGGCACGCTCCCGAGCCACTTCCGTTTCCGATACGCGCATGGAGAATGTAGATCATGTGTCTGATGATCACGTGCATGAGTGCCATGGACCTGCTACTTAAGGATGTGTCTTAGCACTAGTAGTATGCTGTTGAAGAAGGAGACGGCAGTTCTCCAAAAGCTCCAGGTTTCATTGTTTTATCACTTTTAACCCAGTTTATTTTAGATAATTTTATTACTTTTAACTATATTTTAAATTATATTGTAACTATAATTTAATCAGTGTTTTTATTTTCATCACATTTCACTGTATATTATTTTATTTTATAGTAAATTTTCAGTTCAATTTCTTGGCTGGTGTTTATCATTAATTATTATAGTATGGAAATTCCCAGCCCATAGGCCTGTTTGAAAACATTATGATGAGCCTATATGCAAATGGAATGGGCAAGTAAGCATGAATGTCTTATTATTATAGGTGATTTTAATTTGCCTCTAATTGATTGGAGCAAATGGGAAGGGAAATGACGTGTGGTGGGGTTAGGCTGGCAAAAGGAGCAAAGAGTGGGGATAAGGAGTTCACATATATAAATGCAAAGAAGAGAAGGACAACCCAGATCAGACCCTTATGTAATGGATGTGGGATAGTATTAGATACCCCAGCTGGTGTTGCAGATGAAACTCAACAGTTACTTTGCATCGATATTTACAGAAGAAAAATTAATGCAATTAATGATATTGAAATTTCACATGTTTAATGAAAAAAACTTTCAAATCTATGGCGAGTAAGGCTCCTGGGTTTGATGGTATATACCCTATAATTTTAAAGGAGGTGGAAAGCGAGGGCATTGAACCATTGAGGCTAATTATTAGAGCATCATTGGACCCCAGGAGAGACTCCGTTGGATTGGAAAAGTGCTGATGTATCTCCAGTACATGGGGGCAGTTCTAAGAGTGTAGTGGGTGATTACTGACCAGTCAGTCTAGCTTCAGTAGTAGGGAAAATCATGAAGGCAATGATGAAGGGTGGAATTCAGGATCATTTAGATAAAAATGATCTAAATTATCATTTCTATGAATACTGAAGGATACGTGGCATGGTTTTGTAAAGGGAAAATCATGTTTAACAAATCTGGTTAGCTATTTTGGCAGGGTCACTCGTGAGCTGGATTTAGGGAATAATTTCGACATTGTTTATTTAGATTTCAGCAAAGCATTTGATTTAGTCCCACATGAGCAGTTTCTTTATAAGCTGGAACAGGTTGGAATCACAGGGAAAGTCCTTAGATGGATAACAGGGGAGTGTGATTCCTCAGATTGAGTTAATGTAAGAAGTGAGGTTCTCCAGCGATCAGTATTGGGACAATCTTGTTTTTCAATTTCTTAAGTGACATCGATGAAGGGATAGAGGGCGTGATGTCTAAATTTGCAGATGATGTAAAGATTGGGAGAGTAGTTAGTGATCACTGCCAAGCACAGCTTCTTCAGAGTGACCTAGATAGACTTCGGGACTGGTCAGAAAAGTGGCAGCTTTGCTTTAATCCAGCAAAGTGCAAGGTCTTACACCTGGGGAGCACTAATGACAAAATAACTTGTACACTAGGTGGAGTTGATCTAAAGTCAGTAATAGAAGAAATGGACTTGGGAGTTACTATACGGTCAGATAAAGTTCTCTGAGGATTGTAGACTGGTTGCAAGGAAGGTCCATGGCATCCTATTTATGGTTTAGCGATCATTTTCTAGTAGAGATAAGGACATCATAATCCCATTATACAAGGCCTGCACTTGGAATACTATGTTCATACTATACTATGGAATACTATACCTAAAAAAGACACCGAGCTTCTTGAAAGGGTCCAAAGATGGGTTACTTGTCTGATGAGATCAACAAAAGGACACCCATATGAGAAAACTACAAATATGTAGGTTGCACAGCTTGGAAACTAGGCACCTTAGCAGAGACTTGATTGAGGTGTTTAAGTCTCTGAGAGGCAAAAGTAAAATGAATGAGATTAAAATTTATGGTTATAGATGATTATAGAACTAGGGGCCATAAATTCAAGTTATGGGGGAAGAAGTTTAGACTAGATTTCAGGAAATTTTATTTTAGCCAATTATAAATTACTGGAATAAGTTACCTAATTGGGTAGTAGAGGCTGACAGTTTCGAGAAATTCTAAGTTCAGCTGGCTTTCCCTGCTCCCATGGTTACCTATGGGAGGAGGGAAATGCATAGGTTGTCTATTTCCTTTGTTATTTATTAATTTTTTTATTACTTGTGATTACTTTTTCATCACTTGTGCACTCAGTTTAATGAAGACCGAGGTGAGGTGAGAATGAACTCACACAAGCACAGTGCCAGTGTGTTTTTGTTTTTTTTTTAGTTATGAAAAATTAATTTTTAGCTTTTTTACTGAATTAAAATGGTGATCTATTAATTAAAATTTTCTAAACCCAATTAAAAAATATAGAATGAAAATAAACAATAAAATCCAATAATAATAATAGTTTTTATTGTATTTTTTAGAATTTGAGGTCACTGATACCCTGGATTGAAACCCAGATGTTCATGTGACATCTGGCAGATGTAGTGTGAAGTCTATTTTTGTCAGCTGTTTGCATTTAGCTGGCAGAATCAAAGCTTTACAACATTAGATGTTGCTGGTGTCTCACATATTTAATGTGAATTGGAATTGCCTAGAAGGAAGACGCTTCCTCACTTGGCGTCTAATGCTATAGAATACTGTATAAACACTTAGAGATACTAACTGACTCTATAAAAAGGATATGGGAGAATTTGATATAATTTATTTACATATTTTAAAAAAAATAAACTGCTTGTTAGATGGCTTACTAGCAACGGAAGTTAAATATTATAAAATATCATTGTGAAATTCTAAATAATATAAAAGAATTTTTAAATAAACTGAAAATAAAAATGTAGAGCTTCATGATAAGTTTATGCCAAATTATTTAAAATTAAATAATATAAACTTTTATGGCTGTTTATGAACTTCAAGTTTCAAGTTGACATAATTTGTTTTGTCTATCTTAATTTACTTTAAATGTAAATTGTATTAATTAGTTGCAACTGAACTTTTATTTTTACAAGCACTCTTTAAAAAGTACTTTATAAATTGCATGGAACAAAAAATGAAAATATTAAATAAAAGGCAGTTGTAATAAAATACAGTCCATTCAGGTTATTTGGGACACATTGGGACTAGTGCATGTTGGCCAGATTAAGCGGCTGCCCCAATTATCCGAAGTTTCACATAAATAGTTAAAAATACAATGTAACCCCCCCTTACAATTTGTTCACTGTACAATTAAATCACATTATGACGAACTCAACATAGTAACCGTGCACTATATACGATGTGCAGTAAGCGTCGGTCATTATGATAACGTTTGTGAATTTAATTTTAATTTTATTAAACAGCGATTCTAATTAGCGAAAATAGGAGGAATATTATCCACAGGCTATAAAAGCAAAGATATATTAAGCACAAATTTACCCTTTATTACCTTACCAATTAAAAAATTAAATGATACGTGAAAATCGGAATCGTACTGTAATATGTACATACGAACTAGTTGACATTTCTGTTCACTGACATTTGTGGGTGGGTGGGTGGGTGTTAAAATTTAAAACAGTAAAAAGATAAGCAATCAATAACAAAGAACACGGTACACACAAATTGCAAGTAACACGATACGCGCAAGTGAGAACGGAGTAATGGGTTACAAAGCTTTAAAAATAGGAATGAAGAGAAGATCTGAAAATTAATTTTTTTATATGATTAAAGATTTCGTGGAAGTGCAAACACATTTCACCATAATAACCCACAGAATTCCAGCTGTCAGTATTATCGCAAATTCAATAAGATCGAGTTTACTGTCCGTTTATGATAGATTTCACTAACAGAAAAGCCCAATAACCAGATGACTGCTAATTGTTTTTATTGTTTTATGGTTGTGACCTTCAGGATTTTGACCGAACCACGTGGTACCGTCTGAGACAATTGTAGGGTAATCTCCAGTGCTGCGGTCTCCTGTCCCGATTAAACGGCATGCTGTCCCAATTAAGCAAAGTAAACCCTGGCTATTTTCTCGATTGGTTTCTGTCTTTTAAGATTTGCCCCAAATAAACGGCTGCCCCGATTAACCGGTGGCCCAAATAACTGGAATCCACTGTATTTGTATATGGTTTAATTTCATTTGTTTTATTGGATGTGCTACAGTTGAATATCTTGTGTGTCACTATTGTTAAATGGACTTCACTCTGTACATGGTATTAAAGTGTTTGCTTTAGTACATTTGATGTGGTTTTAATTGTATGTATGCTCATCCTGATCCAGAGGGCTTGAGCTGAGAAGCAGCTCAAGTGGAGGGAAAGGATTGAATTTTTAAAGGATGGGGCAGGGAGGGAGAGAAAGAGATTCAGTATGCAAGGGAAGACAGGATGTTGCTCGAATTGTGAGATATGGATTATTAGTGTGTGTGTATAGATATGTGCATTTCAGCAGTTGATCTTGTAATTTGCACCCTTTCAAGAAAAGTGCAAAATGAGAAGTATCCTCTCTCTGGATTCATAGCCAACCACTTGAGCTTAAAAGAAAACTGATAGAGTGGCGAGTATTGTAGTGAAACTTGACTGTTTTTGAGATAAATTTCGTGCTTTTTTACATTATTATTGCACTAATTAATTAAAAAATGCCACTTTTCTTTAGAAGATGCCATGTGCAAAATGGCACTTAACTTTTTCTGTGTGATTGACAGTTCTTATTTAGTTAAAAGTGGTTATGTTTTGTACAAATGAATTGGTTGAACTAATGATTTGGTTGAACACAGTTTGTGTTGTTTCTGTACATTGAATATTATTTATTATTGCTCTGAGGTTATTAGAACTTGTGCTAATCTAGTGGAAAGTGGATTGTCAGTCTTGTCATTTGGGAATATTCATGAAGCTCTTTGTAGAAATTTGCATTGGATACAGTTGATTTTTGAAATACAGTTTTTAGGCACTTTATGTATCTAAAGTCCCTGATGTCTACCCCATTTCCATTAATTCAGAATAACTCTACTCCCAGTGGATGGATTTTCATAAAATGTTATATTTGACTCTTCGAGAAAGATTTGTGAAGCCTTCCGAAATTTCATTAAAGTTGAACCAATAAAAATCTGGTAGTTATTTATTTTTTTTTTTTTTTTCATACATAACGCGTAGGTTACATAACATACATAACACAATATGTTGTAGTTGAAGCACTGAGAATTTTGTTGTGATTTGCTAATTGGAATGAATGATCAATATGGCAGATATGCAGAAACAAAATGTTCTCATTTTTTGATTGTCTTTTTTTATGTAAATCATGAATCATTAACTGTTGCTAATAGTATTAGCAAATAGTTAATAATTATTCACTATTTGCTAATGAAATGAAAAGCACGGTATACATTAATTTGTTTGTTAGCATGTGTGCATGCATACACACACACAAACAGATGTACACAATCAAGAAATAAAGTATCTACTAAGGAAAATATTTAACAATCAAATTATTTTGAATAATATCTTGTTTTGGAACTTTGATTAATCACATGCCGAAAAGAAATATTTCAGCATTCAGGGTCAAGAGATCAAATATTGATTTATTCTAACCATCTGAAGAGTAAAATGCATTGAGACTGTTATATAACTGTGCTGTCATTGTACTTTAGCATGCATTTATGTTATATTTTTTGTTGCATTTTTGTAAATGGAAGTTAATATAAAAAGTTTTTATGCAAAGCCTAGTTTTGTTATATGGCATGTATTGCTAATTGTCATCGTTGATTAATATTTGAAACAGCTAAACTTAGCCTCTTCTCAGTTGTGTAACTTCAGATCATTAAGATCACAGTGGATTAAAAAAAATCATATTTTGGATTGAACTTTTAAGTGGACAAGAACCTGTCTGCTGTGCTATGCAAAGATCTATAATTGAATATTAATTTGATTTCTAGTCTTCACTTAATACCACTATCTGGTACTTTTGGATGAGTGTGAACTGAACTTTTGTACAAATGTGGTTTTGCTTGATATTTTTTGTTCAAAGTCAGCATATCAATTTTTTATAATATTTATTTAAAGTAGAGACAAATGTAGTTCATAACTTTTTTAGACTAATAAAATTTTAGGGTTTTTTAAAATTTTAGCCACAAACTATGAAAAATTCAAACTGTGATATTGTTAGTGCATTTGCATCATTATTACATAGCTGAATTTTTAAGACAAACTGAAGTTTGTACATTAGATATCATTATTATAATATATCATATTCTGAAATCCTTCATACCATGTTGCCTTCCTCTTATATTTCAAATATGTAGCACTTTCCTGTTACAGAGGTCTGCTGTTACTTATTCTCAGGTGAGTACTATCATTGCCTAGTGAGCATTGTTTCAAAGCTATGTAGTAATGATGCAAAAGTACTAACAATAGTTTGAACTTTGTTATCAACATCTTGGTTTGAGGTTTTCTGTCCTAAAGTTTTGTTAGTCTAAGAAGTACATCTTTTGTGTCTCATACTGTGTAAATAAGTCACAAGTGGGTCTTCAGCTCTTATACTTCTGCGTACCTACCTACCTACCTGTCTGCTGATGAGAGGCCAAATAACTTTGAAATGGTGGTGTGTGGGTAGTGGTGGTGGTATTCAACTGAAAATAAGTAACAGTAGACTTCTCTGTTGGGACAGTGTTACTTATTTGAAGTATAAGAGGAAGGCAACTTGTGAATGATTTCACAATATGAGATACTATAGTAATGATGTACAAACTTTAGTTTTTCTTAAAAATTCAACTGAGTAGTAATGATGTAATTGCACTAATTTATCTTATTAATTTCAGTCTATAGAAGAGAAGTGTGTGTATAGACAAAATGAGGAAAATCACAAATGGACTATGGTGGATCGTGCAGCTTGGGTGTCTTCATCTATCTTTGGATTTGGAAGAGCTATTCAAGCATTTGGAGTGGAAAGGTTTAGAAAGAATACAGTTAAAGCATGTCATGGATTTCAGTTTGTACTGGAGAAGATGTTTCCCACTTCTCCTTTACAAGAGATTACTGTTCCTTATATATTGATAGAAAACAAGAAATTGCGGCAGAAAGCTAAAAAGGCAACAGAGTTGGCCAAATCCAAAGCAGCTCCACTTGTTGCTGTCTGTGCTCCAAATAGCCAGTAAAGCTATTGTAATATTTAACATTCTTTTTTAATTTTCAACTTGTAGCATGGTTTCACATGGAAATCATTTCTGGATATTGTGGATCAGTTGCTATTTGTATTCTGCTCCTTAAATATTTAACACCCTTATTCTTCATAAATATTAAGTACATGTTGCTTGATATGCTTTAGGTAAATTAAGTAAATTAATTATATAATTTACAAAGTGAATTATGAAATGTGTTGTGACATTTCATAATTCAACACAATTCACTTCATGAATTGTGTTGTCAGTTTGAAATTTCTTATTTGAGATAGAACATTTCTTATAAATTATTAATACATCATCACTTCTTTGGAAAATTTGAAACAGTGAGAATTAAGTTGTACATTAGTAGTTGGTTGACATCTCATGCACGTTTCTAAATGGCAGTTTCAATAATTTTTATGCAGCATGAAATGACTAGGCACTTCTAACACAGTAGTTTGTCCTGAAATACACATTAAATTAAAATTACAAGCCTTGAATGGATAAACTAATCCTTTTTATTTCTAAAGAAATTGCTTTTTGATTAGTTGTTGATAACAAAATTATTAATTAGTAATTAAGGGATGCTTTGAAAATGGCATGTCTGCCTGTCTGTCACCCATAGCATTAAGTACTGTTTAAGTGATGGATAGAAATCTGCCTATATATCATTCAAACTTTGCTTAACAATATGTTATTTGTTTTGTTACTTATTACTGTAGTATTTGGAAGTGTTATTTCTTAAAGCAAATTATTTTATTGAAAACAAATTGGTGTGATGCGTGAATGAATGTCTGTTTGGGTCTGCTAATTTTGTAATTGAAAATTCACTAAGGGAAGTAGTGTATAGCTGAGTTTACTTTCAAATATATTAATAAATTAAATTTAAGGTACTGTTTTTACTCTATTTATTGTTTAATTTTCATTAATTTTTTATTGTATAATTTTACTTAAATGAATTTTTAACTTGTGAGCTACATGAGCAATATTTCCTATAACATTACTATAAAATTTTTAAAACTTCTGCACTTATATATCCTCAGCAGCCATCTGTTTTTTCCCTATACAGACAGCCTTTTCATTATTCATATTTTGTATAATGAAACCATTTTCTATAAGAACAATATTATATATGAAAGTTTGGTTACAAAACTTATCAAGAGCCAACATACCCTATTTTTATCAGAATAATCCTGAAAATTGTGTTCAAGTACTATCCTTTGTGAGTTACATAACATCTTAAATATATAAAAAAAAGCAGAAATCATAAGTGTATAGATACATGTTTGTCATTAAAATGTGTAGGACTGGGTGAAGTGTATATATTATGCTATAACCAAGGTGTCTTGTCAGTTAAAACACACACACATGCTGATTATGTTTAGTAATAAAATACTTTAAATTTGAAGTCCATTATAAATAGGGTCAAGCATTTACCACAACCATGGCTTCCACACTGATTTCTCTGAAATCAGTAGTGTGCCTCCTTAGCCAGGTGGGAAGGAGCAGCAGTGCGTAGCACACGCTTCTTGATTAGACCGGGGTTCGAGCCCGTCACCACCAAATACGGAGGATGCGGAAAGGTCAGGGAATGACCACCGCATATCCCGGGGCAATATGGCCTTAGTTGCTAATGCTCCTAAAAACCAAATAACAACAACAACAACTGAAATCAGTAATATTTTTAAAGATTTTACGTGGAAAACAACCACGTAAAATCCTTCCCTAACTATAACAATTTTTTATTTTTTTGAAATCAGATATATTCTTTATATTTTCCTGAATTTTCCTCTTTATATTATTTTAAATAAATCATTTAAATTATTTTAAATAAATTAATCTAAAAACAGTTTGAAAATTTTTGGGGGTGAATTTCTATAGAGCTTATATGCCAATTAATTAGTATTAGTAGTGGCATAATTATGGATAAATTTTCCTTGGATCCAAGGAAAGCATCCTTGGATTTAGGGGAGTTATTTATGGATTGTAGATGTGAAGATATCTCCCTCATTTCAGAAAATGATCCAAAGGTGAATGGGTAATTTCAGACCCCTATTTATTTCTGTTCCAGAGAAATAAATGGAGTCGTCACTGGTTAAAGAAGTAATGTAGAGCCATCTAGATAGGAATGTAGTTATGCACTAATCACAGAGTGAATTTGTTAAGGAATGATCTTGCCTGATAGCAAAAAATAATTTTCACTTCAAATACCTAAGATTTCAGAAAAGTCTTATTCTTTCCTCATGAAAAACTGCTGTAGTACAACTGGGACAGTATGGAATTAGGGCTAGCTATTGCTATGGATAAAGGAATGTTTGTGTGGGAGAAGACAGAGTGGTTATCAGTGGGCACTGTTTTTTTTTTTTTTTTTAGGTACTAAAGTTATTGTCCCCCAGAATTTGGTGTTGGGCCTGTTATTGTTAATGCCTGTAGATGTTGCTCTGTCATCTATATTCTCCATTAATGCTCCAATGTTCAGTTCTCTCTCCTACTCTTTTTATCTTATATATTAATGAACTTCTTTAGACAGATTAGAATTCTATTCATATTTTGTTGATTGCATACCAAATTCAATCTTTCAGTTTGAGGAAACTAGTCTTGCACAAACAGCCTCAACTTCTCAAATATCCACCACCATCCCTTAGCTTTAATTCTTCTAAAACTTAGTTCTGTCTTATTTCTTGCAAAAAAGAGTATGCTTGTCTTCCAGATTACTAAACATGATTACATATCTCTGTTAGGGATTACCCTGACATCTCTCTCTTGATTTCAGCACGTCACAAATATTGCTTCCTGCGCATCCAAAAAAAAAAAAAAAAACTGTTTTTGATTATTGGCCTTACTTTTCTTCTTATCAACTTGGTACAAATCAAAAATCAGCCTCACCCCACCCAAATGTTGATAGTGCATATTTTCCCTCTCCCTCCCAAAACCTCGCTTAAGCTGCTTGACTCAGTTTCAAAGAGGCCAGTGAGGTTAATTAATGACCCATCTCTTACAAAGTCTCTCCCCAGTCTGTCTAATACATGATCAATTTTTTCAGCATTCCTTTTCTTTAGGCACATTCATGAGCACTGTTGGTATCTCTAATTCCCATCTTCCAAACCATGCTGCAAGCAGTCAGCATCTGTTTCATTTGTTTCTATCCAATTTCAAATAGTCAGCATTTGTTTATATCCAATTTCAAACTCACAAACCAACCTCTTGTCATTTTAATTTAAGTCACATCCTACAGAAATTCAGCTGTATTTCAACAAGTATCTTGTCCTCTCAACCTTCATCCTGTGTGCAGTACTAGTACTATAGGTTCTAATACCTTTCATGTTTGGGGTTTTCCTTATAGTTGCACCCAGCAGTGCAGGAAGAAAGCTTATCAACCTGAAGATGCAATTGGAGTTCAGGATCAAATATCACACCCAGATCTGAATGAGTTGTAACCTGAGAGTTTGTATGTTAAGAGGTGTGGAAATCACAGTGCAGTAGGCTTAAGTTGAAATAAAGGCAGATTTGGATGGGTTGATTTTCAGCCCCAATTTTGTGAGATAGGTAGATAGATTGGGTGGAGAGTTAAGAGGAGGCTGTTACCTATATTGGTCTTTGGGTGATGTAGCGAGGAAGGGTGTAGCCATCATTATAGATCAGAGGATTAAGGAAAGGCTAATGGATGTGAATAATATTAGTGACAGACTCATGTCAATTGAACATTGAAGATAGCACAACTCTCGTAAGGAGTTCTCTCCTTTGTATAAAATATGTTTTCTTTTGTAAAATTACCTGTTTTTGTAAATTAATTGTTCTATTTTCCCGGAAGTTTCGGGAAGTTGTACAAATGTAAACCCCTGGCTTTTTGGCCGTGAAGGGCATTAAAGATTATCTCTCTCTCTCTCTCTCTCTCTCTCTCTCTTAATGCACTGCAAACCAGTTGAAAAGAAATAGAGAAGCTGGAGTTCGAGGACAAGCTCGAAGAGAACATCACAGGTGGAGATATAGTTATCATGGGTGACCTGAATGCAAAAGTCGGAGTGGAGAGACAAGGACTAGAATATGTTATGGGTCCGCATGGCTGGGAACCTAGGAATGATGGTGACAGGCTGTTGGATTTCTGTTTATGGAACAGCTTGGTCATAGGAAACACCTGGTTCAAGAAGAGGAAAGAGTCATAAAGTAACAAGGTACAGTTGGGATGGTCAACAGAATTCCTCATTGACTATATACTCGTGGATAAAGAGTGACACAGAAGACTAGTGGACATCAGTGTCATTCCTAGTGTTTCCTTGGGCAGTGATCACAGGTTAGTTGTTGGAATTTCAAGATTCCCTAAATTGAAGAGGATCAAAATAACAAAAGAGAGAAAACTACAGGTGTGGAAGTTGAAAGAAGAGGAAAAAGGTGTGATGTTTAGAGAAGAGTTCAGGAAGGTTATACCTAAGACAGTGGTGAACAGTGTGGAATCAGAATGGAAAGCATTCAAAGACTGTATAGTAGGACTGACAGAGCAGGTTTGTGGAAGGACAAGCAATAGAAAGAGATGGAAAGAAAACCGTTTGGTGGAATGATAGGATGAGAGAGGCTGTGAAAATCAAGAATAATGCATTCAGCACCTACTTTCAGAAAAGATGATGAGAATAAAGAGCATTAGTAAAGGCATACGATGCAGGAAAGCAAACTTATGCAGCATCAGCCAAAAAAAACCCATTTCACCACTCCATTCAATCCAAATGCCTGTCCAGCTAAGCCTTAAATTTATTTAGGCTATTAGCTTCCACAACAAGAGATGGAAGCCTGTTCCACCAATCAACTGCTGGCTAAAGGCAAATTTCTGCACATCTATTCTACAACTTTCTTTCCTCAGTTTGAAACTATGCCCCCTCAAGTTCTTACTCAAAACAGTCATCCAATAAATCCAAAAAAGTCTTGTCAGTGTCCGAGTGACCAACCCACAAGTTCGTCAATATCTGGAAAATTAAAATCGCCCATTATAAGACTACCCACTGATAGTCTTATAATGGGGGATTTTAATGATTTACTGGCCCACTCTATTTCTCTGCACAATTGCTCATTATACTCATCAGATTCATTAGGCATTATAACACACACTTCTCATTTTTCCTTTCTCAGTTCTTATTTCACACCAAACAGACTGAACACTGCATTGTCCACCAACATCAGTTGGATGCACTTCCTTAGATTTTGTGTTTCTTAACTAACAGCATAACCCCTCCTCCCTTCCTAGGAGGAGGGGTTATGCTGTTAGTTAAGGGATTTCGGGAGTACAAATTGTACTCCTCAAATCCCAATTCTGCACTGCTTATATCTGTGTGACACGATGTCTCTGATATCCCAACAATATCTGCCTTTTGATACTTTGACTAGCAGTTCAACCTCATCAAATTTAATAACTATACTCCTAGCTTTGTACATGCACCTGTCCCTACTCTTAGTTACCCTAACACAGTCCATGTATTTACTTCTTCCACTATGATGCCTAGCAGTCCTGGAAATTGCCATTACCTTGCTTTCCAGGCTGCTGCTCATTCTAATAAAAGCAGTGCAAGAATCACTTTTGCCTCTGCCTACAGCCATTGTTAACCTTTTAGTCTGTGTATCCCCCAAACTAGCAGCTTTCTGGCCCACCTAACACTGCCTTGATAGTATCAGCAAATATTCTTGTGACCTTTCTATTTAAGTGTACTCCATTCCTGTAGAAGCAGTCTCTCCTGTTAACAAGCACAGACCTGGCTGAAAAAAAATTCTACCCCTTAAGCCTTGCACAATCTCTCCAGGGCCGAATTGATCAAAAAGGCTCATCATATGCTCCCTCCTATCTTGTTTTGGCAGAATTGCAGACACTTTCACATTCAACTCTAACTCACGACTTTTTTTCAACATTGACCTGTACTTTGAGTAAATCTGCAGATCTACTCTTAATGTCATTAGTTCCAACGTGTACAACAGCATCATCTTTTGTGCCCTTAAAAGATATCTAGTCTACAACATCATCAATTTTTGTCCCTGGTTCTGTTCCTATTCTTCTTGCATAGTATATTCCCTGTCTCCCTGACAAGAGTCACCAACAATAACTAGTTCCTTTGGGACCAGCGCATTCTGCCTTGGAGATTGCCTCTGTTTTGTCTGATGCACAGGAGTGAGCTCTGTCATTGAGCTGGGCAGCTGAGAGCTTGATGGGCCCCTCATATTAATTTCTTCGAGGGCATTTATCCTACACTTCAAACTCTCATAGACTCCCATCAGAACATTGAGTTGGTGCCTAATTTCTCAACACTCTAGACACTGAGCACACACAAAGGCATCCTCCTTGTCTAGATCAAATTCTGCTTTAGAAAGGTCGGCAAAAATTTCACATTTTGCACATTTTTTGAGATTGTGATGCGTTGGAGAATTGACCCCTTCGTTTCTCCCCCGAGTCACAGCACTCTCGTTAGTCTGTGATCTTTGCTTCGCAGCTCTTGTCTGGGTCATGACTTCTCTTTAAATACAATTTAATTAACAATGAATTTTAATAAGATTAATATTATTTTTGATTAATTGATAATACTATTATAACTAACAGATTCCTAATACAGTGCTTCGTATTATGCTATCTAGTTTTAATTTATACCTTATGCTATCAGTTCGAAATATACAGGGTGTCTCAAAAATATTGGTACAAATGTTTAGGGGAGGTAGGTAACATCTAAAGGAATGTGAATCGCCTAGGACCCCATAACCGGAAACGTCACAGGAAAGTAGTAGCAGAGGCACAAGAAGCGGAAATGACACAAGAGAGTAATTAGTGGCAAACATTTATTTGACATAATATTAACAATGGAGTACGAGATGGATGCATTTCATGATGTTACAACAGATGCTCGAAGGTTCCAGCATGAGACGCGATGCATGGGTGACACCGACGCAGCATGGATTGGCAGACACGGTCGAACACACCTGGAGTTTCTTTCACAGTAGCAGCAGTGCCGATGAGTCTTGCCACAAGATCCATTTCTGTCTCCACAGGTGATTCATACTTGATTTCTTTCTGCGGGGTGCCCTCAAATGATAGATTTGAGGGCCCCCCCACAGAAAGAAATCAAGGCTCGGTAAATCAGGTGAGCGTGGGGGCCTGGCAACGGGTCCACCCCGGCCAAAACGCCTGTTGAAATGGTCACAAACACACTAGGCGCCCCCGTCATGTTGAAACCAAATGTTGCATCTCACATTTGCTGATCCATCGTCAAGTAACCCTGCTAGAACTTGTTCAAGAAAGATCCAATATTTAGCGGAGTTCATGCGGGATGGTAACAGGTATGGGCCGACTAAGCAGTCACCGACCATACCTGCCCACACATTTATTGCAAAGCGATGTTGTGCCACATGGGGATGCACACCGTGTGGGCCCTCTGCTAATCCATACACTAGGTGCATGTCTGCCAGCTCACAGTTCATATATCGATGCATGCTCTTCGTGTGACGACTACTGCTTGAATGAGTAAACCAGAAATTTTCCCTCTCGCGAACTGATGAACAGTGCCGTGTACCGACTTACGGTGACGTTTCCAGTTATAGGTTCTTATGCGATTCACATTCCTTTAGATGTTACCTACCTCCCCTAAACGTTTGTACCAATATTTTTGAGACACCCTGTATATACATTAAGCTATTTCTTATCGGGTACAATATGGCGGCTAGTTCAGCAATATTTGTAACACCGGGAGTCTTAACTTCCAGAAATCACTGGTTAAATTGAAAATAAGAAGCTAACAAACGCTACTAACCTATTTAATATCTCTGTAAAACACAATATACTATGTTAAGTAACGAGGAATAAGGTAAAAATTAAAAATACTTATCCCTTTACAGCAGCCAAAATTCCACTGACTGTTATCTTCCACGACCCCTAGAGAGAGATGAAACTGAAAAGAGAGAGGCCAGGCGGATAATTAACGAGGAAAGAAGTGTGGTTGGAAGAATGGAGTGAAACTACAACAAGATATCGACGGTAATAAAAAGACACTTTATGGTATGGTGAGGAAAAGGAGAAGAGATGGTGAACAGAGCAAATACTTGATGAATGAGAACCTAATAACCAAGGAAGAGATAAGAGGAACATGGAAGAAGTATTTTGAAAATCTGTTGAACGTGCAGGACAGCCCAGCAAAAGGGACAAAGGCAGTTTGATCCTAAAAGAGGGGATGAAAGCGGAGAGAGAGAGACTTGACGTGGAATGATGTGCAGGCATGGAAATACATCGAGACAGGTATGTCTGCTGGTATGGATGGGATAAATGCTGAAGGCTACAGGCGAGGCAGTGATAGCATGAACATAGAGACTGTTCCTTAAAATCTGGGATGAGAGACAGGTGCTGAAGGACTGGAAAGAAGGTTTGATCATCCCGTTGTTGAAGAAGGGGAACAGGGAAAAGTGTTCCAATTATAGAGGCATCACCACATGCGAGTAAGCTGTATGAGAGAGTGTTAGAGTGGAAGATAACAAGAACGATTGAAAATAGGATGGCTGAGGAACAGTACGGCTTTAGGCCTGGCGGATTGACAGTGGATCTAATTTTCTGCAACTGTAGGAAAAGTGTTACGAATACAAAGAATTATGGATGGCATTTTTAGATATAAAGAAAGCATTTGATGCTGTAAAGAGAGAGAGAGAAAGTGTGGGAGGTTTTGAGAAACTTGGGGATAGCATTAGCATTAGTAGAGGCATTTGATGCAAGAAAGCAAGCTTATGCAGCATCAGCCAAAAAAAAAAAAAAAAAAAAAAAAAAACCCACTTCCACTTCACCCCTCTGTTCGTTCAAAATACCTGTCCAGCTGAGCCTTAAACTTATTTAGGCTATCAACCTCCACCACAAGGGATGGCAGTCTGTTCCACCAACCAACCACCCGCTGGCTAAAGGCAAATTTCCGCACGTCTATCCTACATCTGTCTTTCCTCAATTTGAATTTATGCCCTCTCAGGTGATTTTTCTGAGCTAGAGGAAGAATCCCATCAGCATTGAGCATGCTTAAACCATTCAAGGCTTTATACACCTCTATCAGATCACCTCGCTGGTGCCTAGTCTCCAGACACTGTAATTTGCAAAACTTAAGCCTTTCTTCGTAAGAGCACCCCTTTGTTCCATTCACTAATCTTGTTGCCCTTCTCTGTACTCGTTCCAGCAGCTCTACATCCTTCTTGAAATGAGGTCTCCAGACCTGTATACAGTACTCTAGGTGTGGCCTGACCATTGCCTTATACAATGGAATAATCACCTCCTTATCCCTGCTGGAAAAATTCCTGTATATCATTGACAATACTCCATGAGCTACTCTTGCAGCCCGTCTGCACTGCTCAGAGAACTTCATATCTGCCTGCACAATCACCCCCAAGTCCCTTTCATTCTCTACCACTGTCAGTGTAGTACCACAGAGTTGATACGTTGCTCTGGGGTTGCTGTTTCCCATGTGTAGTACTTTATATTTGTCAATGTTAAACTTCATTTGCCACCTCTCAGCCCATCTGTTCAACCTTTCCAGATCCTGTTGCAGCAGCATAGTGTCAGTAGTGTCCTTGACAACCCTGCCAACCTTTGTATTGTCTGCAAACTTGGACATTAAGCTTGATATACCATCATCAATATCATTTATAAATACAGAAAACAATAATGGACCCAACATTGAGCCCTGAGGGACTCCACTAATAACATTAGTCCACGATGAGCAGTGTCCATTGATTACCACTCTCTGTCTTCTCCCCCTCAACCACCCCTTTATCCATAGCAGCAATTTGCCTCCAATGTCACACTGTTCCAATTTGTGTAGCAGTCTTCCATGCGCAACAGTATCAAAAGCCTTTCTAAGATCCAAGTATATAATATCAAAGCTATTCCCTGCATCCAGTTCTTTTGTGACTGCATCATAATATCCAATCAAATTGGTCAGGCAAGACTTCCCCTTAACAAAACCATGCTGTGTCCGAGCTATAACTGAAGTCTTGTCTAAATGATCCTGCAGTGCTTCTTTAACCAGTGCCTCCATTAATTTTCCTGGAACAGAAGTTAAGCTCACAGGTCTATAGTTACTTGTGTCAGCCTTTGATCCTCCTTTGTGAATTGGGGTCACATTTGCACATTTCCAGTCTATGGGTACCTCCCCTGAGTCCAAGGAAGCTCTCATAATTATGGCTAAGGGTTTGCTTACTTCCTTTGCTGCCTCCTTTAATATAACTGGATAGATCCCATCCACCCCGGGTGCCTTTCTTGTGTTTATCTTCAACAGTTTCTCCTCCACTTTACTCCCAGTTATTTCAAGATTCTGTAGCTTACTGCTAGAGTTGAATACACCTCTGGCATTCCCCTCGCTGAATAACTCCTCATGTGTGAATGTCAATGCAAAATATTCATTTAGTTTGTTAGCTACCTGAGCAGGGTCATCAACAGTTGACCCATCAATATCAAGTGGACCATTTCGACATTGTTTATTTAGATTTCAGCAAAGCTTTTGACTCAGTCCCACACGAGCGGTTGCTTTTGTATGACTTCCTCTCTTAATAGGCATGTCAATTTTATCTGGTAACTACAAGTTATCCTGGGGCCTCTGACTGTGTTCCAGGCAATTTATTTATTTAGCTAGAAAATTTAGTGAGACAATTGACAATACACATGAAAAATTTAGCATGTTTAATTATAGAAACTGATTAAATACATATAAAATTTATCACAAGAAAACTTTTACAAATTACAGATGCTCCCCCACTGGGATTGACAATTTCAACAAGTCTATTCTGTATCTCATTCTAAATTCAATTATATATAGTTCTTTACGACATCCAATTTGATTATCCAGCTACCTCCTAGGCCAGTCAAATTTATCACAGTTAGGATTTCAGAATGCCTTTCTCCTTTTTTTGGATTATTTCCTTGACTAGGAATAATAATACGAAACAGTACTTACAATAACTTTCATTTCTCCGAGTTTTTTTTTTTTTTTTTGGGACCAGCTCCTTGATCTTCCAGCACTTTCTTTAATAGCCTCCACATCTGATTCCTTGTTATTATCCAAGATTCTCCTCGAACAAACTCACTTTAATGTGGCCTATTCATACTAAACGGCCCACTTACTATAAATTTATCTACTCTCTTGAACTACTAGTTACATATCTGCATCTAACTACAACTCCCAACCACGACTTCTCTTGTCTACTAACTTACTCGCTGCTTCCCATAGCCGGGTGGGTAAAGTGCCTGCCTGGCAGCCCAAAGGTCGCGGGTTTGAATCCCGCCTCGGGCTTGGATCACAGTACTGCAAAAAAACCTTGGGAGGTGCATTATGGCCACAGAAGCCGATGCGCCAACAACTAACTAAACAACAACAACAGCTGCTTCCCAACTTGCTAACTCCGAAAAACTCTGCTTCCCTTACTCCGGCAAACCCTCTCGCCCATACTCTGACAAAATTCTCGTGCTTTTTCTCCACCGAACCAGTTCTTATATATCCGAACTTTTACCTAAATTGCTCTGAATTTCGACCTGACCTCCCCTTAGTAAGTCAAATGTTCACCGTACTTCTGAGAAATATGGTCTCACCCTTAGATATTTTCCTAATAACTATTCCTTATCCCATTACAACTGTTGTGTTGCGTGTATAATTGTTGTTCACTGAAATTTTCTAATTATATAGAATGTTCCATGTTAATTTCGCCCATATACTTATTATCTTAATTTATTTATTTTATTTTTTGAAATAAGCTTAAGCTTACACTTTATAAGCTGGAACAGGTTGGAATCACTGGGAAAATCCTTAGATAGATATCAGGATGGCTTCAGGGCAGCAGGCAGAGGGTTGTGATTAATGGCTATTCCTCAGATTGGGTTGACGTAAGAAGTGGGGTTCCCCAACGACCAGTATTAGGACCACTGTTGTTTCTAATTTTCATAAATAACATTGATGAAAGGATAGAGGGCGTGATGTCTAAATTCGCAGATGATGTTAAAATTGGTAGAGTAGTTAATGATCACTGTCAAGCTGAGCTTCTTCAGAGAGACCTAGATAGACATTCAGGAATGGTCAGAAAAATGGCAGCTATGCTTTAATCCAACAAAGTGTAAAGTATTACACCTGGGAAACAGTAATCCCAAAATAACTTATTCACTTGGAGTTCAACTAAACCCAGTACTAGAGGAAAGGGACTTGGGTGTTATGATACGGTCAGACATGAAATTCTCTGAGCATTGTAAACAGGTTGCAAGAAGGCCCATGGTGTCCTATCGATGATCTATTGAACTTTTGCAACTTTTACAGATAGGGACGTGATAATCCCATTATATAAGGCTTTTGTTAGACCATGCTTGGAATACTGTGTTCAAGTATGGAGACTGCACCTAAAGAAAGACATCAAGCTTCTTGAAAGGGTGCAAAGACGAGTAACTCGCCTGGTGAGATTGGCAAAAGGGCGTCCTTATGAAGAAAGACTTTGAATATGTGGGTTGCAGAGTTCGGAAACTAGACACCTTAGAGGAGATATGATTGAGGTGTTTAAGGCTCTGAGAGGCATCAGTAAAATGAATGAGGACGAAATTTTCAAGATTATAAATGATGCTAGAACTAGGGGACATAAATCCAAGTTACGGGGGGAGATATTTAGATTGGACTGCAGGAAGTTTTATTTTAGCCAGCGAGTTATAAATTACTGGAATAAGTTGCTTACATGGGTGGTAGAGGCTGACAGTTTGGGGAAATTCAAAGCACATCTGGATAGTACCTCCGGGTGAGGGAAACGCATAGGATTGATAGGTTTAATTTCCTTTTCTTTTATTAATAATTTGTTTTGTTTTTTTTATCATTGTGTTTTTTTTTTTTTTTTTTTTTTGGCTGGTGCAGCATAAGCCATAGGCTTTTTTGCACCATGCGGCCATTACTAATACTAATTACAATGAAAGGGAAACAGCTAAAAATGGTTAACTTCAAGTATCTAGGAAGCAACATTACAAAGACTGGAATAATAGACGAATAAATAAGTAGAAGGATACAAGCAGGGTGGTAGTTTCTATAGGCAGACAAGAGATCTGCTCTGGAACAGGAACATACCACTGAAGTGTAAGAAGGCTATATCAGGCCTATTATGTACCAATTCTGACGTATGCATCTGAAATACTGACTATGAGGAAAAAGGATAAAAGCAGAATTCAGGGGGTAGAAATGAGATTTGTGAGGAGCATAGCTGGAAAGACTAGATGCTGCAAAATCAGGAGTGATGTGATTAGGGAGAGAATTCAGGTTGAAAAACTCCAGAATCCCTATTCTGGACAGGTAACTGTTTGAAATGCTTGGTCATGTCAAGAGGATGAACAAGAGGCATTTGCCAAGAAGAATGTTTGATTTACAATTAAGGGACAAAAGACCAAGGGGAGACCAAGAATGAAATGGCAGGACATGACAGACCGATGTCATTAAGAGAGGAGGAAATTGTGAAATCAACGATGGAGAGAAGTACACAGGCTGGGTATGATGGCGAGGCTTCATACATTGACCCGTGGATAGCAGAACGATGATGAGATAGATAGATTGCTCAGTATTCTATTAATGGACTAAGTGGTTTTAGCAAGGCTTGCATTATGAGTGATGGGAATTACAATTTTAAGGTTGGCATAGTTCAGATGTTGGCTCTTCTTCAGTAGTTTTTTTTTTTTTTTATGTAAATCCCAAACACAAGAGGTATTAGAACATATAGTACTTAGTACCGTGCTTGGGTTGGAGGTTGAGAAGACTAAAGAAGATATTTGTTGACATTGGACTTGATCTTCTGTACACTGTAATTTTCAGGAAATACATATGAAGGAAGGTTGTTCCAGAAAACTGCAGTTGAATGAATAAACGAAGAAGATGAAAAGTTGGTTCTGCGAGTTTGAAGTTGGACAGTAAATGGATGTTGGCCTGGTGGCTGTTTTGAAAGAGTGTGGGAATTATAGAAGCCAATTCAGAAGAACACTGCTCATGGAAACATCTGTGGAAATAGTACATCTAAGAGACAGCAAGTGGAGAGACAAATTATTAATTAACCTAACTGCCCTATTCTGAATGGAATCAAGAAGCCTGTGAGAGACAACTAAGGTTTCATTTTATATTAAATCGGCGATCATGAATACGCGAAACCGCGAATAGCGGGGGTTTACTGTATTTTGATAATATTCTTAAAGCTGCTGAAAATTAAAATACCAAAATTGTGTAAATTATCTCTAAACAATCCAGCAGCATAAACCAGTCAATCCAGCTAAATAATCTGGCAGCATATGTGGAAAGCCAAGGCAAAAGCAAGATTATTAGCACAGCTTAATACATGGATTTATATTTTTGTATTCTGGCTATATTTAGTGAACTTAGCAAACATTAGCTGCAAGCTATTATTTACTGAGTATCTCATTTCTTAATATTTCTGGAATTTCATTTACTAATAATTTCATTATATACCTATACACACAACTAATGTTTGGTTAACTGTATGTTAATAAATGTATGATAACCGGACACAGAATTCCATGTAACTTGCCAAGATACGAGAGTTTTGTATGGGACAACTTCCAGAGGATTTGATTGATTTGATTTTTTTAAAATGAAATATGAATAAATACAATTACTGTACATAACCTGAAACCAATCCTGTTTTAAAAATTCATTCAAAGAAAAGTGACTTTTCTTTTTGTCACAAAGAATTTTATAGAAAATGGTGACATCATAAGGGCATCTGACAACATGACTGCTTCTTTCAACATTGGGATGAAGTCTTCTACTCCTGTTATCTTGTGTACCTGAAGATTTTTTCTTTTCAACTGAGACAGAAACTGGTGTTGAACATACTGTATAATTTCTGTTAACATTGATTTACACGTTACAGTTGTCCCATTTCAGATATTTTATCTACAGTACATTTTTGTAAGTTGTTAGTACTGATCCAAAAGATTAACAGATGTTCTTTTGTTTTATTCACATTTTTGAATAGAACAAAAATTATTTGCCTTGAATACAATTTGCCATCTAATTTCACAACAGGTGCTCACAATGAATATGATTTATAACATTAGTTGGAAAGAATAATTTGATAGATATGGCCTCCTACCTTTATTTCCCTCTTAAAAAAAAAATAACACAAATTAAATTACAAATTACCCATGAAGGAATTTATCATATATTACTCTGAATATCATATCTTATTCTCTTTGATCTTAAAATTTCAGGAAATTAGTGGGTACATATTTTTTAACTGTTGTTCTGTGGATGAAAAGTATATCCATTTTAATTTCAATGGTAAAACTTAGAATTTTGGAAGTAATTAGCTCAGGTTTGTTAGTGTGTGAAGTGTAATCATGTCATGGATATTTGCTGTTAGTACTGCAAAAAAAACCCAAACATTTATTAGTAATTTATTGAATGGCATATCTTTACATGTTTCATTTAATTTTCCTATTTACAAAAGAGTGATTGTACAGCTTTCTAAGGCAGGTGCACTTCACTGAATCTTCATCTTTTAACTTTATTCTATCAGCCTTTAGCATGTTGCTTTTCCAGAGTTAGGCAAAGAACACTGTAATAAGCAGCCCCCTTATTTCATTTTGTTTGGCAGCAACTGATAAAGGGATATATATGAAAATAATTACATATTTTTTGTTTCAATATCTGCAGATCTAAAATCATGAGAAATTCTTCCTTCTTTGATAGCTTCTGTAATTTCTTCAAGCCTGATTTAATTAAAGGGGAAAAAATAAATAAACATGCATACTGATAACAAGATAGTACTGTATTTGGCAAAATAATTAGATAGTATGAACCAGAACTGCAATGCTCAATATGTTCTACATTGATATCAATATTTGTAAAATAAGAAAGTTTACCTCAATGTGGTACGTAGAACACTTCCATATGATACTCTCCAGAAATTAAAATGAAAAACTTACATTAGAGTAACAAATAATTTAAAAATCAATTTAATGCAATTAAAAATAAGAAAATTAAAAGAATTTAATATCGATAGGTTATACCTGGAGAGAAAGGAAGTGAATGAAATAGTCAATAAGAGTTTAAAAAAGTAATTAGGGCAGATAAATCGTTTTGCAATTTTTTTTCGTTAAATTATTTTAATTCATTTTCTTATTTTTAATTGCGTTAAATTGATATTTAATAATTTTAAAATTATTTGTTACTCTAATGTAAGTTTTTCGTTTTAATTTCTGGAGAGTATCAAACGGAAGTGTTCTATGTACTATACTGAGGTAAACTTCTCTTATTATTTTACAAATATTGGCAAAATAATGCATGAAGCAAGCTTACATGGCATATGCAAAAAAAACACAACCCAATATCACTATTCATGACTTCATTTACTAATTTCTTTCAAGAATTTATTCAGCTCGTCTTTAAGTTTAATGTCAATCTTCCATAACAGTAGGAAGGAGTTTTTATTCCAAAAGTAACTCTTTGACTACAAGACAAGTTTTGCATATATCTTTCATGATTATTCCCTCAATTCAAATTTGTCCCCTTTTGTATGTCACGTGACTAAGTGTAAAAACATCCTCACCATTCAGTTTACTGTCCTTTCAAGGCCTTGAATATCTTGATCAGGTTAGGAATTGGCACATCATCAGAATAATCTACGAGTTGCTCTTCAAGCAAATTGATTCAATATCCCAAGATATTGAAACTCTTATTTTCAGATGAAAACCAACATTCTTGGTTAAACAGAAGTAGCAGTCCTCACAATGATCTTGTTCCTGCCATAACTATTAATTCTTCTCATTCTTGGTGATTCCCTTCTACTTCTCTCTCTCTTGGGGTAATTCAGAATTTTTTTTTTTTTTTTTTTTTGTCTAGTAGAGCATAAGCCTCAGGCTTCCTTGCACCTTATGGTTAATAATAATATGGGTAGCAATAACCCCAGCTTGACGTACCAAATGTGTGGTACTACACTTACACAGTGAAAGATGAAAAAGACCGGGAGGTAATTGTTCCATCAGATATACCATATTCTGCCAATGCAGAACAGCTCATGGGACCAATGATAAACAGGAATAAGGAGGTGATTATCTCATTATATAAGGCAATTGTCAGGTTATATATTGACTACTGCATACAGATCTGGAAGCCTAATTTTAGGGAGGATGTAGAGCTGCAGGAATGAGTACAGAGAAGGGCAACAAGATTGGTGGGGTGAACAAAGGCAAATTGCAGTGTCTGGAGACCAGGTGCTTTCAAGGTGATCGTATTGAGGTTTTTAAGGCTTTGAAAGGATTGAGCAGCTCAGTGTTGATGGTATTCTTCCTCTTGCTCAGATTACACACATTGAGGTATAATCAAATTGAAGGATGGTTGCAAAATAGATGTCCAGAAATTTGCCTTTAGCCAGCAAGTGGTTCATTGCTGGGACAAACTTCCATTTGTTTTTGTGTAAGTTGATTGCTTGAATAAATTCAAGGAAGAACTAGACCTGGGGTGGGGAACCTGTGACCTTTTGGGGTACCAATTACAGCCTTTGTCTATTTCTCATAAATATCTAAAATGCATAATTAATGGAAATATGAAAAATCATGACAACCAAACATACATTTTATTACATTTACATACTGAAATGACAAGTTAACATAATACTATTATGTTAACTTGTCATTTCAGCAAATTAATAAATCAGCAAAATAAGTTCTCAATATTTTGTTCCTCCTCGAGCTGCAGTTACAACGATCTGGCATAGAGTTAATCAACTTCTGGATATATGTTGCCCAATTTTGTGGGCAACCGTATTGTAAGGGTTGCTCACCTGCAGCTGAATCTTACTCAATGGCTTCTTCTGAGCAATTTTAGATGACATTATGTACCAGCAATTTTGAATAGGGTTCAAATCTGCAGTTACCAGGCCAGCCCAACACTAATGCCAGCATTTCTGAGGTATGACTGCACCTTAAAAGAGAAAAACGAGGGAAAACATTGATGTAAGTACCTTTTAAGCCTTGTGAGAGAAGACAAACTCATCATGAAATCTAAATAGTATAAAACTTACCAATTTTGCTGTTTGGCAAGGTGCTGTTTCCTGTTGAAATATGCAGTTTTGGATGTCTATGTGGTGATCCCTAATTACAGGTTTCAGGCACTCCTCCAAGATAGCAGTGTAAGTTTCTGCATTCACAGTTCTGTTAATAAACTTAATTTGCCTCACCCCTTTACTTGTTATGCATCCCCAGACCATCCGACCAGCGGGGAACGTTATGGTCAGTGTTATGCAGTCAGGATGTATCCTTCGATTTTTGTCTTCTGACATATCACTTCCGATTCGAGACATGTAGGTTGAATTTCGATTTTTCAGAAAAGATGACAAATTGCATGTTTTGTCCACAAAACATGCATTTTAGCCCAAGCAACTTGCATCTTCCTCATTTGTTGGGTCAACAGGCATGCGGACCACATTTCAAAAGCCGTCTTTAGATAGTTAGTCCACTTGTTTCAACACCAGAGGCCACCTCAAAAGTCCAGTTTTAGATCAGGAGCATGGTGATTACGAAGGCATAGCCACTCTTACGGCCTGATCCAGGTCTTCTCTTCACATCACTGGTTTCACGCTTTAATTTCGTCACCCGAGATACTGTTGATAGCCTATTTTATCAACGATAGCATGCGCAGAAAGCCCTTCCTGGAACAGAGCAACAGCTACACTTTTCTTGGTGTCAACTGAACATGTGGAGCCATGCTTGCACCTCAAAACAGGATACTAATGAGCATGTATACCATTCCAACACCGTATTTATAAAAATGGCTGATGTAATACCTTGAAATTACTGATACGTTACATTACAAATGTTAAAATTTTTTTTTAAGTTGATGCAGTTTTTTTGTCTGCCACTGTAGATGATAGGGCATCACTTTCATTTCAACTTCATTTGGCAATGTTACTATCTGCATCTTTTTCTAAAGACCCTGTATGATTACAATTAAATTACATTTGATTGCCAATTTCTTATTATTGATGACTCCTCTTGCTGACTGCTGTCAGTATTGGTTGACATTCCAGTCATTATCCCCCAATGCAATCGGTTTCCAGTGTTTTCTTTAAAATTGAATCTTCATTTAATCTGTATATTTAATTTTTACTGGTAACCAGATTATAATCAAGAAATAAGAAGAGAGTATTCAAATTCTGAGGTGGTAGATGACTTTCATCAACCGGTGAAATACCACCACTTTGCTTATTCGAGGCTTGAAGTGATGAAACCCATGTTTAGTCTCTAGAGCAAAGTTTCCGGCAACCCCCCCCCCCCCCCCATACTTCTCCTTCAACCCAAGCACGGTACTAAGTACTATAGGTTTTGATACCTTTCGTGTTTGGGGTTTTCAAAAAAAAAAATTAAGAATGGGAATTGCAGTATTGTGTTATTGCAATAAACAAAATTGTTTCGATGCCATATTGGCAACAGTGAAGAATACGATGCATATCAGCATTTTTTGCAAAAATATTTGCTGATGCTCTCGAGGCAGGGTTAGGTGAGTCGGAAAACTGCTAGCTTGGGGAATACACACACACTAAAAGGTTAACAGTGGCCACAAGTAAAGGCAAAAGTGATTCTTGCTCTGCTTCTATTAGAATGAGCAGCAGCCTGGAAAGCAAGGTAATGGAGCTTTCCAGGACTGCTGGGAGTCATAGGAGAAGAAGTAAATACATGGGCTGTGTTAGGGTAACTAAAAGTAGGAACAGGTGCATGTATACTTGCATACCAATGGTAGGAGTATAGTTAATAAATTTGATGAGCTTGAACTGCTAGTCAAGGCATCAAAAGGCAGATATTGTTGGGATATAAGAGACGTGATGTCACACAGATAAAAGCAGTGCAGAATTGGGATTTGGGGAGTACAATATGTACAGGAAGGGAGGAGCGGTTATGCTGTTAGTTAAGAAACAATCTAAGGAAGTGCATCCAATTAAGAGTAGGTGTGTGTGTGTGGGTTTTAGGCCTAATGAATCTGATGAGTATAATGTGCACTTGTGTAGAGAAATAGTGGGCCAGTAAATCAATAAACTCCCCCATTATAAGATTACCAGTGGGGGTAGTCTTATAATGGTGGGATTTTAACTTTCCAGTTAATGACTGGAACTTGTGGGCTGGTCACTCGCAAGACTTTTTTGGATTTATTGGATGACTCTTTTCTACAGCAACATGTTCGAGAGGCAACCAGAAGGAGTAATACCCTTGATCTGATTATCAGCAGTGATTATTCATGCATTAAGAATTTGTAGGTAAAGGAACCACTGGGTGACAGTGATCACAATGTACTGATTTGGGAATTACTTAAAGATGTAACTACCATCAGCACTAAAGGGAAGGGCTTTTGCTTTCGTAAATGTGACTATAGAGGTCTCAGACAGTTTTTAAATTCTGTACAGTGGGATCAACTGATAATGTTACCAACGTTGATTTTAAATGGGAAGCCTTCGGAGTCTTAATTTTGGAGACCACTAGGCTTTTCATTCCAACTAAGAAATACTGTTCGGGGTTTAGGCCTAAATGGATGTTAGGTGAATTAATGAAGCTTAGTTTTTAGGAGCATTAGCAACTAAGGCTATGTTGCTCCGGGGATATGCGGTGGTCATTCCCTAACTTTTCCACATCCTCCGTATTTGGTGGTCACCGGCTCGAACCCTGGTCTAAGCAAGAAGCGTGTGCTATGCATTGCTGCTCCTGGCTACGGAGCCACCCAATGAGGCTCGTTGCAGAGAAGAAGAATGTATAGGCTGCATATACATTCTTCCTGGTGCCTGCCTGGCAACCCGAAGGTCGTGGGTTCGAATCCCACCTCGGGCTTGGATCAAAGTACTGCAAAAACCTTGGGAGGTGCATTATGGCCACAGAAGCCTATGCGCCAACTACTACCAAAAAAAAAAAAAAAAGTTATTAAATGAGGGGAGTGCCAGAAATTTATCTAACACTAAGAGGGAGCTAAGTGATTTTGTGATAACCGAGAGCAAAGTGGAGGATAAATTGTTGAAGATAAACAAAAAAAAAAAAAAAGCACCCGGGATGGATAGGATCTATCCAGTTATATTAGAGACGGCAGCAAAAGAAATAAGTCAACCCCCTTAGCCATAATTATGAGAGCTTCTTTAAACGCAGGGGAGGTACCCATGGACTGGAGATGTGCAAATGTGACCCCAATCCACAAAGGAGGATCAAAGGGTGAGACAAGTAATTATAGACCTGTTAGTTTAACTTCTGTTCCAGGAAAATTAATGGAGGCACTGGTAAAAGAAGCACTGTAGGATCATCTACACGACTTCAGTTACAGCTCGGACACAGCATGGTTTTGTTAAGGGAAAGTCTTGCCTGACCAATTTGATATGACACTATGGTGTGGTCACAAAGGAACTGTATGCAGGGAATAACTTTGATATCATATATCTGGATCTTAGAAAGGCTTTTGATACTGTTGCACATGGAAGACTGCTGAACAAATTGGCACAGTGTGGCATTGGAGGCAAATTGCTGCTATGGATAAAGGGATAGTTGAGTGGGAGAAGACAGAGTGGTAATCAATGGTCACTGCTCATCGTGGACTAATGTTATTAGTGGAGTTCCTCAGGGTTCAGTGTTTGGTCCATTGTTGTTTTCTGTATTTATAAATGATATTGATGATGGTATATCAAGCTTAATGTCCAAGTTTGCAGATGATACAAAGGTTGGCAGGGTTGTGAAGGACACTAATGACAGTACGCTGCTGCAACAGGATCTAGAAAAGTTGAGCAGATGGGCTGAGAGATGGCACATGAGTTTTAATGTTGACAAATGTAAAGTACTGCATATGGGAAGCAGTAATCCCAGAGTAACGTATCAACACTGTGGTACTACAATGACAGTGGTGGAGAACGAAAAGGACCTGGAGGTAATTATGCAGGCAGATAGATGAAGTTTTCCGAGCAGTGCAGACATTCTGCAAGAGTAGCTCATGGTGTCTTGTCAAATGATATACAGGAATTTTTTTAGCAATGGTTAGGCCACACCTTGAGTACTGTATACAGGTCTGGAGGCCTCATTTTAAGAACGATGTAGAGCTGTTGGAACGGGTACAGAGAAGGGCAACAAAATTTTTAATTGTGTTAAGTAGGCAGTTCTAACGTATAATTATATAACGTAATACGCATCACTGCATATAGGATTCTGTTAGATAGTGTAGTATGAACAATTAATTAATTAAATTTATTGATCTTATTAATTTAAAATATCATGCAGCAAACTAGAGCAGAAAAGCAACGGGCACAAAGTGGCAGAAGTGCTGTGACTCGGGGGAGAACTGAGGGGGGAAATTTTCCAATGCATCACAGCATAAAAAAATATGCAACTTGTGAAACGTTTGCCGAACTCTGGAACAGAACATGATATAGCCAAGGAGGGTGTGTCTTTGTGTGTGCCAGGTGCAGAGAGCGTCTAGAAATTAGGCATCAACTCAGCATTCTACTGGGGGTCTATGAGAGCTTGAGGTGTAGGGTAGATGCCCTCGAAGAAATTAATATGAGGGGCCTGTCAAGCTCTTAGCTGCCCAATTCAACGCCATAGCTCACTCCTGGGCATCAGGCAACACAGCGGCAATCTCCAAGGCAGAATGCGCTGCTCCCAAAGGAACTAGTTATTGTTGGTGACTCTATTGTCAGGGAGACAGGAAATATATTGTGTAAAAAGGATAGATGGAACAGGACCAGGGTATGTCTGCCAGGGGCAAAAGTTGATGATGTAAAGCATATATCATCTTTTAAGGGCACAAAAGATGATATTGTTGTGGCACCAATGACATTAAGAGTAGGAGATCTGCAGATTTACTTAACAAGTACAGGTCAATGTTGCAGAAGTCGAGAATTAAGGTTAAATTTGAAAGTGTCTGCAATTCTGCCCAGACACGATAGGAGGGAATACATGATGAAAGCCTTGTCAATCAATTCGGCCCTGGAGGGAATGTGCAAGGCTCAAGGGGTAGAATTTTTTTCAGCGTGGACTGTGCTTGTTAACAGGAGAGACCGCTTCTACAGGGATGGGATACACTTAAATTGAAAGGGTGCAAGAATATTTGCTGATGCTATCATTGCAGTGTTGTGTGTCGGAAAACTGCTAGCTTGGGGGGGATTCACAGATTAAAAGGTTAACAGTAGCAGCAGGCAGAGGTGAAGCTGATTCTTGCACAACTTCTATTAGAATAAGTAGCGACCTGAAGTGAGGGGTGTTGGGGGGTTTCAAGGACTGGTGGCAGTCATTGTGAAACAAGTGTGTATATGGGATGTGTTAGGGTAACTAACAATAAGGATAGGTACATGTATACCAATGCTAGAAGTATAGTGAATAAATTTGATGAATTTGAAGTGTTTGTCAAGACATCAAAGGTGAATATTGTTGGGATAGCAGAGACGTGATGTCACACAGATATATGGAATGTAGAACTGGAATTTGGGGAGTACAATGTGTACAGAAAGGATAAACAGGGAGAAGGTGTTAATTAAGAAAAACATAAAATCAAAAGAAGTGCATCCAGTTGATATAGATGAACAGTGCACTGTTGAGTCAGTTTGGTGTGACATAAGTACTATGAAAGCAAAAAATAAGATTAGGAGTGTGTTATAGGCCTAATGAGTACAATGAACAATTGTACAGAGAAATAGAGTGGGCTAGTAAATCAGAATGTCTTATAATATGGGATTTTAACTTGACTGATATTGATATTAAGATATTGACTGGAACTTGTGGCTTGGTCACTCACACACTAGTAAGACTTTTGTGGATTTATTGGATGATTGTTTTCTGCAGCAGCATGTTCGAGAGGCAACCAGAGAGGGTAATACTCTTGATCTGGTTATCAGCAGTGATCATTCGTGTATTAAGAATTTTCAGATAAAGGAACCACTAGGTGGCAGTGATCACAGTGTTTGATGTGCGATTTACTTAAAGATATAATTACCATCAGGGGAAAAGGAAAGGGTTTCTGCTTCCGTAAAGGTGAGTACAGTGGTCTTAGGTTTTAAATTCTGTACAGTGGGATCAACTGACGATGTTACCAACAGTAAATTTTAAGTGGGAAGCATTCATGGAATTAATCGTGGATGCTACTAAAAGTTTCATACCTATTAAGAAATATATTGTTCAATGTTTAGGCCTAAATGGTTATCAAATGAACTAATGAGACTAGTGACAGAAGAAAAATGCATAGGATGCATATAAATTGTCAAGACTAAAAGCCTATGGCAGATATAAGCTAGTCTGTAATCAGGTCCCAAAGGAGGTTAGGCAGGCGAAGGCAGATTATGACAAATCTTTGACAAAAGATGCTAAGAAAAACAGCAAGGATTTCTTTACTTATAGGAACTGTAAAAGGAAGGGGATGAATCTGATTGGTCCACTTGATATCGATGGTTCGACTGTTGATGATCCTGCTCAGATAGCAAACAAACTGAATGAGTATTTTGCATCTACATTCACACATGAGGAGTTATTAAAGTTTGAAAATGAAATGGGGAGAAGGTTATCAAATTGTAGCAGGCTGCTTAATGATTTGGTAATAACGGAGAGCAAAGTGGAGGAGAAATTGTTGAAGTTAAACAAAGGAACGGCACCTGGGGTGGATGGGATCTATCCAGTTATATTAAAGGAGGTGGCAAGGCAACTAAGCAAACCCTTAGCCATAATTATGAGAGCATCCTTGGGTAGGGGAGGTAACCATGGACTGGAGATGTGCAAATGTATCCCCAATTCACAAAGAGGGGATCGAAGGGTGACAGGTAATTACAGACCAGTTAGTTTAACTTCTGGGTAAACTAATGGAGTCACTGGTTAAAAATGCATTGCAGGATTGCAGGATCATCTAGACAAGACTGCGGCAATAATTCAGACACAGCATGGGTTTGTTAAGGGAAAGTCTTGTCTGACAAATTTGATAGGATATTATGATGTGGTTACAAAGTAACTGGATGCAAAAATAATTTTGATATCATATATTTGGATTTCAGGAAAGCTTTTGATACTGTTACACTGTTGTGCATGGAAGACTATTGTACAAATTGGAGCAGAATGGTAAGTTGCTACAATGAATAAAAGGATGGTTGAGTGGGAGAAGACAGAGGGTGGTAATTAATGGGTGCTGCTCTTCGTGGACTAATGTTATTAGTGGAGTCCCACAGGTTTCGGTGTTGGGTCCTCTGTTGTTTTGTTTATTTATCAATGATATTGATGAAGGTATATCAGGCTTAGTGTCGAAGTTTGCAGATGATACAAAGGTTGGCAGGGTTGTTAATCACAGTAATGGCAGTGTGCTACTGCAATAGGATCATCTAGATAATTTGGGCAGATGGGCTAAGAAGTGGCAACTGAAGTTTAACCTTGACAAATGCAAAGTACTGCATATGGTTAGAAATAACCCCAGAGAAATGTACCAACTGTGTGGTACTACACTTAAGGTGGTAGAAAATGAAAAAGACCTGGGAGTAATTGTGCTGTCCGATGTGAAGTTTTCTGACCAATGCAGACAGGGTGCCAGGGTAGGGTTTTGTCAATGATATATAGGAATTTTGTTAGCAGGGAAAAGGAGGTGGTTGTCCCTCTGGATATGGCAATGGTCAGGCCACGCCTTGAGTACTGCGTACAGGTCTGGAGGCCTTGTTTTAGGAAGGATGTAGATTTGCTTGGGCATGTACAGAGAAGGGCAACAAGATTGGTGAGGGAATGAAGGGATCCTCTTACCAAGTGAGGCTTAAGTTCTGCAAATTGCAGTGGGTGGAGAATAGGCACCTGCACGGTGATCTGAATGAGGTATATATGGCCTTGAATGGGTTGAGCACGCTGAATTCTGATGGGATCCTTCCACTTGTTCAGAGGCGCCTCCGTAGCCAGGTGGGCAGGAGCAGCAGTGCGTAGCACACGCTTCTTGATTAGACCAGGATTCGAGCCCGTGACCACCAAATACGGAGGATGCGGAAAGGTCAGGGAATGACCACCGCATATCCCCCTGAGCAATATGGCCTTAGTTGCTAATGCTCCTAAAAACCAAATAACAAACAAACAAACTTGTTCAGATTACAAACCTAAGGGGGCATAAATTCAAATTAAGAAAAGACATGTAGAATAGATGTGCAGAAATTTGCCTTTAGCCAGCGGTGGTTAATTGCTGGAACAAACTTCCATCTGTCATTTTGGAAGTTGATAGGTTAAATAAATTAAGGAGGAACAGGACAGGCATTTGGAGGGAATGGTGTGATTTTTTTTTTTTTTGGCTGATGCTGCATAAGCTCATACACTTGCTTTTTTGCATCACATGCCACTACTACTACTAGTAGTGAATGGAACAAAGGGTTACTCTTATGAAGAAAGGCTTAAGTTTTGCAAATTAGTGTCTGGAGACTAGACAACTACGAGGTGATCCGATTGAGGTGTATAAAGCTTTGAATGGTTTGAGCATGCTCAATGCTGATCGGATTCTTCCTCTTGCTCAGAATAATCACCTGAGAGGGCATAAATTCAAATTGAGGAAAGACAGATATAGGATAGATGTGCGGAAGTTTTCCTTTAGCCAGTGGGTAGTTGGTTGGTGGAACAGACTTCTTTTGTTGTGGAAGTTGATAGCCTAAATAAATTTAAGGCTAAGATGGACAGGTATTTGGAACGAATGGAGGGGTGAAATGGGAGAGGTTTTTTTTTGGCTGATTCTGCATAAGCTTGCTTTCTTGCATCATGATTAGACATTTCTTTATTTGACTGGGTTTCAAGCCTATGACCACTAAATACGGAGGATGTGGAAAGGTCAGGGAATGACCACTGCATATCCCTGGAGAAATATGGCCTTAGTTGCTAATGCTCCAAAAATCCAAATAACAAACAAAAGGAGAATGCCTGTAGTATGGCAAAAAGGGGCATTTCCCAACTGCCAACAATAAATTAAGAAAAAAAGGGAAACAAACTGGCACTTAGTTTATTACATCAGTAGTATGTTTATTGTTTTGTACATTGATTATTTTCAGTATAATAGACCTCCACTGTATTTTATGGATATTATGAAGGCTAAAATTAGCAGAAGGTATATGCTATGAACATTATGAAAAGCAGAGTGTGTACTGTGTATATATCAGCCTTATTAACCGAATTTCTATTTGGTTGAATAGAAGTCGCATAAAACTATAGATATTGCAGAAGAATCAAATTATAAATTTATTTTTTAATTTTCATTTTTTCATCTTTCAAAAACCAGAAGTTATACATTATTTACCTAAAAAAAATCTAGTGAGGTATATGGCGTGTACCATCCACTACACCATGAATGTCATGAATAAAAATATTATGGACACTGCATTTTAAAGTCTAGAATCCGTGTTTAAAATGTGTCACTAGAACCAGTTATCCATTAATGAAACAAAAAAAAAAAAAACCCGGCAAGTTTGATGAGCATTAAGTTTTGCCACATTACCTTGAGACGCCAAATGATATCCTTAGATGCAACTTCTTGAAATTAAAAAAAAAAAAAATTATATATTTAATGAAACTGATTTCTAAATATCATGAGTGCACATCTGCACACACCCACCACTACAACAGGCTCAGGATACCAAAGAATCTGCAGTGGATTCAGTTCTAGGAAAGGCAGAGAAAAAGATAGAGCAAAAATTTTAAATTGTTTAAAATTTCTAAAATGTAACAAATCCCTTTGGGGAGGGGGGACTCACTAAATCCTCATAGTTTGGACATTCATTGTTGATCCTGGAACAGTCAATGTTATGAGGTACACTGATATTCTGAATAATGGATAAGTGAAATGGGAAGGGTTTTTTTTTTTTTTTTTTGGCTGATGCTGCATCATATATGCCTTTACTAATGCTAATAATTCTGTAATAACTTGGTTTAGAGACATTGCATGCAGAAGCTGCATTGGCCTGTCCAGAATAACCTTAACCACATGAAATTCTTTTGGTGAAAACTGAAAACTTTTTGGATCAGGCCAAAATGCCCACAATCAGTGTCTGTATTGACCACTATGCCGAATGAGGAACGGACCAAAACACTGCTTTTCCATTATCAAAAACTGGTTGGGAGTTTATTCACAATGATAGCATGTAATTTAAGTAAAAATTAAAGAAAGGTTCATATGTTCAGGCCCGGCACTTAGGGGGATGCACAAGTGAGGCACCACATAAAATAGGTACTGTTAGATGCAGTACTGCATATATATGATATGAATTAGGCACCATTACTGCATATATATGAATGTTAAGATATGATATGAATTAGGCACCATTACAAGGTTTTGCCTCAGGTGCCAAAAACACTAGCACCAGCCCTGCATATGTTATTAAATATTGTATCAATAAAAGGTCCTTTGAAACATGCAAGTATCTGGTTACTTTTGGCAATACAGTGTAGGTTATAATTTTCACTTCTGGGATATCCACTATAAGCTTCTAAATTTCAAGGCATATCAGACCTTAATTGACCATTAATGTAGCACAAAGCCATACATCTATTGCTGGAATTTCAGATTTGAGAAATACTGTCAGAGCTGGGAGGAGGGTGTCACAATCAAGTTGCTTAAACAAGGCTAAAATGGAAACACCATAGTTAAGGAATTAATGGTTTAAGTTCACACTATATATACTGCTCAAAAAAATTAACAGAACTAAATGTTTTTCATGAATATTTTAAGTAATAGGCATCCTGACATACAAATTCAGAGTATTCAATTGATCTGCCACATTATCAAATAATTTGTACCTATAAAAACATAGGTTGTGACCACATCACTTCATTCCCACTTATTGGCTTGCTTAGTGGGATAGACATCTCCAGGACTTAGGATGGCATGTCACCATCATTTAGATAATTCTTTGAGATGGTGGGCCATTGGACAACCTTTAGCTGAGCAGTCACAGGCAGAACGCAGCGTTTTCTTAGCACTGTGGAAGCAGTTTCAGGAGATAGGAATCATTACAAGAAGAGTTGGCCAAGGTCACCTGAGGGCTAGGTCAATCAGAACAGACTGCTATCTAGCTCTAACAGAAAGACAAAACCCTATGATGTCCTGTCCTCAACTGTCTCTTGAGGCTGCTGCAGCCACAGGCCAAAACATTTCCACTTGGACTGTGTTAAGAAGGTTGAATTCAAATGGACTCTACATTAACTCCAAACCACTGTAGAGCTCATAGAAACTGGTGCCATGAACTTGACTTGGGCCCAACAAATGAGATATAGTTCTGTTTTGTGACGAGTCCCGTTTTAGCCTACAAACAGATTCTAAACGTTATTTCATCTGGAGACAACAAGGAATGCGGTACAAGGCCGAAAGGGACACAATAGTTAAAGAATTAAAGGATTAAGTCCCTCCAACATCAGAGAAAGGGACACTTATGGCAGAGGCAGTGTTCTTATGTGGGGCAGAATAATGATCAATGGTTACACCCTTCATGTTTTTGTTAGGAGTATTGTAACTGCATAGAGGTACCAAGAACAGATTATCAAACCCTATGTGCAACTTTTTAGGGGTGTGGTTGGCCCAGATTTTCTTTTCATGCATGACAATACCACTGCACATAGAGCTCAAATAGTGGAGGAATACCTTGAAACTGATCCAATAACCGCCATGATCACTAGACTTAAATTTGATTGAACACATGTGGGGCACCCTTGGCATCGCACTGCATGCTGAAGCCAACTCCTTGGTCACTTGGTAAGCTAAGGTCTGTGTTGGTGGAAAAATAGGATGCAGTGTGCTGTCATGTGACCATATTTTTGAGCATCTTGTATCGACTTCTGTAATATGACCTTTTTGGTAATTTTTATACAATCCCTATAAATATCCCTTATACCTGTCCAAAGTTTCTCCCTGTTTTCTCATTTCATTGTTATTCTGTGGTACATCAAAATATCAAATTTTGTCCCGCTTCACCGCAAGCGTTACTCCACATTTTGTACATGTTCTGTTAATTTTGTCAAGCAGTGTAGATCAAGAGTAGGAGGTATACTTCTTACTGACTGCCTTGGGTACACAAATACCTCAGCCCGGCTCTGTCTACTGTGCTATATTAAATTAGTATTATCAAGCAGAAACTTAAATTTTTAAAAATCATATAACTAAATAGTTATTAATTTTAAAGCACAAGTTAATTAAGTTGTGCTTTAAAATGGAAATACCTTCTTTCCATATTCTTTAGTCTAGATGCCATGTCTATTTCAGATGATTTCTTTTGAAGATATACGGACCTTGCCTGCTGTTCAAACAACCTCATGTGTACATTATCATTTTCAACATTTTCTTCTGAAACAGATAAGACATTATAATTTAAATAGTTAATTGTTTATTAATTATTAGTTAATATCATTAACCAATAATATTAATTATTATTATTGGTTTGACATTCTGTTGCTGGAATAGTTTTTTCATCAGTCACAATGCAACTTTTTAAAATTTTTTTTTTTTTTTCTAAATTTGTAAATGAAATCAAATCCTCTGGTGTACCTTTGCCACCAATATTCTCTAACTGATTGTACAATACTTTTGTTTGATATTCGACAGACACCAGGTGAACAAAAACATCTGTCTTGCTTCTAGGCAGTTCCTATCTTCACACATGGTGGCAGGCAAGTGAGTGTGTAGATTTCGGTATGGAGATCAGTGGCCTGAAATTAGCATTAGCATAGGCATATGATGCAAGGAAGCAAGCTTATATAGCATTAGCCAAAAAAAAAAAAAAAAAACCCTTCCCATTTCATCCATCCATTCACTCCAAATGTTTGTCTGGTTCTGCCTTGAACTTATTTAAGTTGTTGATATCCACAAGAACAGATGGAAGTTTGTTCCAACTATCAACCACCCACTGGCTAAAAGCAAATTTCTGTGTATCTATTCTACAATTGTCTTTCTTCAATTTGAATTTATATCCGCTCAAACCATTCAAGGCCTTATACATCTCAATTAGATCATCTTGCGGGTGCCTAATCTCCAGATGCTGCAATTTGCAGAAGCTTTTCTTGATAACAGCAACCCTTTGTTTCACTCACCAATCTCGTTGCCCTTCTCTGTACTCATTTTAGCAGCTCTACATCCTTCCTAAAATGAGGCCTCCAGACCTGTATGCAGTACTCAAGGTGTGGCCTGACCATTGCCTTATACAAGGGGACAATCACCTCCTCATCCCTGCTAGCAACATTCCTGTATATCATTGACAAGACACCACGAGCTACTCTTACAGCCTGTTTGCACTGGTCAGAAAACTTCATATCTGACTGTACAATTATCCCCAGCCCACGTCCTTCTCATTCTTCACTACCCTGAGTGTAGTACCACTCAGTTGGTATGTTACTCTGGGGTTACTGCTACCCATATACTACTTTACATTTGTCAATGTTAAACTTCAGTTGCCACTTCTCAGCCCATCTGCCCAACGTTTTTAAATCTTGTTGCAGTAGCATACTATCATTACTGTCATTAGCAACCCTGACAATCTTTACATCATCTACAAACTTAGACATTAAGCCTGATATACCTTCATCAATATCGTTGATAAATATACAAAACAACAGTGGGCCCAACACCAAACCCTGGGGGACTCCACTAATAACGTCAGCGCGCAAAGAGCAGCATCCACTGATTACCACTCTGTCTTCTCCCACTTGACCATCCTTTTATCCATTGTAGCAACTAAGGCCATATTGCTCCAGGGATATGCGATGGTCATTCCCTGACCTTTCCGCATTCTCCGTATTTGGTGGTTACAGAATGGAATCCTGGTCTAATCAAGAAGCGTATGCTATGCACTGCTGCTCCTGCCCACGGAGGTGCCCCTCAATGCTGTACTGCTCCAATTTGTACAGTAGTCTTCCATGTGCAACAGTAGCAAAAGCTTTCCTAAAATCCAAGTATATTCTAAAAATACTATAAAACTTTTTTTTTTTCTTGTTATTATTTATTTTTCTTGATTACTTTTGTTAAATTTTTTAAAATCAAGATTAGGCAAATCATAATAGATCAACATTTTCCCCAGTTTATTAAAGAAAAAAAGAAAACACTAAAAATTAATTAATATAGTCAAAACAAAGAGGGATGTCTCACAGATGCCACATGAGTATCTTTGTTCCCTGAAGGTGCGAGCAAGGGACGTTAATATAATAAATTGTGCATTGCTTTGCATTTTGTATAAAAAAAACAAATTTAAAACTCTTAAATATGTGTTAAAATTACATCAATGTGAATTTACTTTATTTACTTTGATTCTGTATTATTAACCTTTTCATTAGTTATGTCAACATGCATTTTTAACATGTTTGTTTCCATATATATTTGAGAGAGTGCATTCAAAATGGCATAATTAGAAAATCAAGAAATAACATTTTGAAAATCATCAGTGTTTAAAAATTTGTAAATAATGAAAAGTTGAAAGTTCCTTTCCTTTTTTCCCACTCTTCTTCTCTTGTATATTCTTCACTGGTTGGAAACTCTAGCCATACATAGTCTTGCTAATGATAGTATGCTACATTCCACGGTTCTAGGTTGTAAAACTTGCCCTGCCCAAACAACTTTATCTTGAACATTCACTATTCCCTTTAATGACCTATAAGTAATTATCCAATGGGGCAAAGAAAATTTAGTTAACTTCAGTCCTATCGATTTCTTGAAAAAGGAAAAATATGGAATTCATAGCTGAAAGTGAACACTGAGCTGTAAATCAAAAGAAAACTCAAAATTTTATCAAAAGTTATTGTTTATAAACTAACATCAACACAATGTGTTTTTTTTTTATGTAAACCCCAAACACGAGAGATATTAGAACATATAGTACTTAGTACCGTGCTTGGGTTGGAGGTTGAGAAGATGAAAGAAGATATTTGTTGACACTGAACTTGAACTTCTGTAGACTGTAATTTTCAGGAAATATGTATGAAGGAAGGTTGTTCCAGAAAACGACAGTTCAATGAATAAATGAAAAGTTGGTTCTGTGGGTTTGAAGTTGGACAGTAAATGGATGTTGGCTGGTGGTGGCACGTTCTCGGACTGTTTTGAAAGAGAGAGCAGGAATTATAGAAGCCAATTCAGAAGAATTGGCTTCTATAATTCAGTGCCCATGGAAGTATCTGTAGAAGAGGCATGCAGCAGAAACAGTAAGTCTATGAGAAAGCGAGTGGAGAGACTCTGTTAGAGATGAATCATTAATTAACCTAACTGCCCTCTTCTGAATGGAATCAAGAAGCCTGAGAGAGGTTTTGGGGGCACCACCCCAGATGTGGGAACAATATTCCATGGCAGGGTGGATTTGCGATTTATACAGAGTGAGCAGCTGTTTGGAAGAAACGCCAAGAGCGAAAGAGAAAACCAAGTTTTTTAGATGCGGAGGAAGCAATATTTGTAATGTGCTTGTGCCAAGAGAGATTCCTTTTGCGAGATATAAGACAAGACTGAGTTTTAGAAGGGTTGAAATCAACTACGTTGTCTTTGCCCCACTGGAGAATTACCTGAAGATCGGCATTTAAGTAATTGGTAGCAGATTTTCGAGAAATTGAAGCTGATTGAGCAGGACAAGATTTCTCAAAATGGAAAGTGGAATGCAATGTGTTATCATCGGCAAAACTATGGATAGGATTTCAAGTCAATGGAAGAAGGTCATTAATATACAAGAGGAAAAGGTGGGGGAAAGAACTGAACCTTGGGGGACACCGGCATTAGTGGAGAAGTTAGAAGATAGAGAGCCATCTACCATCACCTTCAGTGAACGATCACAGAGAAAACTGGATAACCAATTACTAAACCATAAGATGGAAGCTTGTTTAGAAGAAGACTTTTATGCCAAACACGATCGAAAGCCTTTGAGATGTCAAGAGCTTGTGCACAAGTACTTGTGCTTCCCCGAACCTTTCCATTGAATTAGTCCATAAATGGGTAACATAAGCAAGAATACCACCAGTGGATCGACACTGATGGAATCCATACTACCGATCTTTGATCAGACGGAAGGTTTCTAGGTAGTTTAAGAGTTGGCGGTTAATTGATTTCTCCATTACTTTAGAAAGAGTAGAAGTAATTGCAATGGGACAATAATTGGATGGGAGGGATTTGTCACCCTTTTTAGGAACTGGCTGCATATGAGCAATTTCCAAGCAGAAGGAAAAACACCTTTGGAATGAGAAAGTGAAAAAAGGCGGCAAAAAATAGGAGTAAATTCAGGAGTACAGGTTTTGAGAACAAGTGGAGAAATACATCGGGACCTGGAGCTTTCTTAGCATCAAGATTCGTCAAAATCCTTCTGACATCCTTTTGACGGAAGACCACAGGAGGCACTAAATGGAGCGTGTTGGGAATAGTGGGAGGTGTTTTACAAAGATCATTAATACATGAGTTGGAAGAAAAATGGGATGCTAGCAGGTCAGCTTTATCCTTGGCTGAAGTGGCAACATAACCATCTGGTTTGGACAGAGGTGGGAGCAGAGATGGGCAAAAGTTGCGGCCAATAGCTTTGGCAAGAGACCAGAATGCTCGGCTACCATTAGGGAAAGAAGCAAGTTTTCTACTCTTAGCCTGTTCAAACTCTAGTTTGGACTGATTAATAATTGCTTTACAATTGTTGCGAGCTTTGGTGTAGGCAGAAAATGAAACTGGAGAATTAGAAACAAGCCAATTACGATATGCAGCATTCTTCTCTTGAACAGCCTTAGCACATTTATTGGAAAACCAAGGTTTAGATAAAGGACGAGATTTTAAAGTGGAGTGTGGGATAAAGGATTCCATTCCTGCAAGAATAATTTCACTGACACGATCTGAGCAAACATTGACATCAGAAGTTTTGAAACAGTAATCTGACCAAGGAAAAGAAGAAAAGAAGTCTCACAGGTCATCCCATTTTGCATTCTTTTAATGCCAATCAACAACGAGGTTGGGAATAATGAGATAAAGGTTCCATTGGAGAAGAGACAATCGCCAAGTTGTGATCTGAAGTGCCTAAAGGACCTCTCACTTCGACTGTGTACTTAGAAGGGTTGTTTGTGAGAAAAAGATCAAGCATATTGTCTCTATGATTAGGATTATCTGGTTTTCTTGTAGGTAAATGAACAATCTGTGCAAGGTCATTAGTAATTGCAAAAGCCTCAGCATCTCGACCAGCTGGGTCGGTGTGAGTAGAAAACAGAAGCCAGTTGGAGTTGCGAACATTAACATCACCAAGGATTTGCCTCACTGTTAGGAAAGTTGGACTGAAGAAAGTCAAGTTGCAAAGAGAGGAAGTCAAAGAGCTCCAACTGATTAGTGGAATTGGGAGAATGGTAGAGACAACAGATGAATTGGACGCAATGAGGTAGAGAGATTTTAAGTCAGAGAAGATCAAAGAGAGGAGATTCCAATTTGCCAAGTCTCTGACAGGGAATATCAGAATGGACATATGCACAAGTACCACCTTTGAGGCGAAAGGAATCATACAGCGAATAATTTGGGCATCTGAGTTGAGCAGTAGTTGAATCAACCGATAACTAAGATTCTGTCTGAAAAAGTACATGGGGTTTGGCAGACTGCAAGTGGAAATGGACATCGTTGAGATTAGAATTGAGACCACATATATTTGTGAAATGAATTATGAAGTGCTTGGGAGGTTTAAATCTTTTCAAAGATAAGCTTGCTCTATTAGTTTGACAATTCATGTTGTATTCAATAGTAAGAAAAAGTGGGTGGGACATGCTGTATGAAGTAATGAAATTTTTGGATATGGTGTACATAGGGTAAGAATATACCCAGATCCTTGACATAACGTGGCCTCGACAATGCTCCCCGCATACACACTACTCGGACTCCCTTCAGCCACTATCTAGCAGAGTAGAGGTAGCAAGATTATACACTAGCTGATCTGGAAGCCTCCTAGAGAGTTACCAATAGGTTAGGTCCGGTGTACTAACTAGCGGCCGGCCTGCGAACACTGTTTTAGAGCTGTACCCTCGAAATGTAAGGAATATTGGATCTTGCCACGATGTTCATCATAACCTCAAAAGTCATCAATCATACTGCATGATGGAATCATACTGCTTGATACATCCATACTGAATGTATCAAGCTATACACAAAAATGAAGCACTGATATGCTTAAATAGATTGTAAGACATGGTAATCTCCAATATTTGTGATCTTGTCTAAAAATTTGAGTTTTATCAATGATCAACATTGATCGTTGATCAATGTTGAAGGAATAGAGTTTCCTTTTTCGAGAAATCGACAGAACTGAAGTTAACTAAATTTTCTTTGCCCCATTGGATAATTACTTATAGGTCATTTAAAGAAATAGTAAATGTTCAAGATGAAGTTGTTTGGGCAGGGCAAGTTTTATCAAACTAGAACGTGGAATGTAGTATACTATGATTAGCAAGACTATGTATGGCTAGAATTTCCAACCAGTGAAGGAAGGTTATTAATATACAAGAGGAAAAGAGTGGGAAAAAAGGAATTAAATTCTGCAGAACACTAGGATTTAGTTGAGAAGTTAAAATACAGAAAGCCATGTACATCACAGCAATTGGCCAGACACGCCTAAGAGTCGCATAGTTATATTAAATCTTTTAGTTTGTTTCTATTTCTGACAAATCTTTTAGTTTGTTTCTATTTTATTGTATCTATGTCTGCATTACCTGGTTTTGGGATTTGTTTGATCTAATAATTTTTTGAGAAGTGTGTTCATGTCACTCCTCCCTCCTGATTTCGTTTGTCTTCTCTTTGGGAAGACAGTGTGACTTTCATCCCTGTCATCAATTCCATGGAGCATCAGTATTTTATGATTTTGATCCATCTGATCATTAATTTCCTTGTTGGTTAAATGTGATTATTTTTTGGAGTAGATACAGTGTGCTTTCTTTTGCTTTTTATGTATGGCCAATTGTTTGTCAGCTACATATGGTAGAGAGAGTAGTGATAGGGCTTACATGGCAGTAAAGACCTGCGGAGAAACTGAGACATCCTTTGAGCTAGAAATTGTTTTGTAGCATTTGACAGTAGTTGCACATGAGCATGTAGGCATAACTGACAGTATTAGCCATATGGTGTAAGAAAGCCATGGCTTTTGGTTGTATCAGCCCAAAAAAGAAAAAAAAAATAATTCATTAATTAAAAAATAATAATAATAATAAATAAATAATAAAATAATAATAATAAATAAATAATAAAATAAAATAGCTATTACTCTCTCTCCTCATGTAATAACTGTCCATCCAGCTGACCTTTGAATTTCTTTGAACCATTAGCCTCAAGCAGCCATGGAGGCAATTATTACACTAATTAATAGCTCACTTACCTCCTTAAAAAACTCTTCTGCAGTTCAATTTAAAATTTGTTCCCCAGTAATCTGAATTTATGGTCCCTAATTCTAGACTCATTTATAACAGTAAAAATTTCATCATTCATTTTACTTTCTCTTCTCGGATCCTTATACACCTCAGTCAAGTCTCCTCTAAGTGAAAAGTTACCTTACATATTTTGAGCTTTTCCACATGTAGATGCTTTTTGCTAATCATTCCAGGTTCGGTTGTTTCTCTTTTGGGCCATTTTAAGAAAGCTCAATGTTTTTTTAGGTATGTTCTATAATTAAATATATTATTCCAAGTGTGGTCTCACAATTGCCTTGTATAGTGGGATTATAACCTACCTATCTCTACAAGCAAGTGTTTGATAAATCATCAACAGGACACCACAGGCTTTCTTTGTCACACATCTGAACGTAACTTCCAAACACATCTGAATTCCTCCTCTACTGGTTTTAATTCAACCTCACCAAGTGTAAGGCCTTACATTTGCTGCATTAAAAGGTAAGCTGTCACTTTTCTGACCTTGTCTGAAGTCAACCTAAGTCATCCTGAAGCTGTGCTTTGCACTGGTCATCAGCTACTCTACCAATCTTTATATTATCTGTAAATTTTGACATCATGCCCTCATCCCTTCATCAGTGTCATTTAAGAAAATCAAAATATGTAGGAAACCTCACATGTTAGTTGAATCTGAAGAGTAACCATCAACATAACTGCCAACTTTTGACTTTCAAAAAGCTGGGGATCAAGCTAGCAGCAGGAAAACAGGAGGTTTTTCAAAAAATGGACTTTTAATGAAAAAAATCTGGCAAAATAAACATTTTATACAAAATACAGGATTCTTTATGAGTATAGCATGCTCTTAAACATTAACTTACCTAACACTTTTGAGTGTGGATTTCTGTTTGGATATTCTATTAAACAAACTGATTTTGACTGCTTCAAGAAAGATAATGTTGCAGCCTTGTTCCCCTTCTTAGAAATGTTAAGTCAAATTTTTGTTCATAATAATGGCCCTGCTACCTAAACTCAACTGTCAGGAGCATTTCCAAACTTTACCAAAAAGAGTCAGTTTTGCTTTTTCGAACCTGGCTGAATATCCTTTTACACTCAGTACTGTTATGAGGAATTGTTAAAATGCCAAGCACGACTTAAGATGATCTGTAATATTTCAAGCCTCCTTGTGAAGTTCCCCAATCAAGGACCACCATGCATCAGTTCTTTCTTCTTTCACACAGCATTCTGGTAGGTTCTCCCACTGAAAGTGAAAGAACTGATGATGTAAAACATTTCTTGCTTCATCTATTTCTTTACCGACACCAAGAAATACTGGAAAGTTGTCCACAGAAATTTGAAATTGATGCTGATTTACCCAGTTGGTAAAATTTGTTCAAACTTTTTTAATTTTTAAGAACATCTTTTTCAGTGAGCATCATCTAGTCATGTGCAGCCATAAAATACTTTCTCACTGAGTAAAACAAAGAATTTTTTCCACCTGTTTCAGATTCTACTGTTATCTAAACTAGACTGTATAGTAATCAATTTCAAAAACTGAAGTGGAACATTTGAAAACTTTTAATAAAATAAAATTGCACGTAACACTCTTCAACATTTAGGAGTAATGACTTCAGTACATGGATGTGAGGTACGTTGAATTGAATGTTCCGAGTTGAATATTATGTTCCGAGTAGGAACTAGTATGCAGTCTTTCTTTGTCATTATCCTTCTGACATTGATGACTCCTTGATCTTGCAGTTCCCGTTTTAACTCTTCATCTGGCAGGTTCATGTGGTCCCATTTGGTGATGACACCTCTTGATATGATCAGGGAAATGTGTGGTGAAACTGTAACAGAAATTCCACCAAACATTTTTAGTTTCAGTAGTAGCTCAGATTTTTGAACATTGGCAACTTCAACCAGTAAGTCTCCTGATCTTAAATGAACTGTCTTGGGGGTACCTATTATGCTTTCTAGGCATAATAGAAATGGCGAGAGTTTGCCAATTGGTTGTTCTTGGGTCGAGTGAATAATAAGGAAAGTTGGAGTTCTATTTCTGGCTACATCAGTCTTTTTAAGCTTAGCTGCATAGATTTTACAGATTTTTTCACCCTGTAAGGGCAAAAAATCTATGCACCCAGTGGATTTCTGGGTTTTAGGAACTGTTTGCTCCATTTTGCCCTGGAAGGGAGAGCTTTTCTCCTCCAGGTTACCAGCCCCGCCACATGGAGGCAGGAGCAGTGCTACCTTTGTGACGGTAGTGGGTTAATAATAAAACAAAAAATTAAGAGAAGAAAGAAGGAAGAAGGTTACTTTTCCTTCTGATCTAGTAAAGTGCTTTCTTTACTGAATGAATTGAGCGTTAATGTAATGCTGAAAACAAGGAAATGATTTTATTTCACCAAGAAAGAGCTAATTTACTGGCAAAGACACTTGATCACAAAATCGCTTGGCACCCAGGGCCCAATGAGTCAGTCAATAGCTACTTCTTATTGTTGGTATGTTGTTTTTTTTTTTTTTTTTTTTTTGTTAGTTGTTGGCGCATCAGCTTCTATGGCCATATTGCACCTCCCAAAGTTTTTGCATTTTACTGTGATCCAAGCCCGAGGCGGGAATCGAACCTGCGACCATTGGGTTGCCACGCAGGCACTTTACCTACCTGGCTAGCCCAGTCGGCAAGGTATGTTGTTTAATGGCATATGTTATGCTGGATGATGGTACTGCCTAGCCACCAAAGCCAGTAATCATGGCATTCTTACAAGCCTGTTTTTGCAGCCTGTCTGCATTTTTGGGATATTAAATGTGCGGAGATGAATAACTCAATTGTTACTGAGATCCACTCCCTAAGTTTCAGTTTCTTTATTAAATGAATAAATAAATTCCATTTGTTCTCAAATACAGCTGAAGAAAGAAGTCTACACATTTGTTGTGAATGCATAGACACTAAATTAAGGGTAGCTAGAATTTTTAGAACCACAGTTTACAATAGGTTGAGTATTTTTGTTATGGGCTTGTTCTATAATCTGTAAAATAAGGATATGAATATTATCATATAGCAAAAGATTATCATAATTTTTAGTTAAAAAATGAATTAAACTCACCAATATTTTTTCTTTTGCAAAAGACATAATGAAATTTCCTCACAATCCCTAAAATTAAACCTTTAGTAACTGAAAATATATAATGGATCAGAACCAGAGGGGGAGGTAGAACTGGTTTTCTTACATATTCATCTGTTATCATATATCTTCCATAATTCCATATTTCATATGCATGACCGTGAGCTTCTTCATATACATGGCTGTTTCAAAAAATTATATATAAATAAAACTTTAAATTTCATCTTTACAGAAACATTACTGCCCAAAGGCATTGTAATATTTTGTTTCTGCAAATGTTTATAAAAATATTAAAGTTAATTACTATTCATACTGCATAATAAGGATTCAAAGGATGTGCATACGATCTTAAGATATGAAATATCTTAAGATAGTATGCACATCATTTATAATTTGCATCAGTTTCTGCTGTCTTATTACACTGTTGCATTATCTTTATAAGAGATGCCACAATAGTCCATGATACTTCTTGCATATCAACCATGCAAATTGGTTGATATGCACCCATAAATGTTGTTTATTGTCAGTGACTGTATCATTCTGTTGCGCATTTATTGGTGTTAAAGAGACCAATTAAGTGTGGGAGTAGTAAAGCTCTCAGCTCCATACTCAATGCCACAGCTTATACTTGGGAATCAGACAAAATATCTATTCTATAACTTCAAAACAGCAGCAATACCCAAGGAAGACTGGACTGGTCCCACAGGGTGTAGTTATTGTCAGTGACTATATTTTAGCAAGGTATTTGACTCAGTCATTCATGAGAGGTTACTGTATAAGCTGGAACATGTTGGGATTACTGGAAAAACTCTAAAATGGATAGCTGGGTGGCTGCAGGGCAGAAGGCTGTGATTAATAGATATTCTTTGGACTGAGGTAAAGTCAGAAATGGGATCCCCCAAAGATTTGTTCTTGGACCACTGTTGTTTCTGACTTTCATAAACAACAAAGATGATGGTATAGAAGGCTTGATATCAAAATTTGCTGATGATAAAGATTGGTAGAGTAGTTAATGATCAGTAGCAAAGTAGTGTCCCTTGAGGATGACTTGAACAGGTTGCAAGAATGGTCAGAAAAGTGGCAGCTATGTTTTAATGCAGCAAAATGGGGAACAGCAAATACTAAATAAATTATACATGTGGTGAGGTTAAATCAGAAACAGTAGAGGATGAAAAGGAGTTATAATATGGGCATATATGAAGTTTTCTGAGTAGTGTAAACAGGCAGCCAGGAAAACTCATGGTGTTCTATCGATGATTTATCGAACATTATCCTGTAGAGATATGGAAGTCATAGCCCCTACTGTATAAGGCAATTGTAACACCACACCTGGAATACTGTGTTTAAGTATGGAGACCTCAATTCTGATGGGATTCTTCCTCTTACTCAGATTACGAACCTGAGGGGGCATAAATTCAAATTGAGGAAAGACAGTTATAGACTAGATGTGCGGAAATTTTCCTTTAGCCAGCGGGTAGTTGATTATTAGAACAAACTTCCATCTTTTGTGGAAGTTGATAGCTTAAATAAATTCAAGGAGGAACTAGACAAACATTTGGAATGAATGGATCAGTGATGGGAAGGGTTTTTTTTTTTTTGGGCTGATGCTGAATAAGCTTGCTTTCTTGCATCATATGCCTCTATTAATGCTAATGTTTATATTGAATGACTGAATGATTTTTTTTAAAATCCATCATTATATAAGTTTAAGTAATGACACATGTCCTCAAAAATTTCTTTGCTGTTATCAGATTGTTCTTCATGATTGATAGATGAAAAGCATGCAAGGCTTCATTCATATATCATTCAAAGCAACAAATGCAGCATGTTTGAAGCAGTTGACATGTGCTGAAATAAAAATATAGTCTGCAGCACATTGATTTCATATTGTGTTTTGCTTTTGGGAATACAATACAATTCTCTTTCATAGCATTCTTTGATAGTTTTTTTTTTGAAGCACTGGATTATACCTAAAGTTGCTGAAGGCCTAATATTAGGTGGGATACTCAGCAGTGATTACTTGTTTGCCAGTCACTTGGGAGTGAATGGTGCAGTTATTTACAATGAAACTTTTCTATTCTCCCTGCTCATCTTGCAATCCAAGTGTTTAGATTGCAAGATGAGCAGGGAGAATAGAAACATTTTGATGAGATCCAAGAGCCTATTGGTTTGCTGGATACACAATCAGCAATGTCTTCAAATCTTTAAAGCATTAGGCTTCTGGGCTTTCTGAATTGGAGAGGAAGCTTCTCTGTGCCAGACTGACAACATAAAAAAACAAAAAAAAAGTTCACTTTCATCAGCACTGAAGATGTTATTCTGATTGTATGTCAACAAAACATTTTTTAAACAATTCTCCTTCCATTCCTTCATAGATGAAACAAAAGCCCTTCCCTTTAGCCTTGATGATAGTTACATCTTTAAATAATTCCCACATCAATACATTGTGATCACAGAAATCACAATACATTGTGATTTCTGTATTCATAAATGATATTGATGATGGTATATCAAGCTTAATGTCCAAGTGTGCAGACGATACAAAGATTGGCACGGTTATTACGGCCACTACTGACGATATGCTGCTACAACAGGATCTGGAAAGGTTGAGCAGATGGGCTGAGAGGTGGCAAATGATGTTTAACATTGACAAATGTAAAGTACTACATATGGGAAACAGTAACTCCAGAGCAACATATCAACTCTGTGGTACTACACTGACAGTGGTAGAGAATGAAAAGGACTTGGGGGTAATTGTGCAGGCAGATATGAAATTCTCTGAGCAGTGCAGATGGGCTGCAAAAGGAGCTCATGGTGTCTTGTCAATGATATACAGGAATTTTTAAGGAGGTGATTATTCCCTTGTATAAGGCCACACGTTGAGTACTGTATACAGGTCTGGAGGCCTCATTTCAAGAAAGATGTACAGCTGCTGGAACGAGTAGAGAGAAGGGCAACAAGATTAGTGAATGGAACAAAGGCTTATGAAGAAAGGCTTAAGTTTTGCAAATTACAATGTCTGGTGACTAGGCACCGGCAAGGTGATCTGATAGAAGTGTATAAAGCGTTGAATGGTTTGAGCATACTCAGTGCCAATGGGATTCTTCCTCTTGCTCAGAATAATCACCTCAGAGGACATAAATTCAAATTGAGGAAAGACATGTAGGATAGATGTGCGGAAATTTGCCTTTAGCCAGTGGGTAGTTGGTTGGTGGAACAGACTTCCATCCCTTGTTGTGGAAGTTGACAGCCTAAATAAATTTAAGGCTCAGCTGGACAGGTATTTCAAATGAATGGAGGGGTGAAATGGGAGTGGGTTTTTTTTTTTTTTTTTTTGGCTGATGCTGCAGTAACTTGCTCTCTTGCATCATATGCCTCTACTAATGCTAATGCTGTCGCCCAGTGGTTCCTTTATCTGCAGATTCTTAATCTGATCATCAGCAGTGGTTCCTTTATCTGCAGATAAAGGAATCACTGGGCGACAGTGATCACAATGTATTGATGTGGGAATTATTTAAAGATGTAACTACCATCAAGGCTAAAGGGAAGGGCTTTTGCTTTCGTAAAAGTGACTACAGAGGTCTCAGTCAGTTTTTAAATTCTGTAATGTGGGATCAACTGATGATGTTACCAATGTTGAATCTTAAATGGGAAGCCTTCAGGGACTGAATTTTAGAGGCTACTAGGCTTTTCATTCCAACTAAGAAATACTGTTCAAGGTTTAGGATGTCAGATGAATTAATGAGACTAGTGGCAGAGAGGACGAACGTATGGGATGCATATAAAGTATAAGGTGACACAGAAGCCTATAGCAGGTATAAACTAGTTTGTAATCAAGTCACGAAGGAGGTTAGGCAGGTGAAGGCAGATTATGAGAAATCTTTGGCCAAGAATGCAAAGAAAAACAGCAGGTTCTTCACTTATATAAACTCTAGGAGGAAAGGGATGAATCAGATTGGACCACTTAACATATATTGACTATTGAGGTTAGCTGATAAACTGAATGAGCATTTTGCATCTATATTCACACGTGAGGAGTTATTCAATGAGGGGAGTGCCAGAAATTTATCAAATGCTAATAGGGAGTTCTTCAAATCCTGTTAGCATTTATCAAATGCTAACAGGATTCCGTCCACCTGGGGTGGACGGAATCTATCCAGTTATATTAAAGGAGGCAGCAAAGTAAGTAAGCAAACCCTTAGCCATAATTATGAGAGCTTCCTTGGACTCAGGGGAGGTCACCATGGACTGGAGGTGTGCAAATTTATCACCAATTCACAAAGGAGGTTCAAAAGGTGACACAAGTAACTGCAGACCTGTTAGCTTAACTTGTGTTCTTAAGATTGCTTACATCATAGTAAGCAATCAATTTGGTCTTGTCTGACCAATTTGATTGCTTACTATGATGTAGTCACAAAGGAACTGAATGCCAAAAATAATTTTGATATCATGTACTTGGATTTCAGGAAAGCTTTTGATACTGTTGCACATGGAAGAATGCTGTACAAATTGGAGAGGTATGGCATTAAGAGTAAGTTACTACAATGGATAAAGGGATGGTTGAGTGGGAGACAACAGAGAGTGGTAATCAATGGACACTGTTCTTCGTGGACAAATGTTATTAGTGGAGTTCCCCAAGGTTCGGTGTTGGGGCCATTGTTGATTTGTATATTTTTCAATGATATTGATGAAGGTATACCAGGTTTAATGTCCAAGTTTGCAGATGATAGAAAGGTTGGCAGGGCTGTTAATGACAGTAAAGACAGCATGCTGCTTCAACTAGATCTAAATAAGTTGGGAAGATGGGCTGAGAAGTGACAACTGGAGTTTAACATTGACAAATGCAAAGTACTGCATATGGGAAGCAATAACCGAAGAGAAACATACCAACTGGGTGGTACTACACTCAGGGAAATGGAAAGTGAAAAAGACCTGGTGGTAATTATGCAGCCAAATATGAAGTTCACTGAGCAGTACAGACAGGCTGCCAGGGCAGGTCATGGAGTCTTGTCAATAACCTTGTTAAGGTTATACAAGGCAATGGTCAGGCCACACCTAAAGGCCACTGTACAGGTGTGGAGGCCTAATTTTAGGAAGGATGTAGAGTAGCTAGAACGAGTACAAAGAAGGGAAACAAGATTGGTGAGGGGAACAAAGGGGTGCTTTACCAAGAAAGGCTTAAGTTCTGCAAATTACAGCGACTGGAGAGTAGGCACCTGCGAGGTGATCTGATTGTGGTGTATAAGGCCTTGAATGGGTTGAGCAAGCTGAATGTTGATGGGATTGTTCGTCTTGCTCAGACTAAGAATCTGAGGGGGCACAGTTTCAAATTGAGGAAAGATATTTGTAAAATAGATGTGTGGAAATTTGTCTTTAGCCAGCAGGTAGTTGATTGGTGGAACAGGCTTCCATCTTTTGTTGTGGAAGCTAATAGCCTAAATAAATTTAAGGTTGAGCTGGACTGGCATTCAGAACAAATGGAGGGATGAAATGGGAGGGTTTTTTTTTTTTTTTTGGCTGATGCTGCAGAAGCTTGCTTTCTTGCATCGTATGCCTCTACTAATACTAATGCTAGATTCAGTGTTGATGGTTAGAGCCAGCCCATGAGTTTTAAATTTCTGGAACCATCCATCAGAAGACTTGAAATCTTCAATATTCATGTGAAGCATAAATGAGTGTTTCTTAATTTGAAAAAGATTTCCATCTACTTGAAAGTTTTTTTTACATGCATCATCATTAGCCATTCCAAGATTTCCATTTCATGCTCTGATCATACTCAGTGCAGCAGATTTCTATAAGCTTTCAATCTTTTAGAATAGTGAACAGTGTACTTTTGAGGAAGGCCAAACTTTGGTCTTAGAATGTACGCTAACATCTAAAGCTTCTAAAATCTTGTCTGGAATTGGCATATTGATAAATGTACATATTGATAAACATATAATCTATACATACTGTATAATGAAATGAACTTCTAGTTGAAGTTAATTTCATTATGCTAACGAGTGTGAGAATTGCCAATGAGCATAGGAAATCATAGAGTGATTTCTCATGGTCAGCCTGCACGTTCATCATTAGCTTCAATAAATTAGCATTTTTTATAAAATGCTAATTTTACAAAAAAAAAAAAAAAAAAAGTAGAGTGGAGGAAATATTTGGGTGATTATAGAGGATTTGTTCATTTTTCAAGATCATTTCAATGAATGTCAAATAGCATTAGGTTTATGGGAAATCAGTTGTCCTATCATAGGTCATTACAATGTGCTGGCATGTTAAAAAGACAGTCACTATAAACAGCTTTGACTATATCATGTGTATTTGTACTAGGATTTCGAGACTTGTCAAAAACCGTTCATGCAATAAGAATGTGTTCACCAACATTTACATCATCATCACCCTTAAGAAGATGAAACTGAATAATCTGCACATTATAATGATTTTTACATAATTATCATTCACGGTCAGACTGATAGAAACGTGGACTGGCAACAATTATTCCATTAAAAAAAATAATAATAAAAAAAAAAAAATAAGCCCTTGCTATTTTTTGTATTTATTTTATTATTATGGTTAAATATCATTTGGACAATGCACAGTGTCATAGAGAATTTGGCTGCAAACAATAATATATTATTTCATTGCCGTGCAGTGATTTGTTTTGTAAAGTACTAATCACTATGGCAGTTAAAATAATTTCTGTTATTGTTTGACAAAGAATTAGGAAAGACTTTTGTGCCAAACTGGAGTAAATCACTAAGAAGCCATATGAGATAAGTTCATGAAGTTGTGAAATTATCTCAAAAATTATGAAGTCGGTGAGAGTATCTTAAAAGTGATGCAGGTGAGGAAAGTGGTATGACACCAGCAAAGAAATGGCTGATCTAACACTGCTACAACAGCATTTGAAGATGTTACAACAGATGCAAATGTTGCAAGAGTGGAATATCTGAGACCTGGGGGTAATTGTGCAGTTAGATATGATTGAGGCTTAGAGGGGAACAGGTATCCTGTGTGTTATCTGACACTCAGCCTAAAACACTGATGGATCCAATATCTCTCTATTACAGAAGATTTAGGAGAAGTCCGGTTGGCCTGCCTCCCTAAAATCCACTCATGCACACCTCGATGGTAAGCCCTGTTACGTCACTTAGGTGGCAACGAACGTGTAAAGTGGTTCTCTTCAAGACGCCTGGTCAGCGTGAAGAGGAAAAGACCAGGCTGCCATGCACAGAAACTTAACTTGGCCTGTTATAACGTAAGATCACTCATCGGTGAAGACAGGATATTAGAGCTGGAAAAGGAATTAGAAAATGTGAATTGGAATATCATCGGTTTGGCTGAAACAAGAAGAAGAAGAAATGAATCACTTATAAGTTTATCAAGTGGAAATCTGCTGTACACCAATGGAAACAGTGAAAGGATGAAGGTGGAGTGGAGTTTCTGGTCCATAAAGATTTAAAAAACAACATTTTGGAATTCAAAAGTACATCACCAAGGTTTGATTTTGATTTGATTTGGATTTTATTGGCGCATTAGCAACTAGGGCTATAATGCGCCAAGACCAGGTAATACATAAAAATTTAACATCTCAGTGACCTAATTAATTAGGCCACCATGTCCAGATCTAATAACAAGACATCACCAAGGGTGTCAAGACTAATACTCAAGATTTCTAAGAGGTACAAGATAAAGGTTATAATGATTTATACCCCAACATCGAGCCATAATGATGAAGAGGTTGAAGAAATGTACACCGAAATTGAGAGTCTTCTAGATGAGCAGAAAACCCACTACACTATTATTATGGGGAACTTCAATGCTAAGGTTGCAAAAATACAAAACAGCACAGAAAGGGGAACTATAGGAAATTTTGGAATTGGTGAAAGACATGAAAGAGGTGAAAGACTTGTGGAATTTTCAGAATCTCAAGGATTGTCAATAATGAACACTTTTTTTCAAGAAAAGGGTGAACAGAAAGTGGACATGGAAGAGTCCACTAACGCGGGTGGACAGTGCAATGTTGGGCCTGTTTGGTGTGACATAAATACTGGGAAAGGGAAAATGAGAGTAGGAGTATGTTATAGTCCTAATGACTCTGATGACTACAACACACAATTGTGCAGAGAAATAGAATGGGCCAGTAAATCAAAATGGCTTGTAATGCTGGATTTTAACTTTCCAGATATTGAGTAGAAATTGAGTAGAGAGGGAGAAGACAGAGAGTGGTAATCAATGGACACTGCGCGTCGTGGACTAATGTTATTAGTGGAGTCCCTCAGGGCTCAGTGTTGGGTCCATTATTGTTTTCTGTATTCATAAATGATATTGATGATGGTATATCAAGCTTAATGTCGAAGTTTGCAGACGATACAAAGGTAGGCAGGGTTGTCAAGGACACTACTGACACTATGCTGCTGCAACAGGATCTGGAAAGGTTGAGCAGATGGGCTGAGAGGTGGCATATGAAGTTTAACATTGACAAATGTAAAGTACTACATATGGAAAACAGCAACCCCAGAGCAAAGTATCAACTCTGTGGTATTACACTGACAGTGGTAGAGAATGAAAGGGACTGGGGGTGGTTGTGCAGGCAGATATGAAGTTCTCTGAGCAGTGCAGACGGGCTGCAAGAGTAGCTCATGGTGTATTGTCAATGATATATAGGAATTTTTCTAGCAGGGATAAGGAGGTGATTATTCCCTTGTATAAGGCAATGGTCAGGCCACACCTAGAGTACTGTATACAGGCCTGGAGGCCTCATTTCAAGAAGGATGTAGAGCTGCTGGAACGAGTACAGAGAAGGGCAACAAGATTAGTGAATGGAACAAAGGGGTGCTCTTACGAAGAAAGGCTTAAGATTTGCAAATTACAGTGTCTGGAGACTAGGCACCAGCGAGGTGATCTGATAGAGGTGTATAAAGCATTGAATGGTTTGAGCATGCTCAATGCTGATGGGATTCTTCCTCTCGCTAAGAATAATCACCTGAGAGGGCATAAATTCAAATTGAGGAAAGACAGATGTAGGATAGACGTGCGGAAATTTGCCTTTAGCCAGCGAGTGGTTGGTTGGTGGAACAGACTTCTATCCCTTGTCGTGGAAGTTGATAGCCTAAATAAGTTTAAGGCTCAGCTGGACAGGTATTTTGAACGAACAGAGGGGTGAAGTGGGAGTGGTTTTTTTTTTTTTTTTTTGGCTGATGCTGCATAAGCTTGCTTGCTTGCATCAAATGCCTCTACTAATGCTGATGCTAATGCTAATGCTAGAAAGTAATGCTGGATTTTAACTTTCCAGATATTGAGTAGAACTTGGGGGTTGGTCACTCGCACGTTAGCAAGACTTTTGTAGATTTATTGGAGGATTGATTTCTGCAGCAACATGTTCGAGGAGCAACCACAGGGAGTAATACCCTTGATCTGATTATCAGCAGTGATTATTCATGCATTAAAAATTTGCAGATAAAGTAACCACTAGGCGACAGTAATCACAGTGTACTGATATGGGATTTACTTAAAGATGTAACTACCATCAAGAGTAAGGGGAAGAGCATTTGCTTTCATACAGGGGTCTCTGACAGTTTTTAAATTCTGTACAGTAATGCTGAATTCTAAACTTAATCTTGGAAGATACTAGGCTTTTCATTCCAAATAAAAAGGTTCAGGCCTAAATGGGCATCAGATGAATTAATGAGGCTCGGGGAGAGAAGAAAAATGTATGGGATGCATATAAATTATCAGATGACACAGAAGCCTATGCAAAGAAAAACAAAGAATTTTTTACTTACGTAAACTCTAGAGGGAAAGTGATGAATCAGATTAGACCGCTTAACTTAGATGGTTTGACTATTGATGATCATGCTCAGGTAGCTGATAAACTGACAGTATTTTGCATTTACATTCACACATGAGTATTTATTCAATGAGGGGAATGTCAGAAGTTTATCAAACTCTAACAGGGAGCTAAGTGATTTTGTAATAACTGAGAGCAAAGTGGAGGAGAAATTGTTGAAGTTAAAACTGAAGTTGTTGAAGTTGAATTGTTGAAGTTGATATGTCCTTAAAAAATAAAATTTAACTTCAACTTTCCTATATTTTAAATGTATTGTATTATTATTCAATGTGTTAAGAAAGAAACACATATATTACTATATAATGAAATTTTGGTAACTATTTCATTAAACTGTTTTTTTTGTAATTTTATTTTATGCATTTAAAAACATTATTCTGAGAAGGGGTCCGTGGCATTCACCTGACTGGCAAAGGAGTCCGTGGAACTAAGAAGGTTAAGAACCCCTGCTTTAAACAATTTTCTGTCATCCTTTTAATTTTTATTAAAACATGTACCAGAAAAGTAATTTAAATAAATCGTATTTTTTTTAATTAAAATTTATTTTTTAAAATGTTTTATAGGTGAGGGCACAATTTCCATTCTTGCCTCATCCCTAATGGTAGTCGAGCATTCTGGTCTCTTCCCAAAGCTATTGGCCGCAACTTTTGCCCATCTCTGCTCCCACCACTGTCAAAATCAGATGGTTTTATTGTCATTTCAGCCAAGGATAAAGCTTACCTGTTAGACCCCATTTATCTTTCAACTCATGTATTAATGATCTTGGTAAAACACCTTCCATCATTCCCAGCACACTCCATTCGATGTCTCCTGTGGTTTTCCACCAAAAGGATGTCAGAAGGATTTTGACAAATCTTGATGCTAAGAAAGCGCCAGGTCCCGATGGTATTTCTTCACTTGTTCTCAAAACCTGCACTCCTGTTCTTTGCTGCCTTTTTTCACTTTCTTATTCCAAAGGAGTTTTTCCTTCTGCTTGGAATTTATTCATATCCAGCCAGTTCCTAAATACAGTGGCAAATCCCTCCCATCCAATTATCATCTCATTGCAATTACTTCTACTCTTTCTACAGTAATGGAGAAATCAATTAACACCCAACTTTTAAGCTATCTAGAAACTTTGTGTGATCAACGATTGCCAGTATGGATTCCGTCAGTGTCGATCCGGTGGTGATATTCTGTCTTATGTTACTCATTTTGGAGCTTTTTTTTTTTTTCTTTGACTGATGCTGCATAAGCTTACTTTCTTGCATTGTGTGCCTCTGGTAATGCTAATTTATGGACAAATTCAATGGAAAAATTTAGTAAAACACAAGCAGTTGCTCTTGACATCTCAAAGGCTTTCGATTGTGTTTGGCATAAAAGTCTTCTAAACAAGCCTTCATCTTATGGTTTGCCAACTGTTTTTAGTAATTGGTTATCCAGTTTTCTCTCTGATTGCTCACTGAGGGTGATGGTAGATGGCTCTCTGTGTTCTAACTTCTCCACTAATGCTGGTGTCCCCCAAGGTTCAGTTCTTTCCCCCACTCTTTTCTTCTTGTATATTAATGACCTTCTTCCATTGACTGCAAATCCTATCCATAGTTTTAGAGACGGTCGTGTTCCAAGCCGCTAAGTGGATTTTTCTTATTTATTGATTTGAAATTATTGTTTTTCTAAAACTTTTGATTTAAATTTAGTAGTATAACATTATTTTGTGATTTTCTGATTAACTTGGTGTAATTATTCTTTACTCGGCCTTGTATTTGCATAAAAGTATCGGTAAAGGTTTCCACGTGTTTCAACTCCGGTACCATTCGTAATTTTCCCGCCATTGTGATACGATAGTTGTATGCCGTACTAGATAGCGTTAGTTGAACTTCGTTAGCAGTTAAATTGTACGTTTAAATAAATACATCTAACGACTTAGATTACAAACGTAATATAATTAATTATATTTAACATAATTAATAACATAACATAATTAATTAATAAATTAATAGAATCATGACTCAGACCAGAGCAGCAAAGCAAAAGGCTCAAGCTAATGGAAGCGCTGTGGCTCAGAGCAGAACTGAGGGGGGCAGTTGTCCTCTGACTCACAGCCTTATAAAATGCACTGTTTGCTTGATGTTTGCAGAGCAATCGGGTACGGGACATGATACTGCCAAGGGGGATGTCTTTGTGTGTGCGCGATGCAAGGAGTGTATCGATATCAGGCAACAACTCGGCGTTCTTGTGGGCCTATATGAGAGCTTGAAGGACAGGGTGGATGCCCTCGAAGAAACTAAATTGAGGGGCCCATCAAGCTCTCAGCTGCCCACATCAACGCCAGAGCTTGCACTTGGGCATCGCGTGACACAGAGACAACCCCCAAGGCAGAATGCGCTGGTCCCGAAGGAACTAGTAGTTGTTGGTGACTCTATTGTCAGGGAAACGGGGAACATGCTTTGTAAAAAAGATAGGTGGAACAGGACCAGGGTATGTCTGCCAGGGGCAAAGGTTGATGACGTTGTAGAGCGAATATCATCTTTTAAGGGCACAAAAGGTGATATAGTTGTACACGTTGGCACTAACGATATTAAGAGTAGGAGACCGGCAGAATTACTTAACAAGTACAAGTCACTGTTGAACAAAAGCCGAGAATTAGGGTTGAATTTGAAAGTGTCTGCAATTCTTCCCAGACACGATAGGAGGGAGTATATGATGAGAGCCTTGTCGATCAATTCGGCCCTGGAAAGATTGTGCAAGGCTCAAGGGGTAGAATTTTTTTCAGCCTGGACTGTACTTGTTAACAGGAGAGATTGCTTCTACAGGGATGGGATACACTTAAATAGAAAGGGTGCAAGAATATTTGCTGATGCTATCGAGGCAGTGTTAGGTGGGTCGGAAAACTGCTAGCTTGGGGGGGAGACAAAGACCAATAGATTGACAGTAGCCACTGGCAGAGGTGAAAGAGATTCTTGCACTGCTTCTATTAGAATGAGCAGAAGCCTGAAAAACAAGATGCATGGTATTTCAGAGACTGCTGGGAGCCATTGCGGTACAAGTAAACACATGGGTTGTGTTAGGGTAGCTAAGAATAGAAACAGGTGCAGGTATACTTGCGTGTACACCAATGCTAGGAGTTTAGTAAATAAATTTGATGAATTTGAGGTATTGCTCAAAACATCAAAGGCAGATATTGTTGGGATATCAGAGACGTGGTGTCACACAGATATAAGGGATGCAGAACTGCAATTTGGGGAGTACAACGTCTACAGAAAGGATAGACAGGATAGGAAGGGGGAGGGGTTATGCTATTAGTTAAGAAACACATAAAAACCAAGGAAGTGAAGCCAGTCGACATCGCTGGACAGTGCAGTGTTGAGTCAGTTTGGTGTGACATAAGCATTGGGAGATCAAAATTGAGAGTAGGAGTGTGCTATAGGCCTAATGACTCTGATGAGTATAATAAGGAACTGTACAGGGAAATAGAGTGGGCCAGTAAATCAGAGAGTCTTATAATGGGAGATTTTAATTTCCCAGATATTGACTGGAATTTGGGGGCTGGTTACTCACACACTAGCAGGGCTTTTGTGGATTTATTGGATGATTGTTTTCTACATCAGCATGTTCGGGAGGCAACTAGAGGGAGTAATACTCTTGATTTGATTATCAGCAGTGATTCTTCATGCATTAAGAATCTGCAGATAAATGAACCACTAGGTGGCAGTGATCACAGTGTGCTGAAGTGGGATATACTGAAAGAGGTAACTACCATTAGGGGTAAAGGGAAGGGTTATTGCTTCCGTAAAGGAGACTACGATGGACTGAGACAGTATTTAAATTCTATACAGTGGGACCAACTGATGATGTTACCAACAGCAAATTCAAAATGGGAAGCATTCAAAGAACTTATCTTGGAAGCTACCAGGCTTTACATACCAACTAAGAAATATTGTTCAAGGTTTAGGCCAAAATGGATGTCAGATGAACTAATGAGGCATATGACAGAGAAGAAAAATGCATGGAATACTTACAAATTAACACATGACACAGAAGCCTATGATAGATACAAGTTGATATGCAACCAAGTTACAAAGGAGGTTAGGCAGGCGAAGGCAGATTACGAGAAATCCTTGGCAAGGGACGCAAAGAAAAACAGCAAAGAGTTCTTTACTTATGTAAACTCTAGAAGGAAGGGGATGAATCAGATTGGTCCACTTGATATTGATGGGTCAACTGTTGATGATCCTGCTCAGGTAGCTAACAAACTAAATGAATATTTTGCATCGACATTCACACATGAGGAGTTATTCATCAAGGTGAATGCCAGAGGTGTATTCAACTCAAGCAGTAAGCTACAGAATCTTGAAATAACTGGGAGTAAAGTGGAGGAGAAACTTTTGAAGATAAACACAAGAAAGGCACCCGGGGTGGATGGGATCTATCCAGTTATATTAAAGGAGGCAGCAAAGGAAGTAAGCAAACCCTTAGCCATAATTATGAGAGCTTCCTTGGACTCAGGGGAGGTACCCATAGACGGGAAATGTGCAAATGTGACCCCAATTCACAAAGGAGGATCAAAGGCAGACACAAGTAATTATAGACCTGTGAGCTTAACTTCTGTTCCAGGAAAATTAATGGAGGCACTGGTTAAAGAAGCACTGCAGGATCATTTAGACAAGACTTCAGTTATAGCTCAGACACAGCATGGTTTTGTTAAGGGGAAGTCTTGCCTGACCAACTTGATTGGATACTATGATGCAGTCACAAAAGAACTGGATGCAGGGAATAACTTTGATATTATATACTTGGATCTTAGAAAGGCTTTTGATACTGTTGCACATGGAAGACTGCTACACAAATTGGAGCAGTGTGACATTGGAGGCAAATTGCTGCTATGGATAAAGGGGTGGTTGAGGGGGAGAAGACAGAGAGTGGTAATCAGTGGACACTGCTCATCGTGGACTAATGTTATTAGTGGAGTCCCTCAGGGCTCAGTGTTGGGTCCATTATTGTTTTCTGTATTTATAAATGATATTGATGATGGTATATCAAGCTTAATGTCCAAGTTTGCAGATGATACAAAGGTTGGCAGGGTTGTCAAGGACACTGCTGACACTATGCTGCTGCAACAGGATCTGGAAAGGTTGAGCAGATGGGCTGAGAGGTGGCAAATGAAGTTTAACATTGACAAATGTAAAGTACTACACATGGGAAAAAGCAACCCCAGAGCAACGTATCAACTCTGTGGTACTACACTGACAGTGGTAGAGAATGAAAGGGACTTGGGGGTGATTGTGCAGGCAGATATGAAGTTCTCTGAGCAGTGCAGACGGGCGGCAAGAGTAGCTCATGGAGTATTGTCAATGATATACAGGAATTTTTCCAGCAGGGATAAGGAGGTGATTATTCCATTGTATAAGGCAATGGTCAGGCCACACCTAGAGTACTGTATACAGGTCTGGAGGCCTCATTTCAAGAAGGATGTAGAGCTGCTGGAACGAGTACAGAGAAGGGCAACAAGATTAGTGAATGGAACAAAGGGGTGCTCTTACGAAGAAAGGCTTAAGTTTTGCAAATTACAGTGTCTGGAGACTAGGCACCAGCGAGGTGATCTGATAGAGGTGTATAAAGCCTTGAATGGTTTAAGCATGCTGAATGCTGATGGGATTCTTCCTCTAGCTCAGAAAAATCACCTGAGAGGGCATAAATTCAAATTGAGGAAAGACAGATGTAGGATAGACGTGCGGAAATTTGCCTTTAGCCAGCGGGTGGTTGGTTGGTGGAACAGACTGCCATCACTTGTGGTGGAGGTTGATAGCCTAAATAAGTTTAAGGCTCAGCTGGACAGGTATTTTGAACGAATAGAGGGGTGAAGTGGAAGTGGGTTTTTTTTTTTTTTTTTTGGCTGATGCTGCATAAGCTTGCTTTCTTGAATCAAATGCCTCTAAGAAATTTATTATAGTTACACACAGAGCGTACAAATAAAGAAGAAATATATAAGCTTTCGGTTATATGGTAGCCTTCATCAGAATTAAAAATACATGAAAGGCAGTTGGAATGGAGATGTGCACTGCCAGGTGCGTGAGACGCGAGGTTCAAATGCCTCTACTAATGCTAAATGCTAATGCTAATGTTTTGCTGATGATAGCACATTGCATTCCACTTTCCAGTTTGAGAAACCTTGCCCTGCTCAATCAGCTTCAACTTCTCCAATATCCGGTACCAATTCCTTAAATGCCGATCTCCTGGTAACTCTCCAGTGGGGTAAACACAATTTAGTTAATTTCAGTCTTTCTAAAACTCAGTCATGTCTTATATCTCGCAAAAAGGGATCCTTCTGCTCCTGTGCTTATCTTTGGTGGCACTCTAATTTCTAGGCATGGTGATATATCTCTTTTGGGGATTATCCTGACTTCTAATCTCTCTTGGCACAAGCACATTACAAACATTGCTTCCGCTGCATTAAAAAAAACTTGGTTTTCTCTTTCCTTCTCGGTGTTACTTTTCTTCCAAACAGCTGTACATATCCACCCAAAACCTCTCTTAGGCTTCTAGATTCCATTCTGAAGAGGCAGTTAGGTTAATTAATGACCCATCTCTAACAGAGTCTCTCCACTTTGTCTCACAGACGTACTGTTTCTGCTGCATCCCTTTTCTACAGATACTTCCATGGGCACTGTTCTTCTGAATTGGGTTCTATAATTTCCGCTCATTCTTTCAAAATAGTCCAAACACGTGCTGCCACCAGGTTCAAACTCATAGAACCAACGTTTTATCTTCCTCGTTTATTCATTCAACTGCCGTTTTCTGGAACAACCTCCCTTCATACGTATTTCCTGAAAATTACAGTCTATAGAAATTCAAATCTAATGCCAACAAATATCTTCTTTTGTCTTCTCAACCATATGGTACTAAGTACAATAGTTTCTAATACCTCTCGTGTTTGAGGTTTCAAAAAACGTACTAAAATTGGCCTGACGTAGCTGAGTGGTCAGGATGCGAGTGCAGTGGTATATGCTTTTTGAGTGAACCAGGGTTCAGGCCCGTGACTGCTAAATTCCATTAACATTTGTATTGATTGATTTATTGTAAATTCCACTGACCTTGTGGTTTTGCCAGAGTATAAACTAGAAAATGGCTTGGCATGGTTCTGGTTCCATTCACCAATCTCGTTGCCCTTTTCTGTACTCATTCCAGCAGATCTATATCCTTCCTAAAATCAGACCCCCAGACCTATATAGAGTATTCAAGGTGTGGCCTGACCATGGCCTTATATAAGGAGATAATCACCTCCTTATCTCTGCTAGAAAAAATCCAGTGTATTATTGACAAGACACCATGAGCTACTCTTGCAAACTGTCTGCACTTTTTTTTTTTTTTTATGTAAACCCCAAACACGAGAGGTATTAGAACCTATAGTACTTAGTACCGTGCTTGGATTGGAGGGTGAGAAGACAAAAGAAGATATTTGTTGACATTCGACCTGAACTTCTGTAGACTGTAATTTTCAGAAAATACGTATGAAGGAAGGTTGTTCCAGAAAACGGCAGTCGAATGAATAAAAGATGAAAAGTTGGTTCTGTGGGTTTGAAGTGAGTGGAGAGACTCTGTTAGAGATGAATCATTAATTAACCTAACTGCCCTCTTCTGAACGGAATCAAGAAGCCTGAGAGAGGTTTTGGGGGCACCATTCCAGATGTGGGAACAATATTCCATGGTAGGGTGGATTTGGGATTTGTACAGAGTGAACAGCTGTTTGGAAGAAAAGTAACGCATGAGAGTGAAAGAGAAAACCAAGTTTTTTAGATGCAGAGGAAGCAATATTTGTAATGTGCTTGTGCCAAGAGAGATTAGAGGTCAGGTTAATCCCCAAAAGATATATATCATTTTGCCTAGAAATCGGAGTGTCACTAAAGATAACCATAGGAGCAGAAGAAACCTTTTTGCGAGATAGGACAACACTGAGTTTTAGAAGGATTAAAATCGGCTAAGTTGTCTTTGCCCCCAATTGGAGAATTACCTGAAGATCAGCATTTAAAGAATTGGTAGCAGATTTTTGAAAAGTTAAAGCTGATTGAGCAGGGCAACGTTTCTGAAAATGGAAAGTGGAATGCAATGTACTATCAGCGGAAAAACTATGGATAGGATTTCCAGTCACTGGAAGAAGGTCATTAATATACGAGAGGAAAAGAGTGGGTGAAAGAACTGAACCTTGGGGGACACCGGCATTAGTGGAGAAGTTAGAAGACAGAGAGCCATCTACCATCGCCCTCAGTGAGCGATCAGAGAAAAATCTGGAAATTTCCAAACAGAAGGAAAAACACCTTTGGAATAAGAAAGTGAAAAAAGTTCAGTTCAGGAGCACAGGTTTTGAGAAAAAGTGGAGAAATACTATTGGGACCTGGAGCTTTCTTAGCATCAAAATTTGTCAAAATCCTTCTGACATCCTTTTGATGGAAGCCCACATGAGGCATTGAATGGAGCATGTTGGCAATGGTGGGAAGTGTTTTTACCAAGATCATTAATACGCGAGTTGGAAGAAAAATGGGATGCTCTCGGGTCACCTTTATCCTTGGCTGATGTGACAACAGAACCATCTGGTTTGGACAGAGGTGGGAGCAGGGACGGGCAAAAGGTGGCAAAAGACCAGAATGCTCTGCTACCATTAGAGCAAGAAGCAAGTTTTCTGCTCTTAGCCTGTTCAAACTATAGTTTGGACTGATTAGTAACTCCTTTACAATTGTTGCGAGCTTTGGTGTAGGCAGAAAATGACACTGAAGAATTAGAAACAAACTAGTTACGATATGCAACGGTCTTCTCTTGAACAGCCCTAGCACATTTATTGGAAAACCAAGGTTTAGGTAAAGGACGAGATTTTAAAATGGAGTGTGGGATAAAAGATTCCATTCCTGCAAGAATAATTTCACTGACACGATCTGAGGAAATGTTGACATGAGAAGTTTTGAAACAGTAATCCGACCAAGGAAAAGAAGGAAAGAAGTCTCACAGGTCATCCCATTTTGCATTCTTGTAATGCTAAACAATATGAGGTTGGGAATAGCCATGAGATAAAGGTTCCATTGGAGAAGAGAAAATCACCAAGGCAGATATGAAGTTCTCTGAGCAGTGCAGACGAGCTGCAAGAGTAGCTCATGGTGTATTGTCAATGATATATAGGAATTTTTCTAGCAGGGATAAGGAGGTGATTATTCCCTTGTATAAGGCAATGGTCAGGCCACACCTAGAGTACTGTATACAGGCCTGGAGGCCTCATTTCAGGAAGGATGTAGAGCTGCTGGAACGAGTACAGAGAAGGGCAACTAGATTGGTGAATGGGACAAAGGGATTCTCTTACGAAGAAAGGCTTAAGTTTTGCAAATTACAGTGTCTGGAAACTAGGCACCAGCGGGGTGATCTGATAGAGGTGTACAAAGCCTTGAATGGTTTGAGCATGCTCAATGCTGATGGGATTCTTCCTCTAGCTCAGAAAAATCACCTGAGAGGGCATAAATTCAAATTGAGGAAAGACAGATGTAGGATAGATGTGCGGAAATTTGCCTTTAGCCAGCGGGTGGTTGGTGGGTGGAACAGACTTCCATCCCTTGTCGTGGAAGTTGATAGCCTAAATAAGTTTAAGGCTCAGCTGGACAGGTATTTCGAACGAACAGAGGGGTGAAGTGGAAGTGGTTATTTTTATTTATTTATGTTACTTTTTGTTTTTTTTTTTTTTGGCTGATGCTGCATAAGCTTGCTTTCTTGCATCAAATGCCTCTACTAATGCTAATGCTAATGCTAAAGTAGTGGTCTGAGGTGCCTACATCTGTCTTTCCTCAATCTGAATTTATGCCCTCTCTGAGCAATAGGAGGATTCCCATTGGCCGCATGGGTCAAGAAAGCGTATGGCTTATGCTGCACCAGCCAAGAAAAAAAAAAACATAAATAAGTATTAATAAATAAATAATAATAATTAATAAAAGAAAAGGAAATTAAACCTATCATCCTATGCGCTTCCCTCACCCGAAGGTACTATCCAAATGAGCTTTGAATTTCCCCAAACTCTCGGCCTCTACCACCCATGTAGGCAACTTATTCCAGTAATTTATAACTCGCTGGCTAAAATAAAACTTTCTGCAGTAAAATCTAAACATTTCCCCCTGTAACTTGAATTTATGTCCCCTAGTCCTAGCATCATTTATAATCTTGAAAATTTCATCCTCATTCATTTTACTGATGCCTCTCAGAGCTTTAAACACCTCAATCAAATCTCCTCTAAGGTGTCTAGTTTCCAAACTCTGCAACCCACATATTCAAAGTCTTTCTTCATAAGGACGCCCTTTTGCCAATCTCACAAGGCGAGTTATCCGTCTTTGCACCTTTTCAAGAAGCTCAATGTCTTTCTTTAGGTGCAGTCTCCATACTTGAACACAGTATTCCAAGTGTGGTCTAACAAAAGCCTTATATAATGGGATTATCACGTCCTTATCTCTACTTGCAAAGGTTCGATAAGACACCATGGGCCTTCCTTGCAACCTGTTTACAATGCTTCGAGAATTTCATGTCTGACCGTATCGTAACACCCAAGTCCCTTTTCTCTAGTACTGGGTTTAGTTGAACTCCACCAAGTGAATAAGTTATTTTGGGATTAGTGTTTCCCAGGTGTAATACCTTACACTTTGTTGGATTAAAGCATAGCTACCATTTTTCTGACCATTCCTGAAGTCGATCTAGGTCTCTTTGAAGAAGCTCAGCTTGACAGAGATCATTAGCTACTGGCTTGTAGCCGTGAAGGGTATTGTGTCCGGCATGTGCGTTTTGTATGCAATAAAGAGTTCTTTTTCTTCTACTCTACCAATTTTAACATCATCTGCAAATCACGCCCTCTATCCCTTCACCGATGTCGTTTTCATCGGTGAAGACCGTTGAAAATTAAAAACACCAGTGGTCCTAATACTGATCCTTGGGGAACCCCACTTCTTACATCAACTCAATCTGAGGAATAGCCATTTATCTCAACCCTCTGCCTCCTGCCCTGAAGCCATCCTGCTATCCATCTAAGGATTTTCCCAGTGATTCCAACCTGTTCAAGCTTATAAAGCAACCGCTCATGTAGGACTGAGTCAAAAGCTTTGCTGAAATCTAAATAAACAATGTCGAAGTTATTCCCTAAATCCAGCTCATGAGTGATTCTTTCAAAATAGCGAACCAGATTTGTTAAACATGATTTTCCCTTTACAAAACCATACTGAATATACTTGAGAATTTCAATGTGATCCAAATGATCCTGAATTCCACCCTTGATTCTTGCCTCCATAATTTTCCCTACCACAGAAATCAGACTAACAGGTTGATAATTTCCCACTTCACTCTTAGAGCCACCCTTATGTATGGGAGATACTTTGGCACTTTTCCAGTCCAATGGAATCTCCCAAGAGTCTAGTGATGCTCGCAAAATTAGCCTCAATGATTCAATGCACTCACTTGCCGCCTCCCATAAGATTATAGGGTATATTCCATCAACTCCAGGAGCCTTACGGGCCTGTAGGCTCGAAAGTTTTTTCATTAAATAATCTTGCAAAATTTATTTCAATATCATTAATTACATATTTTTCAACTTCGCACCCACAATTTCCCATTGCCACAAAAGGTTTTTCATCTGTAAATATCAATGCAAAATAACTGTTGAGTTCGTCTGCAACAGCAGCTGGTGTATTTAATACTACCCCTTTCTCTTACGTAAAGGTCCGATTTGGTTTGTCCTGCTCTTCTTGGCATTTATATATGTGAAAAATTCCTTATCTCCCCCCCTCTTTGCTCTGTTTGCTAGTGATTTCTCATAAACTGCCTTTGCCTGTCGAACCTTTTCTGTGGCTCTATTACAGATCATCTTGTAGCTGTTATAGGCTTCAGTACTTTTTATTGCCCTGTAACTTTTCCATGCCACCTTTTTCTGCTCAAGTAATGTGGCAACTTCATTAGTCATCCAACAACCCTCCTGGTGGAGTATTTTTTTAATGGTAAATTCGTATTCAAGGCATCTGTGATTAATGTTTAAAAAGCATACTACAGTTCAATTGTATTCATTCTCTGCGTGATATCCACTAGGTTAATAGAGGCTATGTAGTACCTTAAGGCATCGTTTGTTTGTTTGCTTGTTATTTGGTTTTTAGGAGCATTAGCAACTAAGGCCATATTGCTCCGGAGATATGCTGTGGTCATTCCCTGACCTTTCCGCATCCTCCGTATTTGGTGGTGACGGGCTCGAACCCCGGTCTAATCAAGAAGCGTGTGCTACACACTGCTGCTCCTTCCCACCTGGCTATGGAGGCGTTAAGGCATCATAATTTCCTTTTCTGAAATTAAAACCCATTCCTTTGCCTTTTACTTCTGCTACCTCTCTCGTCATCATCCACCATCCACTGTAGAACTCCGTGATCACTTCCTGCTACTGGTTCCTCTACTGTCAGCCCTGTTATGTCATCTGATTCATGTGTGATGATGAGGTCTAGGATATTCTTTTCTCTAGTACTTTCCCTGATATGTTGATACAAATAACAGTCATCTAGTTGATTTAAAAATTTTGTTTCCCATATAGAGTTTCCTTCCCATTTACTCCAATCAATTAGAAGCAAATTGATCTCACACATAATAAGACATTGACGCTTACTTGCCCATTCCATTTGCATGTAGAGGCTTTCATCATAATCTTCACAATCAACTGGTCTGTAGATTACTCCTATTCGCATTATACCTTTGTTTCCAACTATCTCGCACCATACAGATTCTATACTAGCACGTGAAATGTCTGAATCCGGGAAAGCTATCGCCGCACTTAGGCTGCTTCTGATAAGAAGCATTACCCCACCGCCCCTTCTATCTACCCTATCCTTCCTAAGTACATTATACAAGTTGTACTGAAACTCATCATCCCCAATTTCCCAGTGGCACCACGTCTCTGTAAGTCCTATTATGTCCGCGTTATTTGATTTAACCAGCAGTTCGAATTCACTCATTTTATTGACGACACTTCTAACATTACTATATAAACAATTAAGACTTACTGTTCTTGTATATTTAACTACCCTAACACAGCCCTTGAAGTGTTTTAGGCTCTCTTCCCTGGCATTAGCTACCCGCTCACTTGAAACATTTCTGCCCCCAGAACATCTAGATAATATGTCCAGTTGGCGAAATGGATAAGAACTCTTGAGGTATGTGCAAGAGTTACTTTGACCAATATTATCAGATAAAGGCGTGTCAGTATTACCCACATCCATCCCTAACTAGCAGTTTCCCTGAACCTTTAAGGTATCCTCAATAATACTGGCAAAAACCTTTGCACCACCTTTGGTGGTGCAAACGTTTTTGCCGTTTTTGCCAAATGTTTTAAGTGTATCCCGTCTCTACAAAACAAATTCCTTCTACCTACAAGTATGGGCCATGCTGATATAAATTTCCCCCCTAAAGCCTTGCAGAGTCCTTCATGTCTTGTGTTAATCCACAAGGCTTTTAACATTTAATACCTCGTATCGTGTCTGGGCAGAATTGCAGACACATAGACATTGTAACCTAGCTCATGGCATTTCCTCAGCATGATCCTGGATTTTTCCAACAAATCTTCAGATCATGTACGTTTAATGTCATTAGTTTTTTTTTTTTTTTTTTTTTTGGTAGTTGTTGGCGCATCGGCTTCTGTGGCCATAATGCACCTCCCAAGGTTTTTGCAGTACTTTGATCCATGCCCGAGGCGGGATTCGAACCCGCGACCTTTGGGTTGCCAGGCAGGCACTTTACCCACCCGGCTAGCCCGGTCGGCAATGTCATTAGTCCCCACATGAATAATAATATTCTCTTTACCCCCCCCCTTTAAAATTTGGCAATCTGTTGGTGACATCATTAATAGTTGCTCCTGGCAGACATACCCTGGTTCTACTCCACCTATCCTTATTACAAAAAATATTCCCCGTTTCCCTGACAATGGAGTCTCCTAATAAAACAATGTCCTTTTTATCCAGAGTAGTTTGCACTTGGTTTTTCTGTTTTGAGGCCCGAATCGGGTGTGCATCACTTGGTAGATCTCTGAAGTTTTGAGTCCCCGACGAGCTCCCAGATGCATTATTCTCGAGGGCAAGCACCCGTTTTTTCAGGGACTCAAATTGTTCCATCAGTGCACCAAATTGTAATTTAAGATCGGTGCACTCCTTTCATCGATCACAAAGAAAGGAATCCCCAGGTGAGCTATTAGTCACCAGGTCGACCCTGGAAAACATTCCACAGGTTACACAATGGATTAAATCGCGACTCATCCGTAAATCGCCATCGACTATTTCCGTGTGAGTCACGATACCCTGTGATGTGTTTAAGGCAGATCTTGTAACTACCATTATAAAATTAGCTAAATATCAATGAAACTTAACTTTAAAAAATTATATCTATAATATTATAAAAATCAAACTGTTACAGGAAAACCTATAACAAAATAATCCAATAAAATTATCCAATAAATCAAATATTTAAAAGCACTAATCGACAGATGTAGGATTGATGTGCAGAAAATTGCCTTTAGCCAGTGGGTAGTTGGTTGGTGGAACAGACGTCCATCCCTTGTTGTGGAAGTTGATAGCCTAAATAAATTTAAGGCTCAGCTGGACACGTATTTCGAACGAACGGAGGGGTGAAGTGAAAGTTTTTTTTTTTTTTTTGGCTGATGCTGCATAAGCTTGCTTTCTTGCATCCTATGCCTTTACTAATGCTAGTATCCAATCCACTTAACTGAGGAGCCCTGAAAAAGCGCGTCCGCTCACCTCGAATGCCAACACTCGAGCACTGAGCATGCTTAAACCATTCAAGGTTTTATATACTTCTATCAGATCACCACCTAGTCTCCAGACACTGTAATTTGCAAAACTTAAGCCTTTCTTCATAAGAGCAACCCTTTGCTCCATTCGCTAATCTTGTTGCCCTTCTCTGTACTCGTTCCAGCAGCTCTACATCCTTCTTGAAATGAGGCCTCCAGACCTGTATACAGTACTCAAGGTGTGGCCTCACCATTGCCTTATACAAGGGAATAATCACCTCTTTTATCCCTGCTAGAAAAAAATTCTTGTATATCATTGACAAGACACCATGAGCTACTCTTGCAGCGCATTTGCACTTCTCAGAGAACTTCATATCTGCCTGCACAATTAACCCCCAGGTCCTTTTCATTCTCTACCACTCTCTGTGTAGTACCACAGAGTTGATACGTTGCTTTGGGGTTTGCCATATGTAGTACTTTACATTTGTGAATTTTAAACTTCATTTGCCAGCTCTCAACCCATCTGCTCAACCTTTCCAGATCCTGTTGCAGCAGCAGCATAGCATCAGTAGTGTCCTTAACAACCCTGCCAACCTTTGTATCGTCTGCAAACTTGGACATTAATCTTGATATACCATCATCAATATCATTTATAAATACAGAAAACAATAATGGACCTAACACTGAACCCTGAAGGACTCCACTAATAACATTAGTCCACGATGAGCAGTGTCCATTGATTACCACTCTGTGTTCTCCCCTTCAACAATCCCTTTATTCATAGCAGCAATTTGCCTCCAATGCCACACTGCTCCAATTTTTGCAGCAGTCTTCCATGTGCAACAGTATCAAATGCAAGGAAGCCTGAGGCTTATGCTGCACCAGTCAAAAAAAAAATTTCTGAGTTACCCTGAGAGAGAGAGGGGGAGGAAATCACCAAAGAAGAGAAGAATGATGATATCCAGCTCAGGACCCTGGGTGTGCCAAGCCCATACTCACCAGATGTGAGCCGCTGGGATAATATAAAAGACTACTGTACAAACTGGAGCAATGTGGCATTAAGGGCAAGTTGCAGATGTGGATAAAGAGATGGTTCAGTGAGAGAAGACAGAAAGAATGGTTATTAATGGACACTGCACCTTGAGAACTAATGTTATTAGTGGACTTAGTGCTGGGCCCATTGTTGTTTTTTATATTTATTAATGACATTATTAACTCCGCCATGGACGGTCCCAAGCCCGGCTGCGAAAGGAGGAGGAGGAGGGTGGTCATCCTGCCGAAATGACCAGAACCGGGAAACCGGGGAAACTAAGCAAGAAACCGCATGAAATTCGGAACAAGCTCTTACAACAATGTTACCGCATCCGGGGTAGCCGATGCGCCAGCACTGGGGACCCAGGGTACTGGTGTGAAGTGGACCGCTGGCCACAGAACAAGCTGTTATAACAATGTTACCGCATCCGGGGTAGCCGATGCGCCAGCACTGGGGACCCAGGGTGCTGGTGTGAAGTGGATCACTGCAATAAGCTTACTACGCCGAAAAGGACAATTAACATTGTCGAACGGAATGTTCGAACGGGGCACCACGTTGGACAAAAGGAAATCATTGCCCAAGAACTACTTAGGTGCAAGATATCAATCGCGGCATTATCCGAATTAAGGCTCACCGGGTCTGGAACGATGATCATCCAACCACCAGCACCTAATGAAGCGGTTATGCTATTCTACTCTGGTGGTGAGAAACGAGAAGCAGGAGTGGGCTTTATGGTCGATGCTCAGGCCACCAGTAGTGTGATCGCTTTCCAACCAATATCGGACCGCCTGGCAGTCCTTACTGTCAAGGGCACCATCAAGACCCATATTATCTCCGCCTATGCGCCAACTGAGACTAGCCTGGACCCGACCAAGAATGACTTCTACAACCAGCTCCAACATACGCTGGATTCAATTCCGCAGACAGAAGTGATCATCCTCGCAGGGGACTTTAATGCCCATATTGGCGTGGACAGATCTGGTTGGGAAACAACAATGGGCAAGTTTGGCCATGGGAAGATCAATGACAACGGCTTACGTTTGTTGTCCTTTGCCGCATCTAACAACCTGATCATTGGAAACAGCCATTTCCAGCACCCTCAAAAACATCAACTTACATGGCGAAATCCATCTGGCAAGGACTCAGCAATCCTGGACTACATTTTGATCAATGCCAGATTTAGCTCATCACTCATGGACGTTCGTGCCATGAGGGGACCTGATTGCGGATCTGATCACTACCTCATCCGGGCTAAGGTGCAGCTCAAATTACGGCATGCAAAAAGATCATCTCGGTCAGCCAAGCTGGACTGGAGGCAGCTAATGAATGCTGCCAACAAACAGGCATATCAGATCGCCCTATCCAACCGCTTCGAGATGCTGGCCGTGCCCGAGGATATAAATGAAGAAGAAAAGCAGATCTCTGATGCCATCCTGGAATGTGCCAAGCCCCTATGTCCACCTGCCCGACGTCGAACGCAACCATGGATATCAGACGAGTGCCTCGACCTCGTGGACAAACGGAAACAGGCAAAGTTGGTCGACTTTGAACGGTACCGGCAGCTAAACCGAGAAGTCCGACAAAGAATGACAGCAGAAAGAGAAGCATACTGGAACCAAGTGGCAGACGATCTTGAAGTGGCGGCATCCAAAAACGAGTATCGCACTCTCTACCGCACCCTCAGATGTCTGAGTGGAAAGACCAAATTGACTAGTGACAACATCAAGAATGCTGATGGGACCTTCGTGTGATCACCATCCGAACGCCTGCAACGGTGGAGTGAATTCTTCAAAGCTTTCTATAATCACGACCCACCTCAGGGACCGCCAGCAACAGCACTCTCGATCGACCCCCCTGAGGTCTCCATGGTCAATGTTGAGCCTACAGTAGAAGAAGTGAAAGCAGCCATACAATCCCTGAAGAATGGCAGGGCACCAGGAGTGGACCAAGTCACCACAGAAGCGATCAAAGCCGGGGGAGATGTACTGCTTCGCCAACTACACTCACTCCTCAAAACCATCTGGTGCACTGAACAAATTCCGTTAACATGGAGGAAAGCCATTATCGTACCGATCCACAAGAAAGGTGATAACCGGGACTGCAAGAACTACCGTGGCATCAGCCTCCTTTCCATCATCGGAAAGGTCTTTATGAAGATCATCCAGTCAAGACTGCAAAAACATCGCGAGCAAACCAGTCGAGAAGAACAGGCAGGATTTAGACCTGGGCGAGGATGCTGTGATCAAATCTTTGCCATTCGTCAGCTGATGGAGGAGAGGATCCGGTGTGGACAGCGAACCGTCATTGTTTTCATTGACTTTAAGTCTGCTTTCGACTGTGTCCACCGGCCTGCCTTATGGAAACTACTAGAGGTTGAACATGTACCTCGAAAAGTCATCACACTCCTCCAAACTGCATACAACGGTTTAACCAGCCAGGTGCGCATCCAGAACGATTTATCTGAGGAATTTACCATCCAAACTGGAGTCCGCCAAGGGGATGTAGCCTCCCCGTTGCTTTTCAACATCGTGGTCGACGCCATTATGAGGCAAGCATTCAGAAACAGACAGGGCATACAATATGACAAGGATCACTATGTGACTGACCTGATGTTTGCTGATGATAGTGCTATCCTTGCCGGTAACGACGCTGAAGCCACGGACATCCTCTACGACATTGCCCGCATTGCCCGGCCATACGGTTTGAAGATCAATGCTGGTAAGACAAAGGCCCTGACAACAGATGGGTCGCAAGCCACCATCTATCTCGAAGGCGTCCAGATCGAGCAAGTGCAGGACTTTAAATACCTTGGGTCGCTGGTCCAGGAGAAGAAAGTTGCATCCACCATGGAAATCCACAGCAGAATTGGACAGGCGGCCACTGCGTTCGCCTCGCTCAAATGGTGTCTGTGGAAGAGGACCAACATTTCCACAAAGACTAAAATCCGACTCTTCCGGACTTTGATTCTGCCCATTCTTCTTTACGGATCGGAAACATGGATTTGTCTCAAATTAGATTTGAACAAACTTGAGGTATTCCAAATGCGATGCCTGCGGCAGATCTTGGGCATCTCTCTTCGCGACCGCATCACTAATGATACCATCCGTGCCAGATGCCAACAGCAACCAACCATTGCTGACCAAATCCAGAAGCGAAGGCTCAGATGGTTTGGCCACGTATGTAGAATGGGCACGAACAGAATACCATCCACACTCCTTTGGAGACAACGACCCACCCAATGGAGCATCCAACGGACTGCGCCTAGGAAAACGTGGGCCAAGCAAGTGGAAGATGACTTGAAGAGCCGACGTCTCGACCTTAACCAGGCCAGGACTGAAGCCATGGATCGTAAGGTATGGAAGAACATCACAGAGCAAGTCCGAAACCCTGCGGCACCTACAGCAGCATACTGGTTGCGTGGCCAACCGCCTCCCCCAGCTGCCAGCTAAGGACCGAAGAAGAAGAAGAAGAAGAAGAATGACATTGATGAAGGTATATCATGCTTAATGTCTAACTCTGCAGATGATACAAAGGTTGGCAGGGTAGTTAATGCCAGTAATCAGGGTAAGCTACTGCAACAAGATCTAGAAAAATTAGGCAGATAGGCTGAGAAATGGCAGTTGAAGTTTAACATTGACAAATGCAAGGAAGCTGCACATAGGTAGATAGCAGTAATCCCAGATTAACATACCAGCTGTGTTCTACTAGTAGAAAATGACCTAGGGATAATTGTCATATCACATATGGAGTTCTCTGAGCAGTGCAGACAGGCTGCTAGGACAGCTCATGCAGTTTTGTCAATGATATGTAGGAACTTCACTAGCAGGGATAAGAAGGTGATTATTCCATTGTACAAGGCAATGGTTAAGTCTAGGTCACATCTTGAATACTGCATATAGGGCTGGAGGCCTCATTCTGCTGGAATGGGTACAGGGAATGGCAACTGGATTGGTGGGGGTAAAAAAAGGGTAGCCTTACCAAGGAAAGCTTCAGTTCTACAAAACTGCAGCATCTGGAGAGTAGACACCTGACTGGCGTGTTTAAGTTTCTGAATGGATTGCTCAAGCTCAGTGCTGATGGCATTCCTCTTGTTCAGACTACTTACATGAGGGGGCATAAATTCAAATTAAGGGGGTTGATTGATTGCAGGATAGATGTGCAGATGTTTGCCTTCAGCCAGCAGGTTGATTGATAATTGGTTGATTGTTGTACAAACTTATCATTGTGGAATTGTAGTTTGAATAAATTCAAGTCAAAGAAGAACTAGACAAACAACTGGAGGTGATGGACTTTGCTGATGCTTTATGATCTTGCTTTCTTGCATAATTTGCCACTACAGTACTAATACTAAAATTCGAAGGAGTGGAGGCAGAGTGGCTCTTCCCCCATACAAAGAAGTTTCTCAGCCAGAATTCTGCTGGGAAGTCATGACTTCTATCTTTTGGGACAAAGATGGGATTTTCTTTATTGACTACTTGAAAAAGAAAGAATGAAACAACTACCAAGAATTATTCATCACTTTTGAGGAAGTGAAGGCCAAGTGCAGGTGCCACCTGAGAAGTGCTGATTTTTCAGGACAATGTTCTGGAACACAGTATATCAAACAAAAATCGGCTGTACTAGACTTCTGACTTCTTCATCATCCCACCATATTCACCAGATCTTACACCCTCGGACTACCTCTTCTCAAATCTCAAAAAGCATTTAAAGGGTTTCAAATCTGCATTAAATGATGAAATCATAAGCAACAACATCCTGGTTTGGGGAGCAGGCTTTCAATTTCTATTTGAATCCCTGTAGAAAGCATGTGGAGACAAAGGTGTTGGATAAACTATGTTTATAATTGGATTTCTTTCTATTATAGACCCAGAACTTATCAGCACCCCCTCGTACATATTTGGAATTTATGTTAACAACTTTGACACTGCGAATTTTTTAGAATTGTCTCATACATCATATGGTTTACACTAGAAAGTTTGCAGTTTAAAGATCAGTTAGTTTGCAGTAGAAAGTTTTCATAACTAAGAAATACTACAAAAATGTAAATTCTGTACAGAGTATGGGTTAATTAAGAACATTCATTTAAGCAGTTTAAACAATAGAATCACTTTCTCAATCAGTGGAAAAAATGTGCCGGCTGCATATCCACCTATACAAATGTTTAAGTGAATGAGGCCAGACAGACAAAAAAAGAGTCCAAAGAAAATCATGTAATGTCTCTCAGAAAACATGAATATGAGCAGTCAAAATGGCAGATTTTCCTCACTGTGCTAAAGCTCATATTTATGTTTTGTTAGAGGTACTGCAAGCTTTTATTAGGCTCGGCAACGGTTTTATAGTTTCAATCACTATGCCGAGCATGCAGTTGGCTGGGCACCTAGCACATCCATTAAACTGATCAAGTAGAACACTTCTTTTTTTCAAATAGCTAAACTAAGCATCAAGTGATATTTTTGTCAGTATGCTAACTACCCAAAAGGAGTAAAGTAACCAAACTCTGTACAGAATTTTCCCTTTGTACTTAAATTGAAAGAATTTATATTTGTAGTACTCTTTAATAATGGAAAAATTCTGCCTCATACCATAGGCTGCCTGGTATTTGGGTATAAAATGATATAATGCCAAAGCTGCAAAATAATTCAAAATATGAATTATTTAGTCCTTAAATTTTCAGTTACAAGACAGCAAAGGGGTAGAAAAATAAATGAAACTAAAGTGGATTGACAAGTAAAAATCATCCTGCATATTATTAAACTAATTATACTGATTTTATTAATGAACGCATAAAATTAACATTTAAAAGAACTGTCACAAAATGAACTGGTATCATGCAGTGTTTAAAAAAAGTAAACAAACCTCAGAGCTGCTATTAGAAGATTTATAAGGAGAAGGTTTCCAAAAAACATGTATATAGCAAGCATAAACACAATCAAAGAAATATGGGGCTTTTCAAGGCATTCTTCAGGTGTATAAGAATCTGGTGAAGTAGAAGTACAATTTGCTACTGGGGAAAGACAATTTCATGTTACATAGTATATTCGAATCACGTCAACTTTAGGTGAAAATATAAGCGGCATAAAAATAAAAAGTACTTGAGTTAAACTAATTTTCTTTTATTATGTGCATATCTTTAAAAAAGTTTGCTTTAATTCAAACCTCCCTGTATACAGGGTGATTCACTACCAGTGTGACAAACTTGCAGGAGGTGTAGGGGGCACAAAGACGAATCAGAATCACATAGCATTGCAGGGTCCGAAATGCCTTTGTCATGCGGTAGAGGATGTTGAATGGGAGGTCGTGTGAACAGCGATCCCGCTGGAAGTCAGCATTTGCGAACCGTTACTGTTGAAGAAACCAAGTAGCAAAAGTCCTCCGGAGTGGATAATCCGTAGGCTCCAATGATTAGACGCGTTGCAGATGGTATGAACTCATTTGGTTTGTTGACAGTATCCTCCATAACAGTGGATTGGGAAATACCCAATCGTTGGCCTATCGCTCGAGTACTCGTACTCGGATTGTCTTCTGCAAGGCGTAGGACATTCTCCTCATTGTCTGGTGTCCTCGTCGTTCGCTCTCGATTCATGGTACCTCTTATGAAACAACCAGTCTCACGTAACCGTCTGTGCACACGTGCGAAAATTGTATGATGAGGAGCACGCCTGTGCGGGAAACGTTCCTGGTACAAACGCAGAGCAGTGTGCCCATTACAGTCTGCAGCTCCATACGTGAGGTGCATGTCGGCCAGTTCAATGTTTGAATATTCGTCCATCCTGCTGCCTCAGGAACCGGTTTGCAAATGCTGACTTCCAGCGGGATTGGTGTTCACGCGACCTCCCGTTCAACATCCTCTACTGCATGACGAAGGCATTTCGGACTCTGCAATCCTATGTGATTCTGATTCTTCTTTGCCCCCTACCTCTCCTGCAAGTTTGTCGCACTGGTAGTGAATCACCCTGTATGTATGTGGTGCAGATTGTCAAAAGTAAGAGGTTTAAAAACTTTGCCAAAGCTATTAAAGCAATATTAACATCATCATAATAAAAGTAATGACTGACTTTAAGTTAACAGCATTTTTAGATGGAATAGAACTCAATAACAATTGTCAAGTTTAAAAACGAAAAAGAAACATTCTTAATTAAAATTAATTTTGGTTCTGGGGACTTATTATTAGAATGTTTTGGTGAGAATTTAAAAAAAAAATCAAAGAAGTAAGAAACTTTTTAAAGAGACAGAACTTTGATAACTGTAAAGATATATAATTTCTATAAACTCACCTATTATAATAATGTCACCTTATGTGCATATTTATTTGACACCTTATTAACCGTTATTGCACATGAAACTACTAGTTTCCACATCCCACTCTTTCTCACTAGTGTCATTTTAGTTCATGGTTGACTATGAGTGTGTGTGTGTTATATATTTTGTGTGCAAAAGGTTATACACAATTCCTATATATATTAGTCATTTAGCATGCCAAACTAACTAACTTGTTAGATTGGCATGCTAGCAAGATTTTTGTATATTTATTGGAGGACTGTTTTCTACAGCAACATGTTCGAGGGGCAATCAGAGGGAATAATGCTCTTGATCTGATTATCAGCAGTGATTATTCATGTATTAAGAATTGGCAGATAAAGAAACCACTAGGAGACAGTGATCACAGTGTACTGATGTTGAGATTTACCTAAAGATGTAACTACCATCGGAGCCTCCGTAGGCAGGTGGGCAGGAGCAGCAGTGCATTGAACACGCTTCTTGATTACACTGGGGTTCGAGCCCGTGACCACCACATATCTCTGGAGCAATATGGCCTTAGTTGCTAACGCTCCTAAAAAGCAAATAACAAAGAAACTACCATCAAGGGTAAATGGAAGGGTTTTTGCTTTTGTAAAGGTGACTACAGTGGTCTCATACAGTTTTTAAATTCTATACAATAGGATCAACTGATGACTTTACCAACGGTGAATTCAAAATGGGAAGTCTTCAGGATCTTAATCTTGGAGGCTACTAGGCTTTTCATACCAACTAAGAAATACTGTTTAAGGTTCAGGCCCAAATGTATGTCAGATGAATTAATGAGATTCGTGGGGCATATAAATTATTGGGCAACACAGAAGCCTATGGCAGATATAAGCTAGTTTGTAATCAAGTCACAAAGAAGGTTAGGCAGGCAAATGCAGATTATGACAAATTTTTGGCAAAGGATGCAAATCCTTTGCCAAAAATTATTTGCATCCTTTGGCAAAGGATGCAAATAATTATGTAAACTCTAGAAGGAAGGGGATGAATCAGATTGGTCCACTTAACATAATGGACTATTGATGATCTTGCTCAAGGAACTGATAAATTGAATGAGTATTTTTCTACTACATACACACATGAGGAGTTATTAAAGGAGGGGAATGCCAGAAGTTTATCAAACTCTATCAGCGAGCTAAATGATTTTGTAATAACTGAGAGCAAAGTGGAGGAAAAATTGTTAAAGTTAAACATACAATAGGTGTGGATGGAATCTATCCAGTTATATTGAAGGAGCCAGCGAGGGAAATTAGCAAACCTTAGCCATAATTATCAGAGCATCATTAGATTATATTAGTCATTTAGAAAAATAATGGAGTCACTGGTTAAAGAGATGATACAGGATCACCTAGATAATAGTTCAGACACAGCATGGGTTTGTTAAGGGGAAGTCTTGTCTGACCAATTTGATTGGATACTATGATGTAGTCAAATGAACTGGATGCAAAAAATAATTTTGATATACACTTGGATTTCAGGAAAACTTTTAATACCGTTGCACATGGAAGACTGCTGTACAAATTGGAGCTGTATTAAGGACAAGTTGCTGCAATAGATAAAGGGATGGTTGAGTGGGATACAGCAGAGAGTGGTAAGAAATGGATACTGTTCTATGTGGACTAATGTTATTAGTGGAGTTTCCCCCAGGGTTCAGTGCTTTGCCCATTGTTATTTTGTGTATTTATCAATGATATCGATGAAGGTATATCAGGCTTAATGTACAAGTGTGAGGATGATACAAAGGTTGGCAGGGTTGCTAATGACACTAAAGACAGTATGCTACTGCAACAGGATCTAGAAAGTTATGCAGGTGGGCTGAGGAGAGGCAACTAAGTTTAACCTTGAAAAATTAAAAGTACTGCATATGGGTACTAGTCCATGCAGCATGATTGATGTCTTTTGAGGTTATGATAGACATTGTGGCGAGATAAAAACTTCCTTACATTTCATGGGCATAGCTCTAAAACGGTATTCACAGGCCCATCGCTAGTTAGTACACCGGACCAAACCTATTGGTAACTCTCTAGGAGGCTTCCTGATCAGGTAGTGAATAATCTTGCTACCTCTACTTTACTCTACCATATAGTGACTGGAGTGAGTCCAAGTAGTGAGTATGGGGGAGGCATTGTTGAGGCCATGATATGTCAAGGATCTGAGTATATTCTTACCATGTGTACGCCATATTCAAAAATTTCATTACTTCATACAACATGCCTGCCCCCACTTTTTCTTACTATTGAATACACCATAACTTGTCAAAAAATAGAGCAAGCTTATCTGCGAAAAGCTCTAAACCTCCTGAACACTTCCTAGTTCATTTCACAAATATACATGGTCTCAGTTTTAATCTCAACGATGTCCATTTCCACTTGCTGCCAAACCCCATGTACTTTTTCTGACAGAATCTTAGTTATTGGTTGATTCAACCACTGCTCATCTCAATTGCATAATTATTCGCTGTATAAGGCTCAAGAGGTAGAATTTTTCTCAGCCTGGTCTGTGCTTGTTAAAGGGAGAGCCTGGGTTGGAAGCTAGCTTGGGGGGATACACGGACTAATAGATTAAAAGTATCCACTGGCAGAGGTAAAAGTGTTTTTTGCACTACTTCTATTGAAATGAAATTGAGGAGCAACCTGGAAAAGCAAGGCTATGGGAATTTCCAGGACTGCTGGGAGTCATAGTGGAACAAGTAAATACATGGGCTGTGTTAGGGGAACAAAGAGTAGAAACATGTGCATGTATACTTGCATGTACACCAATGCTAGGAGTAAAGTTAATAAATTCGATGAGCTTGAAGTGCTAGTCAAGATATCAAAGGCCGATATTGTTGGGATATCAGAAACATGGTGTCACACAGACATAAGCAGTGCAGAACTGGAATTTGGGGAGTACAATGTGTACAGAAAGGATAGACAGGACAGGAAGGGAGGAGGGGTTATACTGTTAGTTAAGAAACATATAAAATCTAAGGAAGTGCATCCAATTGACAATGCAATAGTTGAGTCTGTTTGGTGTGACCTAAGCACTGGGAAAGGAAAAATGAGAGGTGGGTGGGTGTTATAGGCCTAATGAATCTGATTATTATAATGAGCAATTGTGCAGAGAAATAGAGTGGGCCAGTAAATTAGAGTGTCTTATAATGGGGGATTTTAATTTCCTGGATATTGACTGGAATTTGTGAGTTGGTCACTCACACACTAGCAAGGCTTTTGTGGATTTATTGGATGATTGTTTTCTACAGCAGCATATTCGGGAGGTAACTAGAGGGAGTAATACTCTTGACCTGATTATCAGTAGTGATACTTAATGCATCAAGAAGCTGCAGATAAAGGAAACACTAGGTAGCAGTGATCACAGTGTGCAGAAGTGGGATTTACTCAAAGAGGTAACTACCATCAAGGGTAAAGGGAAGGGTTTTTGCTTTTGTAAAGGTGACTTTGGTGGTCTGAGACAGTATTTAAATTCTATACGGTGGAACCAACTGATGATGCTACCAACAGTAAATTCAAAATGGGAAGTATTCAAAGATTTAATCTTGGAAGCTACTAGGCTTTTCATACCAACAAAGAAATATTGTTCAAGATTTAGGCCTAAATGGATGTCAGATGAACTAATTAGACATGTGACAGTGAAGAAAATTGCATGGGATACATATAAATTAACATGTGACACAGAAGCCTATGATAGATATAAGCTGGTCTGTAACAAAGTTACAAAGGATGTTAGGCAGGCGAAGGAAGATTACGAGAAAACTTCGGCAAAGGATGCAAAGAAAAACAGCAAAGAGTTCTTTATTTATGTAAACTCTAGAAGGAAGGGGATGAATCTGATTGGTCCACTTGATATCAACGGTTCAACTGTTGATGATCCTGCTCAGGTGGTTAACGAACTAAATGAATATTTTGCATCGACATTCACACAAGAGGAGTAATTCAGTGAGTTGAATGCCAGAGGTGTATTCAACTCTAGCAGTAAGCTAGATAATAATGTAATAACTGAGAGTAAAGTGTAGGAGAAATTGTTGAAGATAAACACAAGAAAGGCACCTGGAGTGGATGGGATCTATCCAGTGTTATATTAAAGGAGGCAGCAAAGGAAGTAAGCAAACCCTTAGCCATAATTATGAGAGATTCCTTGGACTCAGGGGAGATACCCATAGACTGGAGATGTGAAAATGTGACCCCAATCCACAAACAGGATCAAAGGGAGACACAGGTAATTACAGACCTGTTAGTTTACCTTCTGTTCCAGGGAAGTTAATGGAGGCACTGGTTAAAGAAGCTTTGCAGGATCATCTAGACAAGACTTCAGTTACAGCTCGGACACAGCATGGGTTTGTTAAGGGGGAAGTCTTGTCAGACTAATTTGATTGGATACTATGATGTAGTCACAAAGGAACTGGATGCAAAGAATAACTTTGATATCATATATTTGGTTCTTAGAAAGGCCTTTGATACTGTTGCACTTGGAAGACTGCTGCAGAAATCAGAGCCGTGTGGCATTTGAGGGAACTGCTGCTATGGATTAAGGGATGGTTGAGTGGGAGAAGACGGAGAGTGGTAATCAATGGACACAGCTGATCGTGGACTAATGTTATTATTTGTTATTTGTTTTTTTTTTTAGGAGCATTAGCGACTACGGCCATATTGCTTCAGGATATGCGGTGGTCATTCCCTGACCTTTCCACATCCTCTGTATTTGGTGGTGATGGGCTTGAACCCCGATCTAATCAAGATTCCACTAATAACATTAGTGGCGCCTCCATAGCCACCTGGCTACGGAGGCGCCACTAATGTTATTAGTGGAATCCCTCAGGGTTCAGTGTTCGGTCCATTGTTGTTTTCTGTATTTATAAATGATACTGATGATGGTATATCAGGCTTAATGTCCAAGTTTGCAGACCATACGAAGGTTGGCAGGGTTGTTAATGACACTAATGACAGTACACTGCTGCAACGGGATCTCGAAAAGTTGAGCAGATGGGCTGAGAGGTGGTAAATGAAGTTTAACCTTGACAAATGTAAAGTACTACATATGGGAAACAGCAACCCTAGAGCTATGTATCAACTCTGTGGTACTACACTGACAGTGGTAGAATGAAAAAGGACCTGGGGGTAATTGTGCAGGCAGATATGAAGTTCTGTGATCAGTGCAGACGGGCTGCAAGAGTAGCTGATGGTGTCTTGTCAATGATATACAGGAATTTTTCTAGCAGGGATAAGGAGGTGATTATCCCCTTGTATAAGGCAATCAATGGTCAGGCCAAACCTTGAGTACTGTATACAGGTCTGGAAGCCTGTATTTAAGAAGGTATTTATAGTAGAATTCTGCTATTTGAATTATGCCTTCTCTGCTACTCATAAGTACACAATCGCTATTCTTCAGTTTCAATATCATTAGTCTTTCTGTATTACTGCTCATGACTGCTGATTTAAATCCTTTGTTTTCCCTTAATGCGTGTTCTACTTTTCTTGTGTTAAATAATCTTATGTACTCTCTGAGTCTCTTTCTAATGACTTTGCTTAACTCAGTATACTCAATTTTCTCGCTATCAGTGTTTTTTTTGCTCTTCATTGTCGTCTTTGGTTCATCACGACAAGTGTTTCTTGACTGATTTTTACTTCTTTGGATTTCTTTGGTTTTATCACTTTCAAAAAGTTGTAATATTCCTCGTCGATATCTTGGTCCTGAGCAGTCTGCAGAAGCTCAAACTTGTTCTTAAGTTCCAGTACATACTGCGTTTTCTCCTCTTCTGTTTTTTTCCTTTCAGTTTTTTTCTGATGAAAGGAAAAAACTGATTTCAGTTTTCATATCAGTTTTTTCCTTTCTTTTCTTACATCTATATTAAGTGTGCATCTTACCATTCTGTGATCACTTCCATCATTCACCTTGTTCAGGACAGTAACATCATTCATGATATATCTTCTGTTAGTGAGGATCCATTTGGGCTCTTTCATGTCCACTTTTTGTTCACCCTTTACTTAAAAAAAGTGTTCATTACTGACATTCCTCTAGATTCTGCAAATTCCACAAGTCTTTCATCTCTTTCTTTTCTTTCACCAATTCCAAAATTTCCTATAGTTCCCCTTTCTGTGCTGTTTTGTCTCTTTCCAACCTTAGCATTGAAGTCCCCCATAATGATAGTGTAGTGGGTTTTCTGTTCATCTACAAGACTCTCAATTTCGATGTACATTTCTTCAACCTCTTAATCATAATGGCTCGATGTTGGTGCATAAATCATTATAACCTTTGCAGTCCACATCGAATCTCTGATTTTTGGTCTTTTGTGTGCATGTGCTAAGAAATAAATCACAGCCTTTCATGTGCATGCACAAGGATAGATAATCTCTTCAGATTTTGGCTCAAATACTCCATAATTTCCATTCCTGTGATCAGCATATATGTTCGAAAAGCACTGTCAGGCTTCAGGAAGGAAAATCGTTTTTCAAAATTTACATTTCAAACTTTTTAAATTAATTTTTTAATTGTGATTTGAATTTTTAATTAATTTTTGAATTGTTTTCAAATGATTTTTTACTGAAATCATTTTGCATGTAAGCAAAATGATTTCAGTAAGCAAATTTTGCAAACTTCTTGTAAGCAAATTTTTAATCGCTTACAAGAAGAAGAAGCTGGTCCATCCAATGCAGACATCTTTCAGGCCAGTAAGAGTTGGTTTAAAAATTTTAAAAAACGTTGAAGTCTTCACAATCGAAAATTAACAGGTCCAGCAGCCAGTGCAGATACAGAAGCTGCTTATTTGTATCCAAAAACTTTCAAGGATGTTATTGCGACTGAGGGCAAGCTAGCAAGTCAAGTGTTTAATGCTGATGAGACTGGCTTATTTCAGAAGCATATGCCAAGCCGGACATTCACTTCAAAAGAAGAGAAAACCGCCCCGAGTTTCAAAGTTGCAAAAAATAAATTAATACTTTTATTATGTGGTAATGCAGAGGGTGACTTTAAGTGTAAACTGCTTCAAAATTTATACGTCAGAAAATCTTCGTGCTTTTAAAGGAATATCAAAAAACTCCTTACCAGGGATGGGATACACTTAAATAGAAAGGGTGCAAGAATATTTGCTGATGCTATCGAGGCAGTGTTAGGTGGGTCGGAAAACTGCTAGCTTGGGAGGAGACAAAGATGAATAGATTAACAGTAACCACTGGCAGAGGTGAAAGAGATTCTTGCACTGCTTCTATTGGAATGAGCAGAAGCCTGAAAAACAAGATGCAGGATATTTCAGAGACTGCCGGGAGTCACTGCGGTACAAGTAAACACATGGGTTGTGTTAGGGTAGCTAAGAATAGAAATAGGTGCATGTATACTTAAGTGTACACCAATGCTAGGAGTTTAGTAAATAAATTTGATGAATTTGAGGTATTGCTCAAAACATCAAAGGCAGATATTGTTGGGATATCAGAGATGTGGCGTCACACAGATATAAGGAATGCAGAACTGGAATTTGGGGAGTACAACGTCTACAGGAAGGATAGACTGGATAGGAAGGGAGGAGGGGTTATGCTATTAGTTAAGAAATACATAAAATCCAAGGAAGTGAAGCCAGTGGACATCGCTGGACAGTGCAGTATCGAGTAAGTTTGGTGTGACATAAGTATTGGGAGATCAAAATTGAGAGTAGGAGTGTGCTATAGGCCTAATGACTCTGATGAGTATAATAAGAAACTGTACAGGGAAATAGAGTGGGCCAGTAAATCAGAGAGTCTTATAATAGGAGATTTTAAATTCCCAGATATTGACTGGAATTTGGGGGCTGGTCACTCACACACTAGCAAGGCTTTTGTGGATTTATTGGATGATTGTTTTCTACATCAGCATGTTCGGGAGGCAACTAGAGGGAGGAATACTCTTGATTTGATTATCAGCAGTTATTCTTCATGCATTAAGAATCTGCAGATAAATGAACCACTAGGTGGCAGTGATCACAGTGTGTTGAAGTGGGATTTACTCAAGGAGGTAACTACCATCAGAGGTAAAGGGAAGGGTTATTGCTTTTGTAAAGGCGACTACGATGGACTGAGACAGTATTTAAATTCTATACAGTGGGACCAACTGATGATGTTACCAACAGCAAATTCAAAATGGGAAGCATTCAAAGAACTTATCTTGGAAGCTACTAGGCTTTACATACCAACTAAGAAATATTGTTCAAGGTTTAGGCCTAAATGGATGTCAGATGAACTGATGAGGCATATGGCAGAGAAGAAACATGCATGGGATACATACAAATTAACACATGACACAGAAGCCTATGATAGATACAAGTTGATCTGTAACCAAGTTACAAAGGAGGTTAGGCAGGCGTAGGCAGATTATGAGAAATCCTTGGCAAGGGATGCAAAGAAAAACAGCAAAGAGTTCTTTACTTATGTAAACTCTAGAAGGAAGGGGATGAATCAGATTGGTCCACTTGATATCGATGGGTCAACTGTTGATGATCCTGCTCAGGTAGCTAACAAACTAAATGAATATTTTGCATCGACATTCACACATGAGGAGTTATTTAGTGAGGGGAAAGCCAGAGGTGTATTCAACTCTAGCAGTAAGCTAGAGAATCTTGTAATAACTGAGAGTAAAGTGGAGGAGAAATTGTTGAAGATAAACACAAGAAAGGCACCAGGGGTGGATGGGATCTATCCAGTTATATTAAAGGAGGCAGCAAAGGAATTAAGCAAACCCTTAGCCATAATTATGAGAGCTTCCTTGGACTCAGGGGAGGTACCCACAGACTGGAGATGTGCAAATGTGACCCCAATTCACAAAGGAGGATCAAAGGCTGACACAAGTAATTATAGACCTGTGAGTTTAACTTCTGTTCCAGGAAAATTAATGGAGGCACTAGTTAAAGAAGCACTGCAGGATCATTTAGACAAGACTTCAGTTATAGCTCGGACACAGCATGGTTTTGTTAAGGGGAAGTCTTGCCTGACCAATTTGATTGGATACTATGATGCAGTCACAAAGGAACTGGATGCAGGGAATAACTTTGATATTATATATTTGGATCTTAGAAAGGCTTTTGATACTGTTGCACATGGAAGACTGCTGCACAAATTGGAGCAGTGTGACATTGGAGGCAAATTGCTGCTGTGGATAAAGGGGTGGCTGAGGGGGAGAAGACAGAGAGTGGTAATCAATGGACACTGCTCGTCGTGGACTAATGTTATTAGTGGAGTCCCTCAGGGCTCAGTGTTGGGTCCATTATTGTTTTCTGTATTCATAAATGATATTGATGATGGTATATCAAGCTTAATGTCGAAGTTTGCAGACGATACAAAGGTAGGCAGGGTTGTCAAGGACACTACTGACACCATGCTGCTGCAACAGGATCTGGAAAGGTTGAGCAGATGGGCTGAGAGGTGGCAAATGAAGTTTAACATTGACAAATGTAAAGTACTAAACATGGGAAACAGCAACCCCAGAGCAACGTATCAACTCTGTGGTACTACACTGACAGTGGTAGAGAATGAAAGGGACCTGGGGGTGGTTGTGCAGGCAGATATGAAGTTCTCTGAGCAGTGCAGACGGGCTGCAAGAGTAGCTCATGGTGTATTGTCAATGATATATAGGAATTTTTCTAGCAGGGATAAGGAGGTGATTATTCCCTTGTATAAGGCAATGGTCAGGCCACACCTAGAGTACTGTATACAGGTCTGGAGGCCTCATTTCAAGAAGAATGTTGAGCTGCTGGAACGAGTACAGAGAAGGGCAACAAGATTAGTGAATGGAACAAAGGGGTGCTCTTACGAAGAAAGGCTTAAGTTTTGCAAATTACAGTGTCTGGAGACTAGGCACCAGCGAGGTGATCTGATAGAGGTGTATAAAGCCTTGAATGGTTTGAGCATGCTCAATGCTGATGGGATTCTTCCTCTCACTCAGAATAATCACCTGAGAGGGCATAAATTCAAATTGAGGAAAGACAGATGTAGGATAGACGTGCGGAAATTTGCCTTTAGCCAGCGGGTGGTTGGTTGGTGGAACAGACTTCCATCCCTTGTTGTGGAAGTTGATAGCCTAAATAAGTTTAAGGCTCAGCTGGACAGGTATTTTGAACGAATAGAGGGGTGAAGTGGAAGTGTTTTTTTTTTTTTTTGGCTGATGCTGCATAAGCTTGCTTTCTTGCATCAAATGCCTCTACTAATGCTAATGCTAATATTTGGTCCGTATGCCAATTAAGTGAAAGCGAAAGAACAAACAATTTTGCTGAAGCTTGCCATCGCAAACTGCAGTTAGCCTTTGGTAGTAGTAGTATTGTTCACCCTACTTTGTGGATTTTCATAGACAAGTTAAGAAAAATTCAAAAGCCTTACGATACAGATTTTGAAAGAATTATTGCTGGCCATGAACATCCACGGAAACGAACACGCTATGAAGAAACTGACTGAGAATTTTAAATATGGTCAATAACTATAATTGGCAAAATATTATAGAATATCTTCATGGTATATCCTACAACTACAGTATGGATTAAAAAAGTAAAGGATTTGCAGTTTTATAGTTTATTTTCCAGGATTATTAAAAAAATTCAAAGATGTATACGTAACTATCAATGAATTCTCTTCTAATGAATGTGTGTTCTTAATAAATAACAGGGATTACCTTTATTTTAGATATAGGAAGCTTTTGCAACTCTCCTGGTCCAACTCACTAATAATTCTTGAGGATGGCAATATCTATTTTGTAAAGCAGGTGGGACATCTTCCCCACTGTCAGAACCGTAGTGTTCAGACTGTGTGGTCTGAACACTACGTGCGGTCTGAACACTACGGTTCTGACAGTGGGGAAGATGTCCCACCTGCTTTACAAAATAGATTTCGCCATCCTCAAGAATTATTAGTGAGTTGGAGCAGGAGAGTTGGAAAAGAAGCTTCCTATATTTAAAATAAAGGTAATCCCTGTTGATTTATAATATAATAGAATATAGGAATTATTGAGCATTTAATAGCTCTCAATTATCAAATTTAATAAATAACATATTGCACTAATATATTTGACTTAAAAAATTTCCATTAAAAAATTTATAATAACCCTAAATGAAAACATGTATATAATTTTCTTTTCAAAATAATTTTTGTCACTGAGTTGTTGCGTACCCATATGAAATTAGTGATTTTGTAATTACAGATGGTTGTTTATCAGAAAAACCTTTGAGCATTAAGGCAAGTAAGGCTCCGCCAGAGTTGATGGAATATACCTGGTAGTTAGAGGGAGACAGTCAGCCAATGCGTTGAATCATTGCGGTTCATTATGAGGGCATCTCTGAACTCTTGATACTATTATCTACTGATAATCAGATCAATACTCTTGATCTGATTATCAGTAGATAATCAGATCAAGAGTATTGGAAAAGTGGCAACATATCACCAAATACATAAAGGTGGTTCTAAGAGTGAAGTTGGTAACTACAGACCTGTTACTCTGACTTCAATCTTAATGGAATGATTAAGAAGGCAATCCAGGGACATTTAGATAGATATGGCATTCTGAAGGGCATACAACATAGCTCTGTTTAGGAAAAATCATGTTTAACTTACTTATTTGACTATTTTGACACAGTTACTCACGAGCTGGATGTAGGGAACAATTTTGACATAGTTGACAAAGGCAAATTTCTGCACATCTAATCTACAACTTTCTTTCCTCAGTTTGAATTTATTTAATGTTAGTTAGTTAGTTTTTAGGAGCATTAGCAACTAAGGCCATATTGCTCAAGGATATGCGGTGTTCATTCCCTGACCTTTCCGCATGCTGCGTATTTGGTGGTGATGGGCTCGAACCTCGGTTTAATCAAGACGCGTGTGCTACGCACTGCTGCTCCTTCCCACCTGGCTACGGAGGCGCCATTTGAATTTATGACCCCTCAGGTGTGTAATCTGAGCAAGAGGAAGAATCCCATCAGCATTGAGCTTGGTAAGAATTCCATCAGAATTGAGATCGGCAAACGGATGATCATACGAGGAAAGACTACGATTATGTGGGCTACAGAGTTTGGCAACCAGGCCCCTCAGAGGTATTAGTAAAATGAATGAAGGTGGAATTTTCACTGTTATGAAGAATTCGACAACTAGGGTTCATAAATTTAAAATACAATGGTTGAGTTTTAGATTAGATTCCAGGAAGTTGAGGCTGACAGTTTGTATTAATTCTAAGGTTAACCTGGATTCCCTCTGCATACCTGTATGCGGAGGGAATCCCTGTCACCTTACCAATATTATTCAAGAGTGATTCTCCAAACACAGAAGTGACTATCAGGTGTTACCTTTGCTGCCAAATTCACCTGATATAAATCGTGTAGAACATCTTTGGGATTATGTGGATCAACAAATCTGATGTGTAGATCATGGTAGTCATAGATCTAAGGGATGAAATGATTTTTTAGTGTTTCTCACCAACCATTGAAGTAAAAACGAAAGACGGAAAACCAAACTCTTAAAAGTTTTAATATTTACAATAAATTTATTTACAAACAAAACAAAATACCATATTACTGATGATAGTAATTTTAAAATAAGACAACTGTGATATACAGTAAATATACAAATACCGAATTTAAAATACAATAAAATATACTAGGTTAAAAGCGCTAAAATACTAACTGAAGCTTTCAATGGCTTCTGCCTTCTTTCTCAACAGTGCACTTCTATTCTGTGGTGCATGATTAAATACCAGCAGGTTCACGGTGCGTCTCACGTAAACGTATATTGTTCCCATCGGAACCGGAAGTGGCTCGGGAGCATTTCAGGCAAAAACGTTCATCCCCTCCAAGGATTACCGCCTCAAAGAGGGGATGAATGCGTGTGCCCCTATCTCTATTTATATTATTCTCAATAGAACTAATTCGTAAGCTCTCGAGCCACTTGCGGTCCCAAAATCTATGCGCCCGATCGGTGATGACAGCTTCGTCTGGGGAGATTTGATGTTGATTCTCCCAGAAATGTTCAGCTATGGCGGATTTACCATAGTCTGCATTTCTTATCGCATTTGTGTGCTCCCCCAGACGATCTTTGAGACGCCATTTTGTTTCTCCCACATAACACTCCCCACACTCCGGGCATTTAATACTATATATGACCCCACTCATATTTTCATTTAAGACAGGGTCCTTCACCTGTGACACAATTGTGTGCAGCTTCCTGCCTGGGAGCTGCACACAACGTGTCTGGTAATTCCTTAATATACGAGCTAAATACTCGGATAAACCCGGATAGTAGGGAATGTATGCGGTGGCTATTGGCGTGAAGGACTCACTTCTACTCTGCCCTCCACTAATGTATTTCTCTATGATCCTCCGGGGGTAGCCACACTTCAAAAGATCCGCCGTAACACGTTCATACTCCATTTTTCTATCCTCTGAGGTACTACAATGGGATTTTGCCCTATCCACTAATTGGCCTTTGCACATAGATTTTCTAAATACTTTTGTTTTCAAATGCTGGCCTTCCCTACAAATCAGCACATCCAGGAACGGCAAAACCCCTCCTTCCTCTACCTCAGAGGTAAATTGTATGAACGGGGAGAAGTTATTAAGAAAATTCAACGTATCATCCTCACTCCCTTTCCGAATAACTGAAAATGTATCATCAACATATCTTTTCCACAGACGCATAGGGAGAACTGTAGGCGGTAATCCTTGGAGGGGATGAACGTTTTTGCTTGAAATGCTCCCGAGCCACTTCCGGTTCCGACGGGAACAGTATACGTTTACGTGAGACGCACCGTGAACCTGCTGGTATTTAATCATGCACCGCAGAATAGAAGTACACTGTTCAGAAAGAAGGCAGAAGCCTTTGAAAGCTTCAGTTAGTATTTTAGCGCTTTTAACCTATTATATTTTATTGTATTTTAAATTTGGTATTTGTATATTTACTGTATATCACAGTTGTCTTATTTTAAAATTACTATCATCAGTAATATGGTATTTTGTTTTGTTTGTAAATAAATTTATTGTAAATATTAAAAATTTTAAGAATTTGGTTTTCCGTCTTTCGTTTTTACTTCAATGGTTGGTGAGAAACACTAAAAAATCATAGTATGAATATACCCAACCCCAGAGGCCTATTTGAAGAACTGTTTAGATGCTATAGCCATACAGTTGTGCGGTGCATTAGAGAATACCAGAAACATAGTGCCAGAGAAGCTAAACATGAGCAATATCTGAGGTTTGCCCATCGATGTAAGACGCATTACCTCATACCTCGTGGCTCTCAAGTTAAACCTCCTTTTGAAGACGAGCGGTTGTTTAATGTTTCTAAGTGGTACCAAAGAAAGATCCTAAGCATTTGGGTTGATAAGTTACATAAGAACCTGTACCACATTAGGAGAGATAAACATTAGGAGTGATCACAGTGTGCTGAAGTGGGATTTACTCAAAGAGGTAACTACCATTAGGGGTAAAGGGAAGGGTTATTGCTTCCGCAAAGGCGACTACGATGGACTGAGACAGTATTTAAATTCTATACAGTGGGACCAACTGATGATGTTACCAACAGCAAATTCAAAATGGGAAGCATTCAAAGAACTTATCTTGGAAGCTACTAGGCTTTACATACCAACTAAGAAATATTGTTCAAGGTTTAGGCCTAAGTGGATGTCAGATGAACTAATGAGACATATAGCAGAGAATAAAAATGCATGGGATACTTACAAATTAACACGACACAGAAGCCTATGATAGATAAAAGTTGATATGCAACCAAGTTACAAAGGGGGTTAGGCAGGCGAAGGCAGATTACGAGAAATCCTTGGCAAGGGATGCAAAGAAAAACAGCAAAGAGTTCTTTACTTATGTAAACTCTAGAAGGAAGGGGATGAATCAGATTGGTCCACTTGATATTGATGGGTCAACTGTTGATGATCCTGCTCAGGTAGCTAACAAACTAAATGAATATTTTGCATCAACATTCACACATGAGGAGTTATTTAGCGAGGGGAATGCCAGAGGTGTATTCAACTCTAGCAGTAAGCTACAGAATCTTGAAATAACTGGGAGTAAAGTGGAGGAGAAACTGTTGAAGATAAACACAAGAAAGGCACCCGGGGTGGATGGGATCTATCCAGTTATAGTAAAGGAGGCAGCAAAGGAAGTAAGCAAACCCTTAGCCATAATTATGAGAGCTTCCTTGGACTCAGGGGAGGTACCCATGGACTGGAAATGTGCAAATGTGACCCCAATTCGTAAAGGAGGATCAAAGGCTGACACAAGTAATTATAGACCTGTGAGCTTAACTTCTGTTCCAGGAAAATTAATGGAGGCACTGGTTAAAGAAGCACTGCAGGATCATTTAGACAAGACTTCAGTTATAGCTCGGACACAGCATGGTTTTGTTAAGGGGAAGTCTTGCCTGACCAATTTGATTGGATACTATGATGCAGTCACAAAAGAACTGGATGTAGGGAATAGCTTTGATATTATATACTTGGATCTTAGAAAGGCTTTTGATACTGTTGCACATGGAAGACTGCTACACAATTAGAGCAGTGTGACATTGGAGGCAAATTGCTGTTATGGATAAAGGGATGGTGAGGGGGAGAAGACGGAGAGTGGTAATCAATGGACACTGCTCATCGTGGACTAATGTTATTAGTGGAGTCCCTCAGGGCTCAGTGTTGGGTCCATTATTGTTTTCTGTATTTATAAATGATATTGATGATGGTATATCAAGCTTAATGTCCAAGTTTGCAGACAATACAAAGGTTGGCAGGGTTGTCAAGGACACTACTGACACTATGCTGCTGCAACAGGATCTGGAAAGGTTGAGCAGATGGGCTGAGAGGTGGCAAATGAAGTTTAACATTGACAAATGTAAAGTACTACACATGGGAAACAGCAACCCCAGAGCAACGTATCAACTCTGGTACTACACTGACAGTGGTAGAGAATGAAAGGGACTTGGGGGTGGTTGTGCAGGCAGATATGAAGTTCTCTGAGCAGTGCAGACGGGCTGCAAGAGTAGCTCATGGAGTACTGTCAATGATATACAGGAATTTTTCCAGCAGGGATAAGGAGGTGATTATTCCCTTGTATAAGGCAATGGTCAGGCCACACCTAGAGTACTGTATACAGGTCTGGAGGCCTCATTTCAAGAAGGATGTAAAGCTGCTGGAACGAGTACAGAGAAGGGCAACAAGATTAGTGAATAGAACAAAGGGGTGCTCTTACGAAGAAAGGCTTAAGTTTTGCAAATTACAGTGTCTGGAGACTAGGCACCAGCGAGGTGATCTGATAGAGGTGTATAAAGCCTTGAATGGTTTGAGCATGCTCAATGCGGATGGGATTCTTCCTCTAGCTCAGAATAATCACCTGAGAGGGCATAAATTCAAATTGAGGAAAGACAGATGTAGGATAAACGTGCGGAAATTTGCCTTTAGCCAGCAGGTGGTTGGTTGGTGGAACAGACCTCCATCCCTTGTAGTGGAGGTTGATAGCCTAAATAAGTTTAAGGCTCAGCTGGACAGGTATTTTGAACGAACAGAGGGGTGAAGTGGAAGTGGGTTTTTTTTTTTTTTTTTGGCTGATGCTGCATAAGCTTGCTTTCTTGCATCAAATGTCTCTACTAATGCTAATGCTAACAAGATAAGTGAGAGGTTAACCGCTGTGCATTTGACATTAGTGATTAGTGTGGTATCGAACAAAGCAAAATGGATTTCTGACAGTTATAGACAAAGACAAATGAATAAGTTCGATAGGCTTAAAGAACAAACCATGTCCAGGAGTAATAGTGGTAATAATACCAATAGCAACTTTATTGTTAATATAACTAGTAAACAGTTGACTGATGATCAAATAGAAGTTTTAAATCTAGGACCTAAGTTTGCTATGATTCCGCCCAAAGTGCCCATAGCAGAATTAGCTATGGGCATTGAGAGAGCGGCTAATAAGTTACCTGTGTGCATGGCCAATGAAATCCTTGTAAAAACAGCAGCTATTTTAAGTCAAGCCAAGAAAGTTCCCCCGAATCTTAATGCAAAGCAAAGATTAGCACTAGAAAGTCTTAAGCAGGAAGATAATGTTGTGATCCTTCCAGCTGACAAAGGTAGAGCAACGGTGGTTTTGGATAAAGAGGCATATGTAAGTAAAGCATTAGATTTATTAAATGATCGTACAACCTATATGATTATCCATAAGAATCCATTGTCGAATCTGGAACGACAAGTTAATAAAATAGTGCAGGGTTGGATGAAATCCAATAAGATTTCAAAGGAGCGGTATTGGGCATTACATGCCACAGGAAGCCAGATACCAAGATTTTACGGTTTACCAAAAATACATAAAGTGGGTGTGCCACTCAGACCGATAGTCTCGTTTATAGGTAGCCCCACGTATGCATTATCTGGTTTCTTAGCCAAACTACTGTCACCATTAGTTGGACTCTCTGAACATAGCATCAGAGATAGCAAAGAATTTGTACAATTCATAAGAGGACAATGTATAGAAGAAAACGAGGTTATGATATCCTTTGATGTGACATCGTTGTTTACCTGCATCCCAACTGACCATTGGAATACATTGTGCGTACATGGCCTTAGAAAGAGACACCACCTTGAACAATAGGACGCAACTAAACTTAGAGGACATATGTAAAGGCATAGAGTTATGCCTTTCGAGCACTACTATGGTATTTAATAACACCATGTACAAGCAGGTTAACGGTGCAGCTATAGGCTCCCCCATCAGTGCCATCATAGCTAATTTAGCGATGGAGGAGCTCGAGTCTAGACTATTTAATACTACAGTTCTCCCTATGCATCCGTGGAAAAGATATGTTGATGATACGTTTTCAGTTATTTGGAAAGGGAGTGAGGATGATACGTTGAATTTTCTTAATAGCTTCTCCCCATTCATACAATTCACCTCTGAGGTAGAGGAAGGAGGGGTTTTGCCGTTCCTGGATGTGCTGATTTGTAGGGAAGGCCAGCATTGAAAACAAAAGTATTTAGAAAATCTATGTGCAAAGGCCAATTAGTGGATAGGGCAAAATCCCATTGTAGTACCTCAGAGGATAGAAAAATGGAGTATGAACGTGTTACGGCGGATCTTTTGAAGTGTGGCTACCCCCGGAGGATCATAGAGAAATACATTAGTGGAGGGCAGAGTAGAAGTGAGTCCTTCACGCCAATAGCCACCGCATACATTCCCTACTATCCGGGTTTATCCGAGCGTTTAGCTCGTATATTAAGGAATTACCAGACACGTTGTGTGCAGCTCCCAGGCAGGAAGCTGCACACAATTGTGTCACAGGTGAAGGACACTGTCTTAAATGAAAATATGAGCTGGGTCGTATATAGTATTAAATGCCCGGAGTGTGGGGAGTGTTATGTGGGAGAAACAAAACGGCGTCTCAAAGATCGTCTGGGGGAAGCACACAAATGCGATAAGAAATGCAGACTATGGTAAATCCGCCGCAGCTGAACATTTCTGGGAGAAGCAACATCAAATCTCCCCAGACGAAGCTGTCATCACCGATCGGGCGCATAGGATTGGGACCGCAAGTGGCTCGAGAGCTTACGAATTAGTTCTATTGAGAATAATATAAATAGAGATAGGGGCACACGCATTCTTTGAGGCGGTAATCCTTGGAGGGGATGAACGTTTTTGCCTGAAATGCTCCTGAGCCACTTCCGGTTCCGACGGGAACAGTATACGTTTACGTGAGACGCACCGTGAACCTGCTGGTATTTAATCATGCACCGCAGAATAGAAGTACACTGTTCAGAAAGAAGGTAGAAGCCTTTGAAAGCTTCAGTTAGTATTTTAGCGCTTTTAACCTAGTATATTTTATTGTATTTTAAATTCGGTATTTGTATATTTACTGTATATCACAGTTGTCTTATTTTAAAATTACTATCATCAGTAATATGGTATTTTGTTTTGTTTGTAAATAAATTTATTGTAAATATTAAAAATTTTAAGAATTTGGTTTTCCGTCTTTCGTTTTGACTTCAATGGTTGGTGAGAAACACTAAAAAATCATATTATGAATATACCCAACCCCCAGAGGCCTATTTGAAGAACTAAGGGATGAAATCCTAACAACATAGTACAACACATGCCTTGTTGAAAATAACTTATAACCATATAATTAATAATAATTTAGAGTTCATGCCTTGCCATGTGGTGGAAAGAGGAAGACATACCCATTATTTGGTATGTGGTCAATGTTTTAAATGGACAGTGTATACCATTTAAAGCTGGGGATGCATTCCTGGAAATAAGTGCTAACTGAATCAGCATATATAGGGGTCATCATAGTTCAGTCCCTGACAATGTAATTTATTACAGTAAACCCCCGCTATTCGCGGTATCTGTATTCGCGATCGCTGATTTAATATAAAATGAAACTTAAAAAAATGTGAATTTTAAAGCGCCGTGAATAATTTGCACCATAAAAAAACATGGGTGTGGCTAAAATTATCTTTCCCGGTCAAAACAGCGTTCAGTGGGTGGGGGAGAGGGGTGACAAAATCGCGAGCGTGGATGTTTCTCGCTAATTCTTGTTCAGTATGTGTTATGTGCTTGTCATGGAAGGTTTGGTCGTTTGCTTTTAATTTATATGCTTATAAACTGAATAAATTTATCAATTTATAAATTGATATGCTTACATAAGTGATAAATCTACCGTTTTGCAGTGTAAAACAGATTTTTTGAGTGTATTAACGGAAGAAAGTGCCTTTATTGTGGACAAGTTGTTTTTTACCCGTACAAAAATACGAATAACAAGGGAAATGTGAAAATATCAAAGAAGGTGATGATCAGCGAATAAAATTGAGTTATCAGACAAAATTTCTAATGGTGAAAGTGTCTCTTCAGTGGCAAAACATTATAAAATCAATGAGTCAACCGTACGATCAATCAAAAAATCGGAAGTAAAAATCTGTTGTAGTGTCAGTGAAAACATGCTAATTGCTTCAAAAATTTGCTCTGTAACTCGTGATGTTAAATTAGGAAAAATGGAAAAAGCTTTAAATCTGTGGATAGAAGACCGAACTCAAAATAAAATTCCGTTAGGTTCACTCATCATTCGTGAAAAGGCAACACTTTAGCGGAACTTTAGCAGTGATAGCACTGGCAGGATAAGTTTTTTTCCTAGGAAAGGCGCTGGTTTGAAATTTCTAATAAATATTACATTTAATATTAAATTGTTTCTTATTTTCATTTCGATGCCATATGCTTGCATTTCACTATGTACATATAATACATACATAGACAAAATTTTAGACTAGTTTTTCTTATATATTTCATACTTTGGAACGGGACCCCTTTATTACTATGGGAGCCATAGCTCAGTATTCGCATTTTCGGTATTCGCGACATTTCTCAGGAACGTAACCTTTACTGTATGGGTTTACTGTACTTATAACCAACATGTCATGAGAGTATACTGGGTTACTTCAACAATAGTAGATTTGGTTTTGGTTTGGTTTGGTTTGGTTTTATTGGCGCATTAGCATCTAAGGCTATAATGCGCCAAGACCAGGTAAACAACAATAGTAGAGATAGTAAATAAGATTTCATAAATAATTTTGTGTTCTAAAATGAATAATGAAAGAAAAATTAAAAAGGTTAGTGTACTCCTCCCAGTGCATAGCATAACACCAAACAATATGAACTTATTAGCACTGGAAGAGAATCGGTGCAATGTGAGGGTGAGTAAAACAGAATTTTTAAAATAACTAAATGCACAAGGCATAATACATTAAGAGTTTAATATCTATATAATATCGGTGTGTAGATACACCATAGACAACTCTTAAGAAACTACAAAGTAGTTGTTGTAGGCATCATTTGCTCTTTCTCATATTGTGCTCGGCCTTCACGACGAGTTGCCATGATATTGCACTACCTCGAATAAGTAATGCTTCACTGATAGAGAAGACTATTGTTACTTATTCTCAGTGAGTACCACCACCCAGACATGTTTCAAGGCTATTGGCCTATCATCAGTGGGTGGGCAGGTACCCTGGTATTGCAGACATGACGACCCAGTTGTGAAGATAATCACACAATATGAGAGATGCCAAAAGGTGTATATGGCAATATTTAAAATAATATACACCTTTTGGCATCTCTCATATTGTGTGATTATCTTCACAACTGGGTCGTCATGTCTGCAATACCAGGGTACCTGCCCACCAACTGATGATAGGCCAATAGCCTTGAAACATGTCTAGAGGCTAATTTGTGAATTGTTTCGTTCATTGGTGTTCTACTCGTTCTGAAGGTTGAGGAAAGTGTTCGTTCATATCAAGAGGTTAGCAGCGGTCCTTTCGGCTGAGGTTACCCCGTTGTGGGAAACCTCCTTTAGGAGGGTAGTAAGTGATTGATTTTCTTTTGTTTTACATTTCTTTGAAATTTATTTCTGCCAAGTTAGGTATTTTCTTTTTTCGTTTTGCTGGTGTCAGGCAGGACACGGGATTTTTTAACTATTCATTTTCCTTAAGGAACCGAGATTAATTATGGCACAGTTCTTTTTTAGAGAAAGAACAGTGGAATTTCAGACTACAGAGGTTTGTCCAATTAGAGAGGTAATGCGGGGAGTGACTCAGGTTGTTTCGGTTCACGAGATAAAAGGATTAACTCCATTACCGAGGCAGAAATATCAGTTGGTCTTGAAAACAATAGAGGCAAGAGAAAAGGTTTTGAAAGGGTTTTCTATTAGAAACGTAATGATCAAACTTGTGCAAATTGGTAACATATGCAAAGTGGTTACTATTGACAGGTTTCCGGTAGAAATGTTTAATAATAATCCTGTCGAGAGTTTTTTTAACAAGTTTGGTAAGGTTGTTAAGATTCACAGGAAAGAATATGAGGAATGACCAGGCGTAGAAACAGGTACGGTGCAAATTCATATTGACATGAAAACGCCCGTGCCAAACATCATCGATTTGATGGGTCATAGGTTATTAATAAATTACCCAGGAGGTCAGAAAGTTTGCTTGAGGTGTGGAGGTAAAGACCATTTGGGAGCAGAATGACAAAAATCACGTTTTAATTGTAATGGCACCGGTCATATTACGGCCAACTGCCTTAATAATTGTAAAAAATGCGGAGCCTCCACGCATAAATTCATTTAATGCCCAGAACGCACGTTTGCTGAAAGAGTTGCTGGTGGGGGAGGACAGCAGAAAGCGAGTGAGCTAACACTGAGAGCGCAGAAACTATAGTAGCACAGAGGGATGAGACACAGATTAAAGAAATCACACCAACGTTTACAATAGCGTACGATATGTCGGTAACACAATCGGAACACGCAGAACTAACCGAGGATATGGAAGCGGAAAATGTACATAAGCGGGGGAAGAAGGAAGAAATAAGCGGTAAAACTAAAAGAGCAAAAGGGGGAACAGAGGAAATTCAAGATGAGACCGAAACAAAACAAATAGAGGGGGAAGAGGTATCAATTTTGTCAGGCGGTAAGAAAGATTGCAAAACACTTTCAGGGTCTAATTCGGATTCAGATGGCATACAAATCAGGGAATACGAAGGAATAGAATGGTTAAATGTAGTGGGAAACACAAAAGAATACAGGGAATACAGGTGAAGCTTGGCGGAAATTGTTAAAACTCGAGGAGAACCGAATTTTCTTTGGAATGAAAACGAGGAGGGTCAGTTAGTTAATATTCAGTTCAATTGGAGCGATTTTGTTATTTCCAATATTAAAAACAAGAATGTTGGAGATCTCACCGTGTTGCTCACCAGCAACAAGTTAAAGTTAAATGCCGAACATAGGAATATCTTAGCAGAAGTTCTAGTAAAGTTCTGCTCATAATGTCCGGAATAACATTTATGTCGTTAAATGTACAGGGTCTGAGAGCGATTAACAAACAAAGGATGATATGCCAAATCATGATGAACATGGGGGTGAAGATTTGGTTTCTACAAGAAACCCACTTCGCAAGTTTAGCAGACATCCAGCAGTTTCAAAACAGATACCGGTTGTTAGGATTTTGGAATTTTGGGACAAATCGATCCACAGGGGTGGGAATAGTAGTGGTTCCTCCAATTTTAGGGACTGTACGACTGGCGGGTAGGGATACAGAAGGTCGGGTTGTTGCAGTGGATTGGAGTTATGGGGGGTGCACAATTAGACTAATCTGTGTCTATAGTCCAAATTCCACTTTAGAAAGGAAAACTCTGTTTCAGGGGCTGGGCAACTATATGGGGGGGGTGCAGTGGGTTATAATGGCAGGGGAATGGAACTGTGTTCCTGACCCCATTATGGACAAAATTCTGGCTGGTACCCCGCATCATGGTACAGGGGGGGGGTTCGTGAATTAATTGAGGTTTGTACTAAATTGGACTTGGTAGACGTCTGGAGGGAAAAAAATCCGGGGAAACGAGCGGTCACGAGAATAGCCAATAATATAGGAACTAGGATACATCGCATTTATGCAACAAGTCAGTTGAAGGATAAGATAACAATGATACGGCATGTGAAATTTGCGGGTGGTCGACAAGTTTCAGATCACATGGCAGTAATGTGGAAGGGAGATTTATTTATGAACGTTAGTCTGGGTAAAGGCTATTGGAAGCTCAACCCAGCAGTTCTGAAGAGAGAGAGAGGACTGGGACTTTACAACAGTTATTAAAAAGATAGTAGAGCAAGGTGGAAATGAGTGGGAAATGTTGGCGAAAATTAAAGAAAGTGCTAAATCATTTTATTACTCCAAAATTAAGGAAAGAAACAAACAACGCAGAAATAGACTGAAAGATCTCTTACAATAAAAAAGAATTTACCGACGGTGTGGGGATGAAAGGGCAACAGTGGAAGTACAAGTGATTATTGACGGTATAATATTGGAAGAAGAGAAAGAAAAGGCGCGAAAAATACAGCTGAAATTTAGGGAGGCTGATAGTCCTTCAGCTGCATTTTACCAAAGAAGACTAAGGCTAAATAATTTAGCCAAAACGGTTCAGGAAATTAAAGACAATGACAACACACATTCAACAACGCTAACTATTATGAATAGTTTTGTAAATTACTACGAAAAAGAGCTTGCTTTGCAGAAAAAAGAGAGAGACAACTCCATTTGGACGATTGGAAAATTTACACCCGAGCAAAAAAAAGCATTACAGGACAGGGAAATAATTATGGGGGATCTAACTGTGGCTCTGAAATCATGTAAATTACGATGTGTGCCGGGACCGGATGATTTGGGGGTTGAATTTTATAAGAAATTTTGGAACTTGTTAGCGCCTATTCTTCTGGCCGTCTTTAACAAATTTTTTCAGTAAGGGGTTGTACCCGAAGGCTTTTTAAATGCCTATACTACTTTCATTCCGAAGCATGGACGGGATTTAACGAAAATTGCTAACTGGAGACCTATAACGTTGGCTAATTGTGACTACAAAATATTTGCAAAGATTTTGCAACTAAGCTAAAACGCGACGTAACCCAGGTAGTTAGAAGCACACAGTGCTACAGTATACCGGGGAGGCGGATAGAATATAACCTTTGGCTATTAAAAGATATATTAGAATATCGGAAAAGAAAGAGTTACAATTTATCGTTACTGGCAATCGACCTAGAAAAGGCTTTCGATAGAATCGACCACGACTACCTTTTCTCTATAATTAAAGATACGAACATAGGATCTCAGTTGTTTACAGTCCTGAGAAATCTATATACACGTAGTAGCACACGACTTTTGATAAATGGAGAAATTTCGAAAAACATTAAAATTGATAGGGGAGTAAAACAAGGATGTCCACTTATCCTTTGTTATTTACGTTAGCACTGGAACCACTACTGGGAAGAATAGACAGAACTGAGGCCATTCAGGGGATACCACTGCCAAAGCCAGCAGAGCAGTGTAAATGTATAGTGTATGTGGATGATGTTACCGCCACTCTCATAGTGAGAGTGGTGGTGCTGTTACCGCCACTCTCACTATGAGTTATGCGGTGGAAGAATTTATGTCACTCGTTACTTCTTTTGGTAAGAAGTCGGGGTTAAACATAAACGAAGACAAGACTAGGATCAAATTGCTAGGGGAATGGGTACATCGGCCTTTACCACAATGAGAAGTGGAGTCGGATAAATTGATCCAAATTTGGGAGTTCCGTTTAGAGAGAGTCCCATGCTACCTGTAGGAGGGCTCACCACTAAAATACGGGAAAGTTTAAGAGTGGGAAGTGGGACAATTTTCTTTTGAGAACAAATCCATTATTGTCAGAACCGTAATTCTTCCTATAATCTTATACACAGTGTTTATAACAGGAATCACAGCTAGGACAATGAGATGATTTTACGTTCCAACATTTCAGTTTCTATGGGGAGGAAAACGGCAAGAGATAGCACAGAAATTTTTATTTTTACCGTGGGAAGATGGGGAATAAATATTCTAAAAATTAATTTGAGGTGTAGCTGTAAGAGACTGCTGGATGTGGCTAATATGGTGCAATCTAACCATTTAGTAGCGGTACTGATAAAATATTTTATGGGATTTAATACAGCCTTAATTAAAGGCGGCAATTATCTAGGGCCAAAAGCAGAGACAATTCCTATATATTACAAAAAAATTCGGGATATGTGCACTCAGTTAAGGGAGTAAGATATAGATCCTTTTAAGGGTGGTTTAAAACGACTCTACTGGGCACTGTTTAACTCAGAAAATCCAGAAAAGCCAAATTTAGGAAACCATAATGCGCAATTGTTTTTTAAAAATCTAAAAATTGGCGGAAACTACCCATTGCGTATTGATTTTTTGTGGAGGGTTGGTTACGGAAATATACCAGTGAACGATATTACGTATAGATTTATATAGACAGGCAACAGATTATGCGAATTTTGTACCGAAGTTGAAACAGTGTACCATTTATTTTATTACTGTCAATTTGCGCAGGAAGTTTGGAAAAGAAAATTTGTAGATTTTTGAGGATAAGACAGTTCACACTAGAGGAGGTAATTTACTTGCAATTCAATCATCCCTTGGGCAAGAAAAAAATGTTCACGATATTTTTAATTACAACAGAGGCAAAATATCACGTGTGGATGCTTCGAAAAGGGAGAAGGTTTGGGACCTTTAGGGGATATCTTTGGGACTTGAAACAAACAATGTCTGCTTCCATGCAAAGGTTTTTACAGTTGGAAAAATGGCGTTTAGGGTCTGATAAGTTACTGAAAAGGTGGGGAAAGCCACCTCTTCTGTGCAGTTTGGTTGGAGATGAGGTTCATCTTAAGTACTGGTTTTAGTTATTTGGAGGGGAAAAAAAAAAAAAAAAAAAAAAAAACACCTGTGTTTTTTTTCGTTTATTACAAAATTCAGTTTTCTTGATAAAAATGTAGATCGTTTAGGCTCTCATCAAAACAGTTCCATGATATAGGTTTAAATTTTATAACTCATTTGTTTGGTTTAATAGACCTGGTCCAATGGGTTATTTTTCACATTAAATTCACAAATTGCTTTGAAATGATTGTCTGAATTAAGATTTTTCATGATTTAGGTTTGGATTTTATAATTCATTTGTTTGATTTAATAGATCTGGTCCAATGGGCTTTTTTTCACATTAAATTCACAATAGCCTTGAAACATGTCTGGGTGGTGGTGGTACTCACTGAGAATAAGTAACAATAGTCTTCTCTATTAGTGAAGCGTTACTTATTCGAGGTAGTGCAATATCACGGCAACTCATCGTGAAGGCAGAGCACAATATGAGAAAGAGCAAATGATGCCTACAACAACTACTTTGTAGTTTCTTAAGAGTTATATTATATAGTTAAACAGAATGTACATGAAAAGTCACTGCTGATAACACTGGCCAACAAAACCAAACTTTTTTTATTCCTTTAAAAATGTAAACATACTTTTCTAAATCAGTTTTTTATGCTGATTTCAAATATGTTCTCACTTTTTTCTAGCGCATTAGTTTTTGTATTACAATTGTTAATGATATCACATGTTAATTAAGATAATTAACAAGTTAATTTACTTAAGAAGTTCTGAAGAGCAACTAATTAACACCATGAATGGCCTGTCCCAAAAGAAAAACATTGAGAATTGACTGTATTCCCACTTTTTTGTTTAAAGATTGCCTCCTGCTTCATCAGCAAACAATTGCTGGAGCTATACAACAGAATCCTTCAAAGGGGAGTTGTTCCAGACACCTGGATGAATTACAGTTTTTTGTAATTCATCTAATTCAATAAAAGCACTACTGTTTTCTATGATTTTTGTACCCCTCATGGATGAGTTACCTGCATTCTTAGGGTATTCCGACAGTACTGTCCATTATCTTTCAAGACCCACTACCACCACACCAGCCACAATCCTAACATGTCTTATCTCACTCTACTCCTGTTGCACTCCATGCACCTCAATAAGTATCTGTCCTCTTACTACAAAATATACCAAATTCTTTGGGCTCCAACTGAATTCTGCAAAATTGAAATATGTCATTTTCTCTCCTAAACCATAAGCAAACCTTAATCCAGCATCCTCTCTATGGCCCTCTATTTCAGGGCACATCCTTATCCCCAATTCAGTCAAATTCAATTTGGTAATGGATGAAAATCTGACCTATAAAGAACAAATTCAGCAACTACACTCAAAAGCACTGTGTGCTTTCTGGGACATAAGATTTACATAGGTCAATGTAAATCTCACAATAAGCAGACCAACAGAAAATTCATCCTCTATTAATTCATATTTATTCTGGGGTATGCCTTATGGAAATCTGGTGTGCTGCTCCCAAATCTAGATTGAAGAGTAGATATAAGCTGGTCTGTAACCAAGACAGAAAGGAGATTAGGGAGGCAAAGGCAGATTATGAGAAATCCTTGGCAAAGGATGCAAAGAAAAACAGAAAAGAGTTCTTTACCTAGTAAACTCTAGAAGAAAGGGATGAATCAGATTGGTCCACTGGATATTGATGGTCCAATAGTTGAGGATCCTGCTCAGGTGGCTAACAAACTAAACGAGTATTTTGCATCTACATTCACACATGAGCAGATATTCAGGAAGGGGAATGCCAGAGGTGAATTAAACTCTGGCAGTGAGCTAGATGATTATGTAATAACTGAGAGGAAAGTGAAGGAGAAATTGTTAAGGATAAACATAAAAAAGGCACCCGGGGTGGATGGGATCTATCCAGTTATATAAAAGGAGGCAGCAAAGGAAGTAAGCAAACCCTTAGCCATAATTATGAGAGCTTCTTTAGACTCAGGGGAGGTACCCATAGACTGGAGATGTGCAAATGTGACCCCAATTCACAAAGGAGGATCAAACGCTGACACAAGTAATTATAGACCTGTGAGTTTAACTTCTGTTCCAAGAAAATTAATGGAGGCACTGGTTAAAGAAGCACTGCAGGATCATCTAGACAAGACTTCAGTTTAGCTCGGACACAGCATGGTTTTGTTAAGGGAAAGTCTTGCCTGACCAATTTAATTGGATACTATGATGCAGTCACAAAAGAACTGGATGCAGGGAATAACTTTGGTATTATATATTTGGATCTTAGAAAGGCTTTTGATACTGCTGCACATGGAAGACTGCATGGAAGAGAGGGGAAGTAGACAGAGAGTGGTAATCAATGGATATTGCTCATCGTGGACTAATGTTATTAGTGGAGTTCCTCAGGGTTCAGTGTTGGGTCCATTATTGTTTTCTGTATTTATAAATGATATTGATGATGGTATATCAAGCTTAATGTCCAAGTTTGCAGATGACACAAAGGTTGGCAGGGTTGTTAAGGACACTACTGACGCTATGCTGCTGCAACAGGATCTGGAAAGGTTGAGCAGATGGGCTGAGAGGTGGCAAATGAAGTTTAACATTGACAAATGTAAAGTACTACATATGGGAAACAGCAACCCCAGAGCAATGTATCAACTCTGTGGTACTACACTGAGAGTGATAGAGAATGAAAAGGACCTGGGGGTAATTGTGCAGGCAGATATGAAGTTCTCTGAGCAGTGCAGACAGGCTGCAAGAGTAGCTCATGGTGCCTTGTCAATGATATATAGGAATTTTTCTAGCAGGGATAAGGAGGTGATTATTCCCTTGTATAAAGCAATAATCACAATCGTCAGGCCACACATTGAGTACTGTATACAGGTCTGGAGGCCTCATTTCAAGAAGGATGTAGAGCTGCTGGAACGAGTACAGAGAAGGGCAACAAGATTAGTGAATGGAACAAAGGGGTGCTCTTACGAAGAAAGACTTAAGTTTTGCAAATTACAGTGTCTGGAGACTAGGCATCGGCGAGGTGATCTGATAGAGGTGTATAAATCCTTGAATGGTTTGAGCATGCTCAATGCCGATGGGATTCTTCCTCTTGCTCAGAATAATCACCTGAGAGGGAATAAATTCAGATTGAGGAAAGACAGATGTAGGATAGATGTGCAGAAATTTGCCTTTAGCCAGCGGGTAGTTGGTTGGTGGAGTTGACTTCCATCCCTTGTTGTGGAAGTTGATAGCCTAAATAAATTTAAAGCTCAGCTGGCCACATATTTCGAACAAACGGAGGGGTGAAATGGAAGTGTTTTTTTTTTTTTTTGGCTGATGCTGCATAAGCTTGCTTTCTTGCATTATATGCCTCTGCTCCTTAGCCAAGTGGTCAGGAGCGGGAGTGCAGTAGCACACGCTCTTTGAGTAGACCGGGGTTCAAGCCCCTGACTGCTGAATACGGTCGATCTGCCAACCTGCACTGGACCAGCGTGGCAGATTATGGTCCATTTCCCTCAACATGAATTGTTGAAGAGGCTTCCATCCTGCAGTGGGTTGATAATGGCTGCACTTTACTTTTTACTTTTTTTATGCCTCTGCTAATGCTAAGTTCTCAACTTTTTTGCTGTCTGGGAGATTCTCAGTAGAGCTCTCAGAAGTAGCCAGTGCCCTGCTGAAACCTGCAAAAGTTCTCAACTTTCAAACTGCACTTTCCTAACAGTATCGTCAATGCACTGCATAAATCTGATATTGATTTTGACTTGTGGTTCAAGGATTCTGCTTACAAAGTCAGCAAGTGCAAATCCCTCTTAAAATGTATGCAACATACTTGTAACTGTCAAGACAATTAATCCTGACTCCTTAGTGAGGGATGTACATTTCAATATTGTTGTATGTCAACTATTATTCTCAGTTGTAACTGAATCTATCTAACTTTTAAATTTTATGTCAAAGTTAAATTGTTGATTTCTCTGGTTGTGTGTAATGCAAATTGAGTCTTGTACATTTTTTTATTTTTTTGTGTTTGTTTTGTGAATAAAGAATTTTACTACTGACTAGCACATGCAGTTGATAAAGGCTATATATAGTAGCTAAAAGTTATTGTCTATGTTCTTTGTTTTGTGCTTAATTAATTATGTTTTATCTTGAATGTTTAGTGTCAGTTTACATTTTTAGTTGAACTGTGTGTATTCATTCACTAAATATTAAAAGTTCTTTTCACTTGGTCAATGCATGCAAGAAATAATAATATGTATCCAATCCCCAACCTCATATGATTCAACAGTCATCTTCGATTTAGTAAGTTATTTAGAGTCTTTCTTATTTGATTTCGGCATGAACATTGTATCGCAAAATTAGTAACTTATTATTATTATAGACATACAGTGCAATGAAGCCACAGGTGTTTACTCACCAGCCAAAAAAAAAACAAGTAGACAAGAAAATACAAATTTTGCACTTTCCTTCTCATGTAGGAAAAAAAGTTCAGTTGATCTTTAATTTCTTCAAATCTCAAATACTTGTGGAGGCAACTTGTTCCGGTAATCAAAGACTCACCAGAACTAAACTCCCCCCCCCCATAATTTGAATTTATGGCCCGTAGTTCGGAAATTCTTTATAACAATGAAAATTCTGCCTTAATTCTGGATCCTAAAGTGGATAATAACCTCTCTCTCTCTCTCAGGCCTTACCAATTGCAATCAGGTCATCCCTCTAAGGGGGCCTTAGATTTTATGTACTTCTTAACTAAGAGCATAACGCCCCCCCCTCCTATCCTATCTCACCATACTCTGAAAATACATATACTCACCATATTCTGAATATGTACTCTCCATATTCTGAATATGTACTCTCCATATTCTGAATATGTACTCTCCATATTCTGAATATGTACTCTCCATATTCAGATTCTGCATCCATTATATCTGAGTGGCACCAGATCTCTGAAATCCCAACAATGTCTGCATATGACGTGTTGACAAGCACTTCAAAGTTATTTACTGCTCCTAGCATTGGTGTTTTTTTTTTTTTTTGATGAAAACCCCAAATGCAAGAGGTATAAGAACCTATAGCACTTAGTACCGTACTTAGGTTGTAGGTTGACAAGATGAAAGAAGATATTTGTTGACATTAGACTTGAACTTCTGTAGACTGTAATTTTCAGGAAATACATATGAAGGAAGGTTGCAGAAAATGGCAGTTGAATGAATAACCCCGAGTGCTCACATCTGGTGAGTATGGGTTTGGCACAGGCTCCTGAGCTGGATATCATCATTCTTCTCTTTCTTGGTGATTCCCTTCTACTTTTGACTCTCTGTCTCTCTCTCTCTCTCTGTCTCTCTCTCTCAGGGTAACTTGAATTTTTTTTTCCTGGTGCAGCATAAGCCTCAGGCTTCCTTGCAACATATGGCTATTAATAATAATAATAATAATAATAAACGAGAAAGATGAAAAGTTGGTTCACTGAGCTTGAAGTTGGCCAGTATATGGATGTTGGCTGGTAACGGCATGTGTTCAGACTGTTTTCAAAGAGAGAGCAGGAATTGTAGAATCCAATTCAAAAGAACAGTGCCCATGGAAGTATCTGTAGAAAAGGCATGCAGCAGAAACAGTATGTCTATGAGACAGCGAGTGGAGAGACTGTTAGAGAGGAGTCATTAATTAACCTAACTGCCATCTTTTGAATAGAATCTAGAAGCCTCAGAGAGGTTTTTGGGGTACCGCCCAAGATGTGGGAACAATATTCCATGGTAGGGTGGATTTACGATTTGTACAGAGTGAACAGCTGTTTGGAAGGAAAGTAACACGAGAGTGAAAGAGAAAACCAAGTTTTTTAGATGCAGAGGAAGCAATATTTGTAATGTGCTTGTACCAAGAGAGATTAGAAGTCAGAGTAATCCCAAAAAGAAATATATCATTTTGCCTAGAAATCGGAGTGTCACCAAAGATAAGCATAGGAGCAGAAGAATCCTTTTTTGCGAGATATAAGACAAGACTGAGTTTTAGGATTGAAATCAACTAAGTTGTCTTTACCCCACTGGAGATCAGCATTTAAGGAATTGGTAATGGATATTCGAGAAGTTGAAGCTGATTGAGCAGAGCAAGGTTTCTCAAATTGGAAAGTGGAATGCAATGTGCTATCATTGGCAAAACTATGGATAGGATTTCAAGTCAATTGAAGAAGGTCAATTAATATACAAGAGGAAAAGAGTGGGGGAAAGAACTGAACCTTTGGAGATACCAGCATTAGAGGAGAAATCAGAAGACAGGAACCACCTACCATCACCCTCAGTGAGTGAGTGATCAGAGAGAAAACTGGATAACCAATTACAAAAAACAGTTGTCAAACCATAAGATGGAGGCTTGTTTAGAAGACCTTTATGCCAAACACGATCGAAAGCCTTTGAGATGTCAAGAGAAACTGCTTATGTTTCACCGAACTTTTCATTTAATGGGTAACATAAGCCAGAATATCACCAGTGGATCAACACTGATGGAATCCATAATGGCGATCATTGATCAGACAGAAGGTTTCTTGGTAGTTTAAGAGTTGGTGGTTAATTAATTTCTCCCTTAGTTTAGAAAGAGTAGAAGTAATTGCAATGGGACAATAACTGGATGTAAGGGCATTGAATGGAGCATGTTGGGAATGGTGCAATGTGTTTTACCAAGATCATTAATCCATGTGTTGAAAGAAAAATGGGATGCTAGCATGTTAGCTTTATCTTTGGTTGAAGTGACAACAGAACCATCCGGTTTTGACAGAGGTGGGAGCAGAGAGGGCCAAAAATTGCGGCCAATACCTTTGGCAAGAGACCATAATGCTCTGCTACCATTAGAGCAAGAAGAAAGTTTTCTACTCTTAGCCTGTTCAAAATCTAGTTTGGACTGATTAATAACTACTTTACAATTGTTGCTTTTTTTTTTTTTTTTTGTTAGTTGTTGGTGCATTGGCTTCTGTGGCCATAATACACCTCCCAAGGTTTTTTCACTACTCTGATCCAAGCCCGAGGCAGGATTCAAACCCACGACCTTTGGGTTGCCAGGCAGGCATTTACCCACCTGGCTAGCCTGGTCGGCCACAACTTTTGCAAGCTTTAGTGTAGGCAGAAAATGAAACTGAAGATTTGAAGCAAGCCAATTATGACAGGCAACATTCTTCTCTTAAACAACCTTAGCACATTTATTGGAAAACCAAGGTTTAGATAAAGCACGAGATTACCATTATGGCAAGAATCACGTTTTCTATTCTTAGCCTGTTCAAACTCTAGTTTGGACTGATTAATAACTGCTTTACAATTGTTGCAAGCTTTGGTGTAGGCAGAAAATGACACTGAAGAATTAGAAACAAGCCAGTTACGATATGCAACGGTCTTTTCTTGAACAGCTCTAGCACATTTATTGGAAAACCAAGGTTTAGATAAAGGATGAGATTTTAAAGTGTAGTGTTGAATAAAGGATTCAATTCCTGCAAGAATAATTTCACTGACACGATCTGAGCAAACCTTGACATCAGAAGTTTTGAAACAGTAATCCGACCAAGGAAAAGAAGAAAAGAAATCTTGCAGGTCATCCCATTTTGCATTCTTGTAATGCTAAACAATATGAGGTTGGGAATAGCCATGAGATAAAGGCTCCATTGGAGAAGAGACAATCACCAAGTTGTGATCTGAGGTGCCTAAAGGACCTCTCACTTCGACCATGTACTTAGAAGGGTTGTTTGTGTGTTGGCTGTATGGTTGGGATTGTCCAGTATTCTTGTAGGTAAATGAACAATCTGTGCAAAGTCATTAGTAATTGCAAAAGCCTGAGCATCTCGACCAGCTGGGGCTAGAAAACGGAAGCCAGCTGGAGTTGTGAACATTAAAATCACCAAGGAAAATTACCTCACTGTTAGGAAAGTTGGACTGGAGAAAGTCAAGTTGCAAAGAAAGGAAGTCAAAGAGCTCCAAGTGATTAGTGGAGTTGGAAGAACGGTAGAGACAACAGATTAATTTGATACAATGAGGTAGAGAGATTTTAAGCCAGAGAAGATCGAAAAGAGGAGATTCCAAATTAGCAAGTCTCTGACAGGGAATATCGGAATGGATATATGCACAAGTACCACCTTTGAGGTGAAAGGAATCATACAGCAAACAATTTTGGCAACTGAGATGGGCAGTAGTTGAACAACTGATAACTGAGATTCTGTCAGAAAAAGTACATGGGGTTTGGCAGACTGCAAGTGGAAATGGACATCATTGGGATTAGAATTTAGACCACATATATTTGTGAAATGAACTAGGAAGTGTTTGTGAGGTTTAGATCTTTTCACAGATAAGCGTATTATATTAGTTTGACAATTCATGGTGTATTCAATAGAAAGAAAAAGTGGGGGGAATACTACATGAAGTAATGAAATTTTTGGTCATTAGCATTAGTAGAGGCATACGATGCAAGAAAGGAAGCTTATGCAGCATCAGCCAAAAAAAAAAACACTCCGATTTCATCCCTCTGCTCATTCTAAATTCCTATCCAGCTCAGCCTTAAATTTATTTAGGCTATCAACTTCTACAACAAAGATGGCTGTCTGTTCAACCAATCAACTAGCCGCTGGCTAAAGGCAAACTTCCGCACATCTATCCTACAACTGTCTTTCCTCAATTTGAATTTATGCCCTCTTAGGTGATTATTCTGAGCAAGAGGGAGAATTCCATCAGTAAGTGGAAGAATCCCATCGGTCTAATCAACATACATCTCAATCAGATCACCTCGCAGGTGCCTGGTCTCAATCTGAAAAATTTAAGCTTTTCTTATGCAACCCTTCATTCCATTCACTAATCATGTTGCCCTTCTCTGTACTCAGTGCCTCCATAGCTAGGTGGGAAGGAGCAGCACACGCTTCTTGATTAGACCGGGGTTCGAGCCCGTCACCACCAAATATGGAGGATGCGGAAAGGTCAGGGAATGACCACCGCATATTTCCAGAGCAACATGGCCTTAGTTTCTAATGCTCCTAAAAACCAAATAACAACAACAACATTCTCTGTACTCATTCCAACAGCTCTACATCTTTCTTAAAATGAGGCCTCCAGACCTATATACAGTACTGAAGGCGTGACCTGACCATTACCATATACAAGGGGATAATCATCTCCTTATCCCTGCTAGAAAAATTCCTGTATATCATTGACAAGACACCACGAGCTACTCTTGCAGCCCGTCAGCACTGCTCAGAGAACTTCATATCTGCCTGCACAATTACCCCCATGTCCTTTTCATTCTCTACCACTGTCAGTGTAGTACCACAAAGTTGATATGTTACTCTGGGGTTACTCCTTCCCATATGTAGTACTTTACATTTGTCAATGTTAAACTTCATTTGCCACCTCTCAGCCGATCTGCTCAACTTTTCTGGATCCTGTTGCAGCAGCGTAATGTCATTAGTGTCCTTAACAACCCTGCCAACCTTCGTATCATCTGCAAACTTGGACATTAAGCATGATATACCATCATCAGTATCATTTATAAATACAGAGAACAACAATGGACCCAACACTGAACCCCAAGGGACTCCACTAATAATATTATTCCATGAAGAGCAGTGTCCACTGATTACCACTCTCTGTCTTCTCCCACTCATCCATCCCTTTATCCATAGCAGCAATTTGTCGGGTGCCTTATTTATGTTTATCTTCAATAATTTCTCCTCCACTTTCCTCTAAATTATTACAAAATCATCTAGCGCACTCCCAGAGTTTAACTCACCTCTGGCATTCCCCTCCCTGAATAACTCCTCATGTACTGGGGGCTCATATCTGGTGAGTATGGGCTAGGCACACCGAGGGTCCTGAGCTGGATATCATCATTCTTCTCTTTCTTGGTTATTCCCTTCCAGTTCTGACTCTCTCTCTCTCTCTCTCTCTCTCTCTCTCTCTCTCAAGGTAACTCAGGAATTTTTTTTGGCTGGTGCAGCATAAGCCTCAGGCTTCCTTGCACCATATGGCTAATAAAATAATAATAATGTGTGAATGTAGATGCAAAATACTCATTTAGTTTTTTAGCCACCTGAGCAGGATCATCAACAGTTGGCCCATCAATATCCAGCGGACCAATCTGATTTATCCCTTTCCTTCTAGAGTTTACATAGGTAAAGAACTCTTTGCTGTTTTTCTTTGCATCCTTTGCCAAAGATTTCTCATAATCTGCCTTTGCCTGCCTAATCTCCTTTGTGACTTGGTTACAGACCAGCTTATATCTATCATATGCTTCTATGTCACCCATTAATTTATATGTGTTCCATGCATGTTTCTTCTCTGCCACATGTCTCAATAGTTCATCTGACATCCATTTAGGCCTAAACCTTGAACAAACCCAGGTCGTATTTCTTAGTTGGTATGTAAAGCCTAGTAGCTTCCAAGATTAAATCTTTGAATGCCTCCCATTTTCAATTTGCTGTTGGTGACATCATCAGTTGGTTCCACCCTATATATGCATGTTAAGATATGATATGAATTAGGTGCCATGACAAAGTTTTTCCTCAGGCACCACAAATGCTACTGTTGCAGGTGATCTAAAAATATGAATCTTTTCATACACTTTATCTGATACTAGAGAGCTATTAAGTGCTCGATATTTCCTATATTCTATTATATTATGAATCAACAGGGCTTACCTTTATTTTTGATATAGGAAGCTTCTTTACCAACTCTCCTTGTCCAACTCGCTAATAATTCATGGGGAAGGCGATATCAATTTTGCAAGACATTGTCATAAAGTTAGATTTTGGAGGTCTAAACTGGCTAATAATTAAGGATCGATTTTTAACTCAAAATTCCTGTGGCAGGAATTTTGAGTTAAATTTAGGGGTCTAATAATTGGATATGGGGTGGGGGTTATTCTCTACATTCCTTAAGTCGGACTAGAACTTTTCGGGGTGTCATGTTCACAGGAAGAGAGCTACTCACAATTAATCCGAAACTTTTGTCTTATGTTGTAGTGTTTGTTCTTCACGCATGCGTATAAGTGACCAATCGTCGGACAATAGGAATGGCCTACGGATATTGATTGAAGTTGCATGTAGTTTCATCTCTAAGGTTTCTTCTCAGCAAATAGCCCTATTAAATAAAGGTTTAAATTATAATTTACCGCCGAGATTCCCCTCCCAAGAAACAAATGATTATTGACCTTGAGTTCGCTGTTAGAGATTTGCCACAAAAAAACGTATTAATCCAACAAACCAATCGAATCATAAACCAAGCTATCCCCTCAATATCAAAACGACATAGAGAAGAAGCAAAAGCTTTACACACACTTAGACAAAACCGGGATATCATTATTCAAAAGGCTGACAAAGGTGATACAGTAGTTATTCTCGATAAAGGAGACTATATAAATAAATTATACAGCATCGTTTCAGACACAACGACATACGACAAGGTTGCACCATCAGAGTTCAACAGCTTAGTTAACAAATATAACAAATTGCTCACCACTTATAGGAAAGATGACGACATCACTATGGCTCAGCTCAAACAAATTAAAGCCCGCACATACAATATCCCAACCTTATTCGGCCAAGTAAAATTACACAAAACAGGATACCCAATACGTCCCATCATGTCATATAAGAATTCAGCTTTTGCCTCCTTAGCCATGTTCATCTACCCAATTCTAAAACCACTCCGACAACTCCTAACATATAACATAAAAAACTATGATGCGTTATTCATGAACCTCAAAGATCTCCATATCAAGGAGGATATGAAGTTATATTCGCTCGATGTGACTTCACTATACACTAATGTAAATGTATCCTACACCTTAGACAATCTGGGCCTACTTAAACGATGATAACACAAAAATTAATAACACCAGACTCCCCAAAGACAGAATATTCGAACTAACAAAACTATTAGTAAATGCAAATTACATTCTATTCCAAGAAAAAATATACAAACAGATTTTTGGCTTCCCAATGGGCCTAAACATTAGTGGACTCATTGCCGAACTATACTTAGACAAATTAGAAAAGATCCACCTTGATCCATTTATACCACAGATCACATATTACGGAAGATATCTCGATGACATCCTAATCATCACAGATCACTTGACCATAAACAATATTCTACAGGTTTTTAATAACATCCATCAGAGACTAAAATTTGAATTAGAAACTGAAGCAGAATCCCACTCCATAAATTTCCTTAATTTCACCAAACACAGATTAGACCAAAAACTAAATTTCAGCATATATAGAAAACCCACTAATAAAGGGATGCTTCTGCACTTCCACAGTTACCATCCCCAACCATACAAAAAATCGGTCATGCTGAACCAATTTCTAAATGCCTTTAAATATTCTTCCACCCAGATTTCTCTAACCACTGAAATAAATGAACTAACTAGAAGATTCTCAAATAGGGGTTACCCACTAACCTATATAAACAAAGTCAAAACAATAGCCCGTGATAAAATAAATAACAACAACCTCGCAACAGACATAGTAAAAAAATCCGACAAGACCAAAATATATTTCATCACCATTCCACATATCGAGCACTGGTACAATAAACTTAACCAAATATGCAAGGGAACCGACATGAAAATCATAGCAAAACCCATGAACAAATTATACACATTCTTCAGAAATCGACCTACAAATACAATCACAGATTGAACTTCAAATACAATCACAGCATGACCTAGTATACAGTATACCATGCAAAAATTGTGACGCCGTCTACGTAGGATCCACCATGGGAGTGGCACAGCTTCGAGCAAAACAACACGAAGCTTCTGTGCGGGCGGGTCGTTCAAATGCAGCGGAACTTTTGTTCCACACCATATATGAACGACATACATTCGGCTTTAATGAAACTAAAATTATAAATATTCAACACAACTACTACAAACTACTTATTGCAGAAACCTTAGAGATGAAACTACATGCAACTTCAATCAATATCCGTAGGCCATTCCTATTGTCCGACGATTGGTCACTTATATGCATGCGTGAAGAACAAACACTACAACATAAGACAAAAGTTTCGGATTAATTGTGAGTAGCTCTCTTCCTGTGAACATGACACCCCGAAAAGTTCTAGTCCGACTTAAGGAATGTAGAGAATAACCCCCACCCCATATCCAATTATTAGACCCCTAAATTTAACTCAAAATTCCTGCCACAGGAATTTTGAGTTAAAAATCGATCCTTAATTATTAGCCAGTTTAGACCTCCAAAATCTAACTTTATGACAATGTCTTGCAAAATTGATATCGCCTTCCCCATGAATTATTAGCGAGTTGGACAAGGAGAGTTGGTAAAGAAGCTTCCTATATCAAAAATAAAGGAAAGCCCTGTTGATTCATAATACACTTTATCATATCTGATCATGGAAAAACAATATAATAATCAAGTGTTCAGTAGTAGGCTTTCAGATTAATGCTGAACACTTTGTGAATTTCTGTCAAAATTAATGCTTATATTGTCATTCACTTTACTTATTTGACTGTTGAATGAATTGTTCATGCAATGAACAATTCATTGCATGAATACCTTCATGTTCTTATTGAGGTGTTATCTTTAACCATTTTATAATTATATGGCTCTTTTTAATGCATTATTTATTGTTTGTATGAACTGAAACATTGTGATACAATAATTATTATTGTGTCACAATGTATCAGACCATTTAAATGTACATTGTTATAGGTCAATAGCTTGATGTAAATAAACAAATCTACCCATATTTTACTACAGTAAAAAGATCCATTTCCTTTCTTTCCAATAGTTGATTCCCAGCTTGTTCCAACAGTCTGTCTACAAAGACCTATGTTTTATTTTGATAACAAAATTAGCTCAATTAGATAAAATAACTCAAATTAGGATCTCCTCCATAAAAATAATGTATATGTTGAGAATAAATATCAGCAACCCTGAGATCCTTCTCTGATATACCTACAGTTTTCTGTTTTCATCTTTTCCTGACAGAAATATTCAATTAAAATCCCTTTCTCCTTTAGGAATTGTAAAATATTATTTTGCTTTGATTTGGACAAAGGCAGCATTATCCTGCTTAAGAATACTAGAATGACACCATCCTCGATTCCTATCAAAAATTGTCTGAAGCTCACTAGAAAGTTCTTTCCTAATCTCTCACTCCAATTAATCAAACAGATAAAAATATTGATATTAATCTGATTCCTCTTGACAAGAAATATGTTAAAGATATTAACAACAAAGTCTTTATACAGACCTAAAAGAAAAATTCATAGCACATTTTCAAACTTATAAGCCTACATAATTGTATTCTTTATGAATGTATCATATCTTGAGTACTGTATACAGTATATCTTCAAACAGGCCTATGGGGCTGGGAAATTCCATACTATAATAATTAATGATAAACACCAGCCAAGAAATTAAACTGAAAATTTAATATAAAATAAAATAAAATAATATACAGTAAAATGTAAATAAAATAAAATACAATAAAGATTAAAATATAGTTACAATATAGTTAAAATATAGTTAACTATATTGTAACTATATTTATATTGTAACTATAGTTAAAATATAGTTAACTATATTTGAACTATATTGTAACTATATTTTAATCTTTATTGTATTTTATTTTATTTACATTTTACTGTATATTATTTTATTTTATTTTATATTAAATTTTCAGTTTAATTTATTGGCTGGTGTTTATCATTAATTATTAGAGTACTGTATACAGGTCTGGAGACCTCATTTTAAGAAGGATGTAGAGCTGTTGGAATGAGTACAGAGAAGGGCAACAAGATTAGTGAATGGAACAAAGGGTTGCTCTTACGAAGAAAGGCTTAAATTTTGCAAATTATAGTATTTGGAGACTAGGAACCTGCGAGGTGATCTGATTGAGGTGTATAAAGCCTTGAATGGTTTGAACATGCTCAAAGCTGATGGAATTCTTCCTCTTGCTCAGAATAATCATTTGAGAGGGCATAAATTCAAATTGAGGAAAGACAGATGTAGGATAGATGTGCAGAAGTTTGCCTTTAGCCAGCGGGTGGTTGACTGGTGGAACAGACTTCCATCCTTTATTGTGGAAGTTGATAGCCTAAATAAATTAAAGGCTGAGCTGGACAGGTACTTGGGAGCGTTTTTTTTTTTTTGGCTGATGCTGCATAAGCTTGCTTTCTTGCATCATATGTCTCTTCTAATGCTAATCTTATTTATTTAACCCTTTTATGTAAACCTGTGATTGTTATAATACACTTGCTTTTTCTCTTATGCAATTCAAATATGTTGTTACATTTTAGTTCTACAAGTGTACTATTCAGGGCATGTGAGACATGCATATCTTACAAATAAATGAATATTTATTTATGACACAATAAATACCCTACCCCCCCACCAAAGATTCTATGTCAAGGGCTATTCAATTGTTACACTATTGTGATTTTCTCTTGTAATAGCAGAACGTCTGTCTGATTTTATGAATACTAGTGAGTCTCGATCACATAAGTTGTCTGTCGAACACGTCTAGCAAAGTTTCAAGACAACAGGATTCCCATAATGTTTTTATATAAGGGCTATTCAATTAGGAATTTATGTTATTTTATGTGAGTTAGTAGCACCTAACATAATATAATGAGTTAGCCCAATATAGCACAATAAGTGGAATATAATTTTCCATCTGTTACTAATTTTGAGGGGTGTCTCCGTAGCCAGGTGGGCAGGAGCAGAAGTGCGTAGCACACGCTTCTTGATCAGACCGAGGTTCGAGCCCGTGACCACCAAAATACGGAGGATGCGGAAAGGTCAGAGAATGACCACTGCATATCCCCGGAGCAATATGGCCTTAGTTGCTAATGCTCCTAAAAACCAAATAACAACAACAACAAGCAACTAATTTGGAAGTTGTAGTGTGGCAATATCTAGTTATCATGAAAAGTGTTAATTGCAAAATTTTTTATCTTAAATTTAATTATGAATATAAATTTATTTTGAAATTAACAACTAACAATTACAAATTTTCATTTATTTCAAAATTTTCAAATTTCCATTTATTCACATTTTCATTAACAGAAAAATTGAACTCAACAGGAAATATATATTTTTAATATTAATATTATTCTGGGTACCAATACCATCCAAAGCACTTAGGAATTTATAAAATTAAATTGAAATTAACCTAGCCAATGAAGTCATACTGAAAGATGGAGTCACTTTCAATAAATTTAGCAATCAATAATTTTGTAATTTAAATTATGGATAATTAACTTGCAGCTAACATCATTTAAGAAAAACACACCTCTGCCTTTCACTAATCTCTGAGAGTAAACCATCAAACATTACAAATCCATAACCTTATAATTTTAGAAGCCTAAAATGTTCCCAAAATACAACCACAAATGTTGACTATATATTTTTTTGATATATAGTCTTTCAACAAAAAAATAAATAAATCACAGCACATTAAGTGTCCTGACTCTTTATTATTATTTTGTTTTCATAGTAAGCAGTATTATACAGTTTGTTGTTCTGCCCTTCTACAGGTATCATTTCCTGAGTAGTTGTTGTTGTTATTTAGGAGCATTAGCAACTAAGGCCATATTGCTCCGGGGATATGCGGTGGTCATTCCGTGACCTTTCTGCATCCTCCGTATTCGGTGGTCACAGGCTCGAACCCTGGTCTAATCATGAAGCGTGTACTACGCACTGCTGCTCCTGCCTACCTAGCTACAGAGGCGCCATCATTTCCTGAGAAAACCACCAAAAAGCAAAGTTAAGCAATGAAGTGTACTATGGTGTTTCTGTTGTAAAACACACCAGAAAGCCCACATTAAGTGTGCTTTCTGGTATGTTTTAAATGTAGTTTAATTTGAATTTCTGTTTCATAGGTCTTACTATTTGAATGTTCCATGTCTGTTATCATTTTAAACACAGATGATGAGAATTTAAAAATTAATTATTAAATTATTTTATTAATTAATAAAAAAATTAATTAAAATTCCAGAATAACTGGTTTGCTAATATCAAATATTAGCAAAATATGGAACTTCCATATATTTAAAATTTATAACAAGTAAATTACCTCAAAAAAATAAAAAGCAAACTTACAATTTTTTTTGTCATCTTTTATACCATCAAGGTTTAATTCCCCATAAAGATTCCAATATGGTTCATAAAAAACATGTGAAACCACTTCGGAGAAATTATTTTCACCACGGTAAAGCAATGCTTCACGAGCAACACCATAACTTAGAAGAAACACTAACAATATTCCAAAAAATTGGACAACTTCATCAAGCTATTAGAGAAAGAAGAGAAGATAGTAATTTACAAAACATATTGATTTATTTCAAATGCTGCCATTTTTATTGTTATAATTTATACACCTTTTTCTTAAAACTTATGCAATCCATAAGTGTGTACATATATTATGTAAAAAGAACTGTAAATGTCAAAAAACAATTGATGGAATTAAATGTCATAACTGCTTGTTTTCCGAGAAAAATGTATGGAGAATAGTTGCGCAGACAGTTTAAAGTCATAATTTTTAGTATTTCTTAAGGAAGCAAAGGAATGGCTAAATGCAGCTATAGAAGAGGGGGAAAAACAGCAAGCAATACAGGGCAGTCATTTATTTTAAAAGGAATATAGATCGATGGATTAAGTTACCTCCCAAGGTTACTTGGGGTTGGTCCTTGAGGTTGTTGCAGACATTCTCTCAGATGTGCCAGACAAGCTGTACTTGCTACCTGGGGGTCTAAAACGCTGATGGAACTGATATCGGGTGACACTCAAATCAACAGGACCCAATTTCGGCGAAGTCCGGTCGGTCTGTGACAGACAAATCCTCTGCTTGCACCTTCACGATGGTGGGACTATTAGTAATCCTGGGTATAACCAACCATGCTCAAGCACACTGTGGGTGACAACCCAGGTGTGAAACAATGTAAACAGAGGTCAAGGTGTGGTGTCCACACCACATGGAGGAATGCTGCCCAGGCAATACTAGATGGTACATGACTCTCATCAACCGCTGCAATACAATACACTTCTGCTCCTATGGTTATCTTTGGTGACACTCCGATTTGTTGGCAAAACGATATATCTCTTTTGAGGATATATTAACCTGACTTCTAATCTCTCTTGGCACAAGCACATTTCAAATATTGCTTCCTCTGCATCTAAAAAACTTGGTTTTCTCTTTCACTCTCGGCATTACGTTTCTTCCAAACAGCTGCTCACTCTGTACAAATCGCAAATCCACCCTACCATGGAATATTGTTCCCACATCTGGAATTGGTGCCCCCAAAACCTCTCTCAGGCTTCTTGATTCCGTTCAGAAGAGGGCAGTTAGGTTAATTAATGATTCATATCTAACAGAGTCTCTCCACTCGCTGTCTCATAGATGTACTGTTTCTGCTGCATGCCTCTTCTACAGATATTTTATGGGCACTGTTCTTCTGAATTGGCATCTATAATTCCAACTCTCTCTTTCAAAACAGTCTGAACACGTGCCGTCACCAGCCAACATCCATTTACTGTCCAACTTCAAACTCACAGAACCAACATTTCATCTTCCTCGTTTATTCATTCAACTGCCGTTTTCTGGAACAACCTTCCTTCATACGTATTTCCTGAAAATTACAGTCTGCAGAAGTTCAAGTCCAATGTCAACAAATATCTTCTTTCACCTTCTCAACGTCCAACCCAAGGACGGTACTAAGTACTATAGGTTCTAATACCTCTCGTGTTTGGGGTTCTCATAAAAAAAAAAAACATACTACAGTGATTTATTTAGGCATATATCTTAACAATGTTTGCAGAGATAGACAGTTCAGTATCTTCTACTAGAAAACTAAGATTATATTATTCAAGTTCCAGCATTAAAATAGCTTTGAAGTATTTTATCAAATAATTTCATTATTAATAAATAAATTAACCAATGTTTAACTCTGGGAAGTGTCCCATAGGGATGTTTACTGGCACCATTATTATTATTATCAATATGTTTAGTCAACATACTTTAAAATAATAAATTACCTTGAAATTAAAATATCAATATATGCCTGACATAAAATATTAATGTATGCCTGTAATTAAAATATTAATAATTGATATTTTAATATATGATAACATAAATCTGTATCACAATTCATTCATTCATTTAAATGGGAATGTGAAAAAAAAAAAAAAAGTTTTACTCTTAATCCAGATAAATGCATGCTTTTTCAACATTCATAACATAGATTTATAGGGACTGATGTGGGAATTACTTAAAGATAAAATTACCATCAAGGCTAAAGGGAAAGGCTCTTACTTTCATAAAGGTGACTACAGGTGCCAACGTTGAATTCTAAATGGGAAGCCTTCAGGGACTTAATTTTGGAGGCTACCAGGCTTTTCATTCCAACTAAGAAAACACTGTTCAATGTTTAGGCCTAAATGGATATCAGATGAGGCTCTTGGGAGAAGAAAAATCTGGATGTCATCGTTCTCATCTGTTTCTCAGATGAGAAAGAAAATCCTCATTCTCATCTGGATGTCAGATGGGAATGAGGCTCATGGCAAAGAAGAAAAATGTATGGGATGCATATAAAGTATCAGGTGACACAGAAGCCTATGGCAGATATAAGCTAGTATGTAATCAAGTCACAAAGGAGATTAGGCAGGCAAAGGCAGATTACAAGAAATCTTTGGCAGAGGATACAAAGAAAAACAGCAAAGAATTCTTTACTTATGTAAACTCTGGAAGGAAAGGGATGAATTAGATTGGTCCACTTAACATAGATGGTTCGACTATTGATGATCCTCCTCAGGTAGCTGATAAACTGAATGAGTATTTTGCATCTACATTCAAACATGAGGAGTTATTCGATGAGGGAGTGCCAGAACTTTATCAAACTCTAACAGGGAGCTAAGTGATTTTGTAATAACTGAGAGCATGAGGAGAAATTGTTGAAGTTAAACATAAAAAAGGCACCTGGGGTGGATGAGATCAATCCAGTTATATTACAGGAGGCAGCAAAGGAAGTAAGCAAACCCTTAGCCATAATTATGAGAGCTTTCTTGGACTCAGGGGAGGTCCTCATGGACTGGAGGTGTGCAAATGTATCGCCAATACACAAAGGGAGTTCAAAAGGTGACACATGTAACTATAGACCTGTTAGTTTAACTTGTGTTCCGGGGAAAATAATGGAATCACTGATTAAAGAAGCATTGCAGGATCATCTATTCAAGACTGCAGTAATAGTTAAGACACAGCAGTTTGTTAAAGAGAGGTCTTGTCTGACCAATTTGATGGTATACTATGATGGTCACAAAGGAAATAAATGCCAAAAATAATTTTGATATCAAAAGCTTTCCTGAAATCCAAGGATTTCAGGAAAACTTTTGATACTGTTGCACATGGAAGACTGCTGTACAAAGTGTAGAGTTATGACATTAAGGATAAGTTGCTACAGTGGATAAAGGGATGGTTGAGTGGAAGAGGACAGAGAGTGGTAATCAATGGACACTGCTCTTCGTGGACAAATGTTATTAGTGGTGTTTCCCAGGGTTCGGTGCTAGGCCCATTGTTGTTTTTTATATTTATCAATGTTATTGATGAAGGTATATCAGGCTTAATGTCCAAGTTTGCAGATGATACAATGTTTGGCAGGTTTGTTAATGACAGTAAAGACAGTATGCCACTCCATCTGGATCTGGATAAGTTAGGCAGATGGACTGAGAAGTGGCAACTGAAGTTTAACATATGCAGTACTTTGACAAATGCAAAGTACGGCATATGGGTAGCAGTAAACCAAGAGAAACGTACCAACTCTGTCTTAGTACACTCAGGGAGATGGAAAATGAAAAATACCTGGGGGTAATTGTGCAGTCAATATGAAGTTCTGTGAGTAGTGCAGATGGGCTGCCAGAGCAGGTCATGGAGTTTTGTCAATGATATATAGGAATTTTACTAGTAGAGACAAGGAGGTGATTATCCCTTTGTATTAGGCAATGGTCAGGCCACACCTACAGGTCTGGAGGACTAATTTTAGGAAGGATGTAGAGTTGCTAGAATGAGTACAGAGAAGAGCAACAAGATTTGTGAGAAGAACAAAGGGGTAAGATTATGAAGAAAGGCCTGCAAGTTGCAGCATCTGGAGACTAGGCACCTGTGAGGTGATCTGACTGAGGTTTATAAGGCATTGAATGGTTTGAGCAGGCTGAATGCTAATGGGATATTTCTGTTTGCTCAGACTAAGAAGCTGAGGGGGGTATAGATTCAAATTGGAGAAAGACAGTTGTAGAATAGCTGTGCGGAAAGTTTGTCTTTAGTCAACGGGTAGCTGATTGCTGGAACAGACTTCCATCTGTTGTTGTAGAAGTGGAGACCTTAAATAAATTTAAGGCTGAACTAGATAAACATTTGGAGTGACCAAACGGGTGAAATGGGAGAGGTTTTTTTTTTTTTTTTTTGGCTGATGCTGTATAAGCTTGCTTTCTTGCATTGTATGCCTCAACTAATGCTAATGCTCATTATATACATCTCCCTTTGAATCCTCTTTGTCAATTGGGTATACATTTGCACATCTTCAATAGGGACCTCCCCTGAATCTAAGGATGCTCTCCTAATTATGGTTAATGGTTTGCTTACTTCCCTCGTTGCCTCCTTCAATATAACTAGATAGATTCCATCTGCCCCAGGTGTCTTTTTTATGTTTAACTTCAAAAATTTTTCCTCCAATTTGCTCTCAGTTATTACAAAATCATTTATCTCCACATTATAGTTTAGTAAACTTCTGTCCTGTCTTTCATTACAGAATTCCTCATGTGAGAATGTAGATGGAAAAATACTCATTTAGTTTGTCAGATATCCGAGTAGGATGATCAACCGTCGAACTACCAACATCGAGTGGACCAATCTGATTCATCTCTTTCTTTCTAGAGTTTATTTAAGTAAAGAAGTCTTTGTTGTTTTTCTTTGCATCCTTTGCCAGGGATTTCTTGTAATCAGCCTTCTCATGCCTAACCTCCTTTATGACTTGATTACAAAGTAGCTTATATCTGCCATAGGCTTCTGTGTCACCTGATAATTTATATGCATCCCACGCACCTTTTTTCTTTCCACAATCCTCATTAGTTCATCTGACCTGCATCATCATCATCAGCCATTTTCAATCCACTGCAGGATGAAGGCCTCTCCAGCAACTTTTCAGTTCCTTCTGTTTTGAGCACTGGCCATCCATTTACTACCCACAAACTCATGAATTTCATCTATTCATCGCTGCCTTTATCTTCCAGGTTTTCTTCTAGCTCCTCTCGGGTACCATTCTGTTATTTTTTTAGTCCCTCTGTCACCATGTCTTCGAACTATGTGTCCTGCCCAAGACCATTTTAGTTCTTTAGTTTTGATAAGAATGTCCTTTACTTGAGTTTGCTGCCTAATCCATGTGTTTCTCTTCTTATCTAACAGTCTGATTCCCAATATAATTCATTCCATTCTTGGCTGTGTAGTTCTCAGCTTCTCTTCCATTCTTTTGGCGAGTGCCCAAGTTTCACTTCCATATTCATGGTGGGGAGTATACATTGGTTCATTATTTTACGTTTCAGACAAACTGGAATATTGCTCTTAAGTATGTGACTATATTTCCTGAATGCTATCCATCCAAAATTTATTCTTCTCTTGACTTCCAGCCATTTATCATTATTACAGCTAATAACTTGTCCCAGATAAGTATATGACTCCACCTTTTCAATTACTGCTCCTTCAATCATTATTTCCCTTTCTGTGGCATACTTGTTCATCATTACTTTTGTTTTAGCCATATTCATCTTTAGTCCAAAATCCTTACTAACTGTGCATAACTGATTAAAATTTTCTTCTAATTCTTTGGGATCATGGCTTATGACCACAATGTCATCTGTAAATCGTAAATGGTTTAGGTACTCTCTGTTCACATTGATTCCTTTCTGCGACCAGCCTAATCTTCAGAAAGCTTCCTCAAGGGCAGCAGTAAACAGCTTCAGAGATATTGTGTCTCCTTGTCGAATTCCTTTCTCGATTTTAAACTTCCTACTGTCTTTGTCTAGTCTAATAAAGGAGGTAGCACTCTCATATATTTTCTTCAAAATCATAATATGTGGGGTATCTATGCCTTGTCTTTCCAGTGCCCGAAACATTGCCTTATGCTGTATGGAGTCAAATGCCTTTTCCTAATTCACAAATGCCAGGCATAATGGTGTTTTATATTCATTTGCTTTCTCCATTAGCTGTGATATTACGTGAAGGTGATCCATAGTTGAGAATCCTGTCCTAAAACCAGTTTGCTCTTTCGGTTGATTCTCATCAAGTATTCTTTCTAATCTGTTAGTAATGACCCTTGTGAACAACTTGTAGATGTGGGATAACAAAGCTAATTGGTCTATAATTTCCAATTTCTGATTTATCTCCTTTCTTATGCAGCAAAACTATGATTGCATTATTCCACTGCTTAGGCATCACACCATTTTGAATGCACTTTGTGAAGAGCCTTGCCAGTTTTTGTGTTATGTCTCTTCCTCCCAATTTTAACAACTCTACTGTAACTTCATCTTCCCCGGGGCTTTCTGATTCTTCATTTTCTTCAATGCATGTTCTACCTCATCAGGAAGACTATCGGGTATGTCGTATGTGTTACTACTTTACAATCCATCTTCCACACTGCTAACATCATTCCCTCGCTCCTTGTATAATTCTCTATAGTAGTCTTCTGCTATTTGAATCATGCCCACTCTGCTGTTTATAAGTACATCATCGCTATTCTTCAGTTTCAGTATCATTTGTCTTTCTGTATTACTGCTCATGGCTGCTGATTTAAATCCTTTGTTTTCCCTTAATGCTTGTTCTACTTTTCTTGTGTTAAATCTTCTTATATCCTCTCTGAGTCTCTTTCTAATGGCTTTGCATAACTCAGTATATTCAATTTTCTCCCTGTCAGTTTTTTTCTACCTGCATTTAGGTCTAAATCTTGAACCTGCATCTGACCTGCATTTAGGTATAAATCTTGAACCTGCATCTGACCTGCATTTAGGTATAAATCTTGAACAGTATTTCTTAGTTGGTATGAAAAGCCTAGTAGCTTCTAAGATGAAGGCTTCCCATTTAGAATTTGCTGTCTTTAACATTATCAGTTGATCCCATCAGTCACCTTTACAAAAACAAAGCCTTTCCTTTACCCTTGATGGTAGTTACATGTTTAAGTATATCCCACATCTGTACACTGTGATCAGTGTACAGATCAGTGTACAGATCAGTGTAGATCAGTGTACAGTGTACAGCATAAGGCAATGTTTTGGGCACTGGCATAGATAGACAGATACCCCATAATGATTTTGAAGAAAATATATGAGAACGCTACCTTCTTTATTAGACTAGACAAAGAGAATAGCAAATTTAAAATTGAGAAACGAGTTCGACAAGGAGACAATATCTCCGAAGCTGTTTACTGCTGCCCTTGAGGAAGCTTTCAGAAGATTAGACTGGTCGCAGATAGGAGTAAATGTGAACAGAGAGTACCTAAACCATTTACGATTTGCAGATGACATTGTGGTCATAAGCCACGATCCCAAAGAATTAGAAGAAAATCTTAATCAGTTATGCACAGTTAGTAAGGATTTTGGACTAAAGATGAATATGGCTAAAACAAAAGTAATGATGAACAAGTATGACATAGAAAGGGCTATAATGATTGAAGGAGCAGTAATTGAAAAGGTGGAGTCATATACTTAACTGGGACAAGTCATCAGGTGTAATGTAATGATAAATGGCTGGAAGTCAAGAGAAGAATAAATTTTGGATGGATAGCATTCAGGAAATATAGTCACATACTGAGGAGCAATATCCCAATTTGTCTGAAAAGTAAAATAATAGTAGTGATACTGTTCTTCACAGAGATAGGTGGAATAGAACCAGGGTATGTCTGCCAGTGGCAAAGGTTGATGACGTTGTAGAGTGGATATCATCTTTTAAGGGCACAAAAGGTGATATAGTTGTACACGTTGGCACTAATGATATTAAGAGTAGGAGACCGGCGGATTTACTTAGCAAGTACAGGTCACTGTTGAAAAAAAGCCGTGAATTAGGGTTGAATTTGAAAGTCTCTGCAATACTGCCCAGACACGATAGGAGGGAGTATATGATGAGAGCCTTGTCGATCAATTCGGCCCTGGAGGGATTGTGCAAGGCTCAAGGGGTAGAATTTTTTTCAGCCTGGTCTGTACTTGTTAACAGGAGAGACTGCTTCTACAGGGATGGGATACACTTAAATAGAAAGGGTGCAAGAATTTTTGCTGATGCCGTCGAGGCAGTGTTAGGTGGGTCGGAAAACTGCTAGTTGGGGGGGATACAAGGACTAATAGATTAACAGTAGCCACTGGCAGAGGTGGAAGTGATTCTTGCACTACTTCTATTCAAATGAGCAGAAGCCTGAAAAACAAGATGCAGGATATTTCAGAGACTGCTGGGAGTCATTGCGGTACAAGTAAACACATGGGTTGTGTTAGGGTAGCTAAGAATAGAAACAGGTGCATGCATACTTGCGTGTACACCAATGCTAGGAGTTTAGTAAATAAATTTGATGAATTTGAGGTATTGCTCAAAACATCAGAGGCAGATATTGTTGGGATATCAGAGACGTGGTGTCACACAGATATAAGGAATGCGGAACTGGAATTTGGGGAATACAATGTGTATAGAAAGGATAGACAGGACAGGAGGGGAGGAGGGGTTATGCTATTAGTTAAGAAACACATAAAATCCAAGGAAGTGAAGCCTGCCGACATCGATGGACAGGGCAGTGTCGAGTCAGTTTGGTGCGACATAAGCATAGGGAAATCAAAATTGGGAGTAGGAGTGTGCTATAGGCCTAATGACTCTGATGAGTATAATAAGATATTGTACAGAGAAATGGAGTGGGCCAGTAAATCAGAGAGTCTTATAATGGGGGATTTTAATTTCCCAGATATTGAGTGGAATTTGTGGGTTGGTCACTCACACACTAGCCAGGCTTTTGTGGATTTATTGGATGATTGTTTTCTACATCAGCATGTTCGTGAGGCAACAAGAGGGAGCAATACTCTTGATCTGATTATCAGTAGTGATTCTTCATGCATTAAGAATCTGCAGATAAATGAACCACTAGGTGGCAGTGATCACAGTGTGTTGAAGTGGGATTTACTCAAGGAGGTAACTACCATCAGAGGTAAAGGGAAGGGTTTTTGTTTTCGTAAAGGCGACTATGATGGTCTGAGATATTATTTAAATTCTATACAGTGGGCCCAACTGATGATGTTACCAACAGCAAACTCAAAATGGGACGCATTCAAGGAACTAATCTTGGAAGCTACCAGGCTTTACATACCAACTAAGAAATATTGTTAAAGGTTTAGGCAGATAAATGAACCACTAGGTGGCAGTGATCACAGTGTGTTGAAGTGGGATTTACTCAAGGAGGTAACTACCATCAGAGGTAAAGGGAAGGGTTTTTGTTTTCGTAAAGGCGACTATGATGGTCTGAGATATTATTTAAATTCTATACAGTGGGACCAACTGATGATGTTACCAACAGCAAACTCAAAATGGGACGCATTCAAGGAACTAATCTTGGAAGCTACCAGGCTTTACATACCAACTAAGAAATATTGTTAAAGGTTTAGGCCTAAATGGTTGTCAGATGAACTAATGAGACATGTGGCAGAGAAGAAAAATGCATGGAATACATACAAATTAATGGGCGACATGGAAGCCTATGATAGATATAAGTTGGTCTGTAACCAAGTCACAAAGGAGATTAGGCAGGCAAAGGCAGACTACGAAAAATCTTTGGCAAAGGATGCAAAGAAAAACAGAAAAGAGTTCTTTACCTATTTAAACTCAAGAAGGAAAGGGATGAATCAGATTGGTCCACTGGATATTGATGGTTCAACAGTTGAGGATCCTGCTCAGGTGGCTAACAATCTAAACAAGTATTTTGCATCTACATTCACGCATGAGGAGTTATTCAGGAAGGAGAATGACGTAGGTAAAGTAGACATTGGCAGTGAGCTAGATGATTTTGTAATAACTGAGAGGAAAGTGGAGGAGAGATTGTTGAGGATAAACATAAAAAAGGCACCTGGGGTGGATGGGATCTATCCAGTTATATTAAAGGAGGCAGCAAAGGAAGTAAGCAAACCCCTAGCCATAATTATGAGAGCTTCTTCGGACTCAGGGGAGGTACCATAGACTGGAGATGTGCAAATGTAACCCCAATTCACAAAGGAGGATCATAGGCTGACACAAGTAATTATAGACCTGTTAGTTTAACTTCTGTTCCAGGTAAATTAATGGAGGCACTGGTTAAAGAAGCACTGCTCATCTAGACAAGAATTCAGTTATAGCTCAGACGCAGCATGGTTTTGTTAAGGGCAGGTCTTGCCTGACCAATTTGATTGGATACTATGATGTAGTCACAAAAGAACTGGATGCAGGGAAGAACTTTGATATTATATATTTGGATCTTAGAAGGGCTTTTGATACTGTTGCACATGGAAGACTGCTGCACAAATTGGAGCAGTGTGGCATTGGAGGCAAATTGCTGCTATGGATAAGGGGATGGTTGAGTGGCTGAAGACAGAGAGTGGTAATCAATGGACACTGCTGAACGTGGACTAATGTTATTAGTGGAGTTCCTCAGGGTTCAGTGTTGGGTCCGTTGTTGTTTTCGGTGTTTATGAATGATATTGATGATGGTATATCAAGTTTAATGTCCAAGTTTGCAGATGATACAAAGGTTGGCAGGGTTGTTAAGGACACTACTGACGCTATGCTGCTGCAACAGGATCTGGAAAGGTTGAACAGATGGGCTGAGAGGTGGCAAATGAAGTTTAACATTGACAAATATAAAGTACTACACATGGGAAACAGCAACCCCAGAGCAATGTATCAACTCTGCGGTACTACACTGACAGTGGTGGAGAATGAAAAGGACCTCGGGGTAATTGTGCAGGCAGATATGAAGTTCTCTGAGCAGTGCAGACGAGCTGGAAGAGTAGCTCATGGTGTCTTGTCAATGATATACAGGAATTTTTCTAGCAGGGATAAGGAGGTGATTATTCCCTTGTATAAGGCAATGGTTAGGCCACATCTTGAGTACTATATACAGGTCTGGAAGCCTCATTTCCAGAAGGATGTAGAGCTGCTGGAACGGGTACAGAGAAGGGCAACAAGATTAGTGAATGGAACAAAGAGTTGCTCTTATGAAGAAAGGCTTAAGTTTTGCAAATTAGAGTCTGGAGACTAGGCACCGGCGAGGTGATCTGATAGAGGTGTATAAGGCTTTGAATGGTTTGAGCATGCTCAATGGCAATTTGATTCTTCCTCTTGCTCAGATTAATCACCTCAGAGGGCATAAATTCAAATTGAGGAAGGACGGATGTCGGATAGACGTGCGGAAATTTGCCTTTGGCCAGCGGGTGGTCGGTTGGTGGAACCGACTTCCATCATTTGTTGTTGAAGTTGATAGCCTAAACAAATTTAAGGCTCAACTGGACAGGTATGTCGAACGAACGGAGGGGTGAAATGGGAGTGGTGTGTGTCTCTACTAATGCTAATGCTAAATGCTAGATACGAGGCGGAGTTGAACAAACGTTCTAGGAGCCGCCCTTTACATATACACATGTCCACTTATCTGGGACAAGTCATCAGCTGTAATGTAATGATAATTTATTATTTATTTATTATTATACGTTTATTTATTATTATAATTTCTTGTTTTCTTTTTTTTTTTTTTTATTAGTAGCATCACTTTATTTATGCATTTATATATTATAATTTTTTTTTTTTTTGTTTACTAATTTATTTGTCCAAGGAAGCTCTCATAATTATGGCTAAGGGTTTGCTTACTTCCTTTGCTGCCTCCTTAATATAACTGGATAGATCCCATCCACCCCGGGTGCCTTTCTTGTGTTTATCTTCAACAATTTCTCCTCCACTTTACTCTCAGTTATTACAAGATTCTCTAGCTTACTGCTAGAGTTGAATACACCTCTGGCTTTCCCCTCGCTAAAATAACTCCTCGTGTGTGAATGTCGATGCAAAATATTCATTTAGTTTGTTAGCTACCTGAGCAGGATCATCAACAGTTGACCCATCGATATCAAGTGGTCCATTAAGAGAATAACAGAATGGTTTCCACAAGGAGCTAGAAGAAAACCTGGAAGACAAAGACAGAGATGAATAGATGAAATTCATGAGTTTGTGGGTAGTAAATGGATGGCCATTGCACAAACAGAAGGAACTGGAAAGTTGCTGGAGAGGCCTTCATCCTGTAGTGGATTGATAATGGCTGATGATGATCTGCGGGGAATACGTTCCAAGACCTACTGTGGATGGCTGAAGCAAACACCTGCTCACCCCATATATAACGTGATTTTTTTGAAAATACATACATATAATAAAGTTTAATTGATAAATTAATCACAAAGTAAAACATTACCAGCATTAAATGTGGTAATAATAAAGTACAGAAGACTCAATTTACAAGGATTGAATTAACTGGGACACTTCCAGACAAGAAATAAAAAAAATAAATAAATAAACCAACAAGAAATCAAAAAAATTCAAGTAATTAAAAAAATAACTAGAATAGATATAAATATATATTTTGCAAGTCGTAAATAAGCGACAAGAACCAGCGTTATAAGTTTATAAGTTGTCATTGGGAGGATAGTGTACCTATTATCTTGCAACCTCCGCTCTCTTCACACCTACAGCTGAAAGCAAAAAAAAAGACCAAATGTTTAGTTTGATTTGATTGTTGTCGCGTTGATTGTTGTGTTCCATCGCACTGCAAACGGACACATTTTGTTTCGTTATTTATGTCAAGGATGTCGTACTTTTTTTTTATAGTAACTATTTTATTTATTTATTTTTTTGTTTACAAATTGCGAAAACGATGGTCAAACGGAAGAGTTGTGCTTTCAAATTAAACAAAAACTTGAAATTATTCAAAAGTTTGAAAATGGTGCATCCGTTACATATCTAAATAACCGTTATAATATTGGTAACCAAAGCACATGCGACATTGCAAAAAATAAAGGGAAGCTATTGGATTTAAAATAGACTTCGTAAAAAATAAAGGGAAGCATCGTATTGGACACGCAAGTAGTATGTGTTAAGTGTTTGCATTTTTTTTCCGGGGTTAACCGCGGGTAATGAATCAGCGGGTACAGGGGCACAATTGTATTTGTTAGTTGCCATGAAAAGCTAGCTTCCAAGATTAATTTCTTGAATGGTTCCCATTTAGAATTTGCTGTTAGTAACATCATCAGTTGGTCCAACCATATAGAATTTAAAAACGATCTGAGACAACTGTAGTCACCTTTAAGAAACCCAAAACCCTTCCCTTTACCCCTGATGGTAGTTACATCGTTGAGTAAATCTCACATCACTAAACTGTGATCACTGCCACCTAGTGGTTCCTTTATCTGCAGATTCTTAATGCCTGAAGAACCAATACTGATAACCAAATCTAGAGTATTACTCCCTATGGTTGCCTATCGAATATGTCCTGCAATAAATCCACAAAATTCTTGCTAACGTGTGAGTGACCAACCACAAGTTGCAGTCAATGTCTAGGAAGTTAAAATCTTCCACTACAAAACAATCTGATTTACAGATTGTTTTGTATTACTCTATTTCTCTGTACAGCTGTTCATTATATTCATCAAAGTTATTAGGCCTATAAACACACTCCTACTCTCAAATTTTGCTTTCCCAGTGTCCTTTAGCATTAGCATTAGTAGAGGCATATGATTCAAGAAAGCAAGCTTATGCAGCATTAGCCAAAAAAAAAAAAAAAAAAACAACTTCCACTTCACCCCTATGTTCGTTTGAAATACCTGTCCAGCTGAGCCTTAAATTTATTTAGGATATCAACTTCCACAACAAGGGATGGAAGTCTGTTCCACCAACCAACTACACGTTGGCTAAAGACAAATTTCAGCACATCTATTCTACATCTCAGAATAATCATAAAGTCTTGCTAAAGCTCAGAATAATCACCTGAGAGGGCATAAATTCAAATTGAGGAAAGACAGATGTAGGATAGACGTGCGAAAATTTGCCTTTAGCCAGCGGGTGGTTGGTTGGTGGAACAGACTTCCATCCCTTGTAGTGGAGGTTGATAGCCTAAATAAGTTTAAGGCTCAGCTGGACAGGTATTTTGAACGAACAGAGGGGTGAAGTGGAAGTGGGGTTTTTTTTTTTTTTTTTGGCTGATGCTGCATAAGCTTGCTTTCTTGCATCAAATGCCTCTACTAATGCTAATGCTAATCTGTCTTTCCTCAATCTGAATTTATGCCCTCCAGGTGATTATTCTGAGCAAGAGGAAGAATCCCATCGGCATTGAGCATGCTCAAACCATTCAAGGCTTTATACACCTCTATTAGATCACCTCGCCGGTGCCTAGTCTCCAGACACATTAATTATCAAACCTTACGCCTTTCTTTGTAAGAGCAACCCTTTGTTCCATTCACTAATCTTGTTGCCCTTCTCTGTACTCGTTCCAGCAGCTCTACATCCTTCTTGAAATGAGGCAGCCAGACCTGTATACAGTACTCAAGGTGTGGCCTAACCATTGCCTTATACAATGGAATAATCACCTCCTTCTCCCTGGTAGAAAAATTCCTGTATATCATTGATAAGACACCATGAGTTACTCTTGCAGACCGTCTGCACTGATCAGAGATCTTCATAACTGCCTGCACAATTACCCCCAGGTCGTTTTCATTCTTTACCACTGTCAGTGTAGTACCACAGAGTTGATACGTTGCTCTGGGGTTGCTGTTTCCCATATGTAGTACTTTACATTTGTCAATGTTAAACTTCATTTGCCACCTCTCAGCCCATCTGCTCAACATTTCCAGATCTTGTTGCAGCAGCCTAGCGTCAGTAGTGTCCTTAACACCCCTGCCAACCTTTGTATCTTCTGAAAACTTGGACATTAAGCTTGATATACCATCATCAATATTATTAATAAATACAGAAAACAATAATGGACCCAACACTGAACTCTGAGGGACTCCACTAATAACATCAGTCCACGATGAGCAATGACCATTGATTACCACTCTCTGTCTTCTCCCCCTTAACTTTAGCATTAGCAGGCATATGATGCAAGAAAGCAAGCTTATGCAGCATCAGCCAAAAAAAAAAAAAAAAAAAATTCCACTTCACCCCTCCGTTCGTTCGAAATACCTGTCCAGCTGAGCCTTAAATTTATTTAGGCTGTCAACTTCCACAACAAGGGATGGAAGTCTGTTCCATCAACCAACTACCCGCTGGCTAAAGGCAAATTTCTGCACATTTATCCCCACCCCTTTATCCATAGCAGCAATTTGCGTCCAATGCCACACTGCTCCACTTTGTGCAGCAGTCTTACAGGTGCAACAGTATCAAATACCTTTCTAAGATCCAAGTATATAATATCAAAGTTATTCCCTGCATCCAGTTCTTTTGTGACTGCATCACAGTATCCAATCAAATTGGTCAGGCAAGACTTCCCCTTAACAAAACCATGCTGTGTCCGAGGTGTAACTGAAGTCTTGTCTAAATGATCCTGCAGTGCTTCTTTAAACAGTGCCTCCATTTATTTTCTTGGAACAGAAGTTAAACTTACAGGTCTATAATTACTTGTGTCAATCTTTGTGAATTGGGGTCACATTTCCATATCTCCAGTGTATGGGACCTCCCCTGAGTCCAAGGAAGCTCTCATAATTATGGCAAAGGGTTTACTTACTTCCTTTGCTGCCTCCTTTAATATAACTGGATAGATCCCATCAACTGCAGGTGCCTTTCTTGTGTTTATCTTCAACAATTTCTCCTCCACTTTACTCTCAGTTATTACAAGATTATCTAGCTTACTGCCAGAGTTAAATACACCTCTAGCATTCCCCTTGCTGAATAACTCCTCATGTGTGAATGTCGATGCAAAATATTCATTTAATTTGTTAGCTACCCGAGCGGGATCATCAACATTTGAACCACAGATATCAAGTGGACCAATCTGATTCATCCCCTTCCTTCTAGAGTTTACATAAGTAAAGAACTCGTTGCTGTTTTTCTTTGTATCCCTTGCCAAAGATTTCTCGTAATCTGCCTTCGTTTCCCTAACCTCCTTTGTAACTTGGTTACAGATCAACTTATATCTATCATAGGCTTCTGTGTCACGTGTTAATTTATATGTATCCCATGCATTTTTCTTCTCTGCTATAGGTCTCATTAGTTCATCTGACATCCATTTAGGCCTAAACCTTGAATAATATTTCTTAGTTGGTAGCTTCCAAGATAAGTTCTTTGAATGCTTCCCAATTTGAATTTGCTGTTGGTAACATCATCAGTTGGTCCCACTGTATAGAATTTAAATACTGTCTCAGACCATCGTAGTCGCCTTTACGAAAGCAATAACCCTTCCCTTTACTCCTGATGGTAGTTACCTCTTTGAGTAAATCCCACTTCAGCACACTGTGATCAGTACCACCTAGTGTTTCCTCTATCTGCAGATTCTTAATGCATGAAGAATCACTACTGATAATCAAATCAAGAGTATTACTCCCTCTAGTTGCCTCCCGAACATGCTGATGTAGAAAATAATCATCCAATAAATCCACAAAAGCCTTGCTAGTGTGTGAGTGACCAACCCAGAAATTGCAGTCAATATCTGGGAAATTAAAATCCCCTATTATAAGACTCTGTGATTTACTGGCCCACTCTATTTCCCTGTACAGTTTCTTATTATACTGATCAGAGTCATTAGGCCAAAGCACACTCCTACTCTCAATTTTGATTTCCCCAATGCTTATGTCACACCAAACTGACTCGACTCTGCACTGTCCAGTGATTTTGACTCCCCCATCTCCCTTCCTATCCTGTCTATCCTTTCTCTAGACATTGTACTCCCCAAATTCCAGTTCTGCATTCCTCTGTGTGACACCACATCTCTGATATCCCAACAATATTCGGCTTTGATGCTTTGAGCAATACCTCAAATCCATCAAATTTATTTACCAAACTCCTAGCATTGGTGTACACGCATGTATACATGCACCTGTTCTTTTTCTTAGCTACCCTAACCCATGTGTTACTTGTACTGCAATCACTCCCAGCAGTCTCTAAATTTCCTGCATCTTGTTTTCCAGGCTTCTGCTCATTCCAATAGAAGCAGTGCAAGAATCACTTTCACCTCAGCTAGCAGTTTTCCGACCTACCTAACACTGCCTCGATAGCATCATCAAATATTCTTGCACTCTTTCTATTTAAGTGTATCCCATCCATGCAGAAGCAGTGTCTCCTGTTAACAAGAACAGACCATGCTGCGAAAAGTTCTACCCCATGAGCCTTACATAATCTCCGCCTAGCTGAAGTGATTGACAAGGCTCTCATCATATACTCCGTACTATCCTGTCTGAGCAGTATATCAGACACTTTTAGACTACTATCAGATGCTTTCAGACTATTGTAGACACTTGAAGACTACTATTAGCATTAGCATTAGTAGAGGCATTTGATGCAAGAAAGCAAGCTTATGCAGCATCAGCCAAAAAAAAAAAAAAAAAAAAAACCCACTTCCACTTCACCCCTCTGTTCGTTCAAAATACCTGTCCAGCTGAGCCTTAAACTTATTTAGGCTATCAACCTCCACCACAAGGGATGGCAGTCTGTTCCACCAACCAACCACCCGCTGGCTAAAGGCAAATTTCCGCACGTCTATCCTACATCTGTCTTTCCTCAATTTGAATTTATGCCCTCTCAGGTGATTTTTCTGAGCTAGAGGAAGAATCCCATCAGCATTGAGCATGCTTAAACCATTCAAGGCTTTATACACCTCTATCAGATCACATCGCTGGTGCCAAGTCTCCAGACACTGTAATTTGCAAAACTTAAGCCTTTCTTCGTAAGAGCACCCCTTTGTTCCATTCACTAATCTTGTTGCCCTTCTCTGTACTCGTTCCAGCAGCTCTACATCCTTCTTGAAATGAGGCCTCCAGACCTGTATACAGTACTCTAGGTGTGGCCTGACCATCGCCTTATACAATGGAATAATCACCTCCTTATCCCTGCTGGAAAAATTCCTGTATATCATTGACAATACTCCATGAGCTACTCTTGCAGCCCGTCTGCACTGCTCAGAGAACTTCATATCTGCCTGCACAACCACCCCCAAGTCCCTTTCATTTTCTACCACTGTCAGTGTAGTACCACAGAGTTGATACGTTGCTCTGGGGTTGCTTTTTCCCATGTGTAGTACTTTGCATTTGTCAATGTTAAACTTCATTTGCCACCTCTCAGCCCATCTGCTCAACATTTCCAGATCCTGTTGCAGCAGCATAGTGTCAGTAGTGTCCTTGACAACCCTGCCAACCTTTGTATCATATGCAAACTTGGACATTAAGCTTGATATACCATCATCAATATCATTTATAAATACAGAAAACAATAATGGACCCAACACTGAGCCCTGAGGGACTCCACTAATAACATTAATCCACGATGAGCAGTGTCCATTGATTACCACTCTCTGTCTTCTTCCCCTCAACCACCCCTTTATCCATAGCAGCAATTTGCCTCCAATGTCACACTGCTCCAATTTGTGTAGCAGTCTTCCATGTGCAACAGTATCAAAAGCCTTTCTAAGATCCAAGTATATAATATCAAAGTTATTCCCTGCATCCAGTTCTTTTGTGACTGCATCATAGTATCCAATCAAGTTGGTCAGGCAAGACTTCCCCTTAACAAAACCATGCTGTGTCTGAGCTATAACTGAAGTCTTGTCTAAAGTCTTGTCTGCAGTGCTTCTTTAACCAGTGCCTCCATTAATTTTCCTGGAACAGAAGTTAAGCTCACAGGTCTATAATTACTTGTGTCAGCCTTTGATCCTCCTTTGTGAATTGGGGTCACATTTGCACAATTCCAGTCTATGGGTACCTCCCCTGAGTCCAAGAAGCTCTCATAATTATGGCTAAGGGTTTGCTTACTTCCTTTGCTGCCTCCTTTAATATAACTGGATAGATCCCATCCACCCCGGGTGCCTTTCTTGTGTTTATCTTCAACAGTTTCTCCTCCACTTTACTCCCAGTTATTTCAAGATTCTGTAGCTTACTGCTAGAGTTGAATACACCTCTGGCATTCCCCTCGCTAAATAACTCCTCATGTGTGAATGTCGATGCAAAATATTCATTTAGTTTGTTAGCTACCTGAGCAGGATCATCAACGTGACCCATCATTATCAAGTGGACCAATCTGATTCATCCCCTTCCTTCTAGAGTTTACATAAGTAAAGAACTCTTTGCTGTTTTTCTTTGCATCCCTTGCCAAGGATTTCTCGTAATCTGCCTTCGACTGCCTAACCTCCTTTGTAACTTGGTTGCATATCAACTTTTATCTATCATAGGCTTCTGTGTCGTGTTAATTTGTAAGTATCCCATGCATTTTTCTTCTCTGCCATATGCCTCATTAGTTCATCTGACATCCATTTTGGCCTAAACCTTGAACAATATTTCTTAGTTGGTATGTAAAGCCTAGTAGCTTCCAAGATAAGTTCTTTGAATGCTTCCCATTTTGAATTTGCTGTTGGTAACATCATCAGTTGGTCCCACTGTATAGAATTTAAATACCGTCTCAGTCCATCGTAGTCGCCTTTACGGAAGCAATAACCCTTCCCTTTACCCCTAATGGTAGTTACCTCTTTCAGTAAATCCCACTTCAGCACACTGTGATCACTGCCACCTAGTGGTTCATTTATCTGCAGATTCTTAATGCATGAAGAATCACTGCTGATAATCAAATCAAATCAATACTATTCCAGATTATGACCACTGAAAAAATATTAAAAGTTTTAATGATTAAAAATTACAATTATGAAGCGAGTAGCTTACCATTTTCTTTAAAATTAATACTTTTGGTCCTATATTTATATCTGTGAGAAAGAATTCCAATACTTTTAAGTAGCTGACTGAAAGTGCTATAGCATATGCTGCTCGATCCGATTCTAAGTCCTCAAGGAAACTTAATGCTTGTATTTCTGTGAGCATTCGACAAGAAAATGCATTTATTAAACAGAGTATCCACACTGTATCAAATTTATTTCCATCGTATTCTCGAAACCATGCCAAAAATTTGTTCTGTTTATCAGCTGGATAGGTTAAAATCTGAAATCAAAATGTAAGGTTTAATGAGAGATTTCTAACAGTAATCAAGGCATTTTATAATGATAAAGAGTAGTAATATGGTAATCAACTTTTACAAGAAACTCATTAAGCAAATGAAATATATCTGCTAAAACTTTCTTAACATTAACATCAGCATTAGTAGAGGCATATGATGCAAGAAAGTAAGCAGCAGCAGCAGCAGCCAAAAAAAAAAAAAAAAACATTCCCATTCACTTCATTTGCGTAGTTCTGCCTTGAATTAATTTAAGTTGTCAACTTCCACAATGACAGATGGAAGTTTGTTCCAGCAATCAACTACCCACTGGCTCAGGGCAGAGTTAACGCTATGGCCGAAGACCGTACCCAAAGAGGGGCCTCATTTTCAGAGTAAATACTTTCTAAAGTAGTGACAAAAATTTCTAATAATAATAATAAACAAAGATAACATGTAATATAAAAGCATAATTAAACTTAACTTGTTAAGTGTTTAAATTTTATACTTGTACCTTTTTATTGTACAATAAATAAGTTTTAGATAAAATTTTCTATTAAAATTCTTTTTTATTACTTTATTTTTCAAATCAAAAAACATTCAACATTTTTACCTCTTATTCTACATTTTTATCAAGGAATTATTATTCACAAAAAAAATACAAAAACCTAAGTAGTTATTGTATGCAATATATAATGTCCATGGGGATCACTCCTGAGTTCAAGGAAGTTCTTATAATTATGACTAAGAGTTTGCTTACTTCTTTTGCTTCCTCCTTTAATATAACTGGATAGATTTCATTCACTTCAGGTGCTCAACATCAACAATTTCTCCTCTACTTTGATATATATCCTTCCTGATGAGATAGAACATGCATTTAAGAAAATGGAAGAATTAGAAAGCCCAAGGGGAAGATTTTTTTTTTTTTTTTTTTTTATGTAAACCCCAAACACAAGAGGTATTAGAACCTATAGTACTTAGTACCGTGTTTGGGTTGGAGGTTGAGAAGACGAAAGAAGATATTTGTTGATATTGGACTTGAACTTCTGCAGACTGTAATTTTCAGGAAATACGTATGAAGGAAGGTTGTTCCAGAAGACGGCAGTTGAATGAATAAACGAGGAAGATGAAATGTTGGTTCTGTGAGTTTGAAGTTGAAGTAAATGGATGTTGGCTGGTGGCGGCACGTGTTCAGACTGTTTTGAAAGAGAGAGAGAGCAGGAATTATAGAAGCCAATTCAGAAGGAGAGTGCCCATGGAAGTATCTATAGAAGGTGCATGCAGCAGAAACAGTATGTCTATGAGACAGTGAGTGGAGAGACTCTATTAGAGGCGAATCATTAATTAACCTAACTGCCCTCTTCTGAATGGAATCAAGAAGCCTGAGAGAGGTTTGGGGGCACCACCCCAGATGTGGGAACAATATTCCATGGTAGGGTGGATTTGCAATTTATACAGAGTGAGCAGCTGTTTGGAAGAAAAGTAATGTCGGGAGCGAAAGAAAAAACCAAGTTTTTTCGATGCAGAGGAAGCAGTATTTGTAATGTGCTTGTGCCGAGAGGGATTAGAAGTCAGAGTATTCTTCCAAAAGAGATATATCATTTTGACTAGAAATCGGAGTGTCACTAAAGATAAGCATAGGAGCAGAAGAATCCTTTTTGCTAGATATAAGACAAGACAGAGTTTTAGAAGGGTTGAAATCAACTAAGTTGTCTTTGTCCCACTGTAGAATTACCTGAAGATCGGCATTTAAGGAATTGGTAGCAGAATTTCGAGAAGTTGAAGCTGACAGAGCAGGGCAAGGTTTTTCAAAATGGAAAGTGGAATGAAATGTGCTATCATCGGCAAAACTATGCACAGGAATTCCAGTCAATGGAAGAAGGTCATTAATATACAAGAGGAAAAGAGTGGGGGGAAAGAACTAAACCTTGCGATACACCAGCATTAGTGGAGAAGTTAGAAGACAGAGAGCCATCTACCATCACCCTCAGTGGGCAATCAGAGAGAAAACTGGATAACCAATTACTAAAAACAGTTGGCAAACCATAAGGTGGAAGCTTGTTTAGAAGACCTATATGCCAAACACCAAACCTTTCCATTGAATTAGTCCATAAATGGGTAATATAAGCCGGAATATCACCAGTGACAGAATCCATACTGGCGATCGATGATCAGACAGAAGGTTTCTAGGTAGTTTAATAGTTGGCAGTTAATTGATTTCTCCATTACATTAGAAAGAGTATAAGTAATTGCAATGGGACGATAATTGGATGGGAGGGATTTGCCACTCTTTTTAGGAACTGGCTGGATATGAGCAAATTTCCAAGCAGAAGGAAAAACACTTTTGGAATAAAAAAGTGAAAAAAAGGCAACAAAGAACAGCAGTAAGTTCAGGAGCACAGGTTTTGAGAACAAATGGAGAAATACCATTGGGACCTGGAGCTTTCTTAGGATCAAGATTCGTCAAAATCCTTCTGACGTCCTTTTGACAGATGACCACAGGAGGCATTGAATGGAGCATGTCGGGAATGGTAGGATGTGTTTTACCAAGATCATTAATATATGAGTTGGAAGTAAAATGGGATGCTAGTGGGTCAGCTTTATCCTTGGCTGAAGTGACAACAGAACCATCTGGTTTGTACAGAGGTGGGAGCAGCGATGGGCAAACGTTGCAGCCAATAGCTTTAAAAAGAGACCAGAATGCTCGGCTACCATTAGGGCAAGAAGCAAGTTTTCAACTCTTAGGCCCATTCAAACTTTAGTTTAGACTGATTAATAACTGCTTTAGAATTGTTGCGAGCTTTGGTGTAGGCAGAAAATGAAACTGAAGAATTCGAAACGAGCCAATTATGATATGTAACATTCTTCTCTTGAACAGCCTTAGCACATTTATTGGAAAACCAAGGTTTAGATAAAGGAGGAGATTTTAAAGTGGAGTGTGGGATAAGAATTCCATTCCTGCAAGATTAATTCACTGACACGATCTGAGCAAAACGCAGACATCAGAAGTTTTGAAACAGTAATCCAACCAAGGAAAAGAAGAAAAGGAATCTCGCAGGTCATCCCATTTTGCATTCTTGTAATGCCAAACAACACGAGGTTGGGAATAGCCATGAGATAAAGGCTCCATTGGAGAAGAGAAAATCACCAAGTTGTGATCTAAAGTGCCTAAAGGACCTCTCACTTCGACCGTGTACTTAGAGCGGTTTTTTGTGAGAAAAAGATCAAGCCTGGCGGCTGTATGATTAATGTTGTCCGGTATTCTTGTAGGTAAATGAATAATATGTGCAAGGTCATTAATAACTGCAAAAGCTTCAGCATCTGGACAATCTGGGTCGGTGTGACGAGAAAACGGAAGCCAGCTGGAGTTGTGACCATTAAAATCACCAAAGAAAATTACCTCACTGTTAGGAAAGTTGGACAGGAGAAAATCAAGTTGCAAAGAGAAGAAGTCAAAGGGCTCCAAATGATTTGTGGAGTTGGGAGAATGGTAGAGACAACAGATGAATTTGACACAATAAGATAGAGAGATTTTAAGCCAGAGAAGATCAAAGAGAGGAGATTCCAAATTGCCAAGTCTCTGACAGGGAATATCAGAACGGACATATGCACAAGTACCACCTATGAGGTGAAAGGAATCATACAGCGAATAATTTGGGCATCTGAGATGAGCAGTAGTTGAATCAACCAATAACTGAGATTCTGTCAGAAAAAGTACACAGGGTTTTGCAGACTGCAAGTGGAAATGGACATCATTGAGATTAGAATTGAGACCACGTATATTTGTGAAATGAATTAGGAAGTTCTTGGGAGGCTTAGATCTTTTCGCAGATAAACTTGCTCTATTAATTTGACAATTCATGGTATATTCAATAGTAAGAAAAAGTGAGTGGGACATGCTGTATGAAGTAATGAAATTTTTAGATATGGTGTACACAATTTAAGAATATACCCAGATCCTTGACATAACGTGGCCTCGACAATGCTCCCTGCATATACACTACTCGGACTCCCTCCAGTCATTATCTAGCAGAGTAGAGGTAGCAAGATTATACACTAGCTGATTCGGAAGCCTCCTAGACATTTACCAATAGGTTAGGTCCGGTATACTAACTAGCGGCCGGACTCCGAACACCGTTTTAGAGCTGTACCCCCGAAATGTAAAGAATATTGGATCTCATCACAACGTTCATCAAAACTTCAAAAGTCATCAATCATACTGCATGATGGAAGACATAGGAAATGGTTTACCAGAACTTAGCTCTAGAGACTAAACATGGGTTCCACTACTTCAAGCCTCCAATAAGCAAAGTGGTGGTATTGCACGGTTGATGAGAGTCATCTACCACCTAGTAATGCCTGGTAACATAGAGGGGCAGCATTCCTCCATGTGGTGTGGGTGCCACACCTCAACCCCTGCTTACATTGGTTCACATGTGGGTGGTCACCCAACATGTACTTGTGCATGGAGGTTATATCTAGGATTACTAACAGTTTCACCATCTTGAAGGTGCAAGCAGAGGATTGCACCTTCATGATGGTGAAGGTGCAACAGAGGATTTGGGGTGTCACAGACCTTCCGGACGTCGCCGAAATTAGGTCCACTCAAATTGAGTGTCACCCGAATATCAGTTCCATCAGCGTTTTAGACTCCCAGGAAGCAAGTACAGCTTGTCTGGGATATCTGAGGGAATGTCTGTGACTACCTCAAGGACCAAAAGTTGTTAAAATTGGGAGGAAGAGACATGGCACAAAAGCTGGCAAGCCTCTTCACAAAAAGCATTATAAATGTTGTGATGCCTAAGGAGTGGAATAGTGCAACCACAGTTTTGCTGCATAAGAAAGAAGATAAATCAGAAATTGGAAATTATAGACCAATTAGCTTGTTATCCCACATCTACAAGTTGTTCACAAGAGTCATTACTAATAGATTAGAAAGAATACTTGATGAGGATCAACGAAAGAGCAAGCTTACTTTATGACAGGATTCTGAACTATGGATCATCTTCACGTAATATCACAGCTAATGGAAAAAGCAAATGAATATAAAACACCATTATGCCTAGCATTTGTGGATTATGAAAAGGCGTCTGACTCCATACAGTATAAGCCAATGTTTTCGGTACTGCATAGATAGAATGATACCCCATATATTATATAACTTGATAAGGAAGTTATATAAACGGAACTCGTAGATAATACTCGATACTGAAAAATATATAAAGCGTTATAGCTGTATTGGGATACAAGTTTAGGTTTATAATTTTGTACTGAAATTGAAATTTTATTGAAATTAAATTGAAATTATGATTCAGACCAGAGCAGCAAAACAAAAGGCTCAAGTTAATGGGAGTGCTGTGGCTCAGGGGGAGAACTGAGGTGGTACCCCCTCTGAACCACAGCCTTTTAAAATACACTGCTTGCCTTATGTTTGTGGAGCAATCGGGACATGATATTGCCATGGGGGATGTCTTTGTGTGTGCACAATGTAAGGAGAGTAAGGAAATCAGGAGACAACTCAGCATTGTTATGGGCCTATATGAGTGCTTGAAGGACAGGGGTGGAAGCCCTCCAAGGATCTAAACTGAGTGGCCCATCAAGCTCTGAGCTGCCCACATCAACTCCAGAGCTTGCATTTGGTCATCACGCAACACAGCGGCAACCCGAAGGCAGAATGCGCTGGTCCCACAGGAACTAGTAGTTGTTGGTGATTCTATTGTCAGATTAACGGGGAACATGCTTTGTAAAAAGGATAGGTGGAACATGACCAGGGTATGTATGCCAGGGCAAAGGTTGATGACGTTGTAAAGCGGATATCATCTTTTAACGGCACAAAAAGGTGATATAGTTGTACACGTTGGCACTAATGATATTAAGAGTAGGAGACCGTCAGAATTACTTAAGAAGTACATGTCACTGTTGAAAAAAAGCCGTGAATTAGGGTGATTGAATTTGAAAGTGTCTGCAATTCTGCCAGAAACGTTAGGGGGGAGTATATGGTGAGAGACTTGTCGATCAATTTGGCCCTGGAAAGTTTTGTGCAAGGCTCAAGGGGTAAACTTTTTTCAGCTGGTCTTTACTTGTTAACAGGAGAGACTGCTTCTACAGGGTAGGGATACACTTAAATAGAAAGGGTGTAAGAATATTTGCTAAGGGTGTAAGAACAGTAGCCACTAGCAGAGGTGATAGTAATTCTTGCACTGCTTCTATTGGAATGAGCAGTAGCTTGGAAAACAAGATGCACGATATTTCAGAGACTGCTGGGAGTCATTGTGGCACAAGTAAACACATGGGTTGTGTTAGGGTAGTTAAGAATAAGAACAGATGCATATATACTTGCGTGTACACCAATGCCAGTAGTTTGGTAAATAAATTTGATGAATTTGAGGTATTGCTCAAAACATCAAAGGCAGATATGGTTGGGATATCAGAGACGTGGTGTCATACAGATATAAGGAATGCAGAACTGGAATTTGGGGAGTACAATGTGCACAGAATATGAAGGGAGGAGGGTTTATGCTATTAGTTAAGACACACAAAATCCAAGGAAGTGAAGCCAATCGACATCGCTGTACAGTGCAGTGTCGAGTCAGTTTGGTGTGACATAAGCATTGGGAGATCAAAATTGAGAGTAGGAGTGTGCTATAGGCCTACTGCCTCTGATGAGTATAATAAGAAGCTGTACAGGGAAATAGAGTGGGCCAGTAAATCAGAGTCTTATAATGGGGGATTTTAATTTCCCAGATATTGACTGGAATTTGTGGGTTGGTCACTCACACACTTGCAAGGCTTTTGTGGATTTATTGGATGACTGATTTCTACAGCAGCATGTTCAGGAGGCAACTAGAGGGAGTAATACTCTTGATTGATTATCAGTAATGGTTCTTCATGCATCAAGAATCTGCAGATAAAGAAATCTTCATGCATGCAGAATCTGCAGAACCACTAGGTGACAGTGATCACAGTGTGCTGAAGTGGGATTTATTCAAAGAGGTAACTACCATCAAAGATAAAGGGAAGGGTTTTTGCTTTCGTAAAGGTGACTACGGTAGTCTGAGACAGTATTTAAATTCTATACGGTAGAACCAACTGATGATGTTACCAACAGCAAATTATAAATGGGAACCATTCAAAGAATTAATCTTGGAAGCAACTCGGCTTTTCATACCAACAAAGAAATATTGTTGAAGATTTAGGCCTAAATCGATGTCAGATGAACTAATTAGACATGTGACAGAGAAGAAAAATGCATGGGATGCATATAAATTAACATATGACACAGAAGCCGATGATAGATATAAGCTGGTCTGTAACCAAGTTACGAAGGAGGCTAGGCAGGTGAAGGCAGCTTACAAGAAATCTTTGGCAAAGGATGCAAAGAAAAATAGCAAAGAGTTCTTTACTTATGTAAACTCTAGAAGGAAGGGGATGAATCAGATTGGTCCATTTCATATCAATGGTTCAACTGTTGATGATCCTGCTCAGGTATCTAACAAACTAAATGAATATTTTGCATCGATAATCACACATGAGGAGTTATTCAGGGAGGGGAATGCCAGAGGTGTATTCAGTTCTGGCAGTAAGCTAGATAATCTTGTAATAACTGAGAGTAAAGTGGAGGAGAAATTGTTGAAGATAAACACAAGAAAGGCATCTTGGGTGGATGGAATCTATCCAGTTATATCAAAGGAGGTGGCAAAGGAAGTAAGCAAACCATTAGCCACAATTACGAGAACTTCTCTAGACTCAGGAATAAGAAACTGTTCCCTGTACAGTTTCTTATTATACTCATCAGAGGCAATAGGCCTATAGCACACTCCTACTCTCAGTTTTGATCTCCCAATGCTTATGTCACACCAAACTGACTCACACTACACTGTCCAGCGATGTCGATTGGCTTCACTTCCTTGGATTTTATGCATTTCTTAACTTATAGCATAACGCTCCTCCCTTCATATCTTTTCTGTACACATTGTACTCCCCAAATTCCAGTTGTGCATTCCTTATATCTGTATGACTTATATCATACTTTCTAGAGTAGCTTTATATTCCTAGTTACGATACTTAGTTTAAATTTTAACTTAGATAGAGATTTTGTAGATATTACTTAGTATCGGTAAGGGTATCAATCCACGTGTTACAAGTTGCAGCTCCGTTGTAGCTCAGACAAAGCATGGTTTTGTTAAGGGAAAATCTTGCCTGATCAATTTGATTGGATACTATGATGCAGTCACAAAAGAACTGGATGCAGGGAATAACTTTGATATTATATACTTGGATCTTAGAAAGGCTTTTGATACTGTTGCACATTGAAGACTGCTGCACAAATTGGAGCAGTGTGGCATTGGAGGTAAATTGCTGCTATGGATAAAGGGATGGTTGAGTGGAGAGAAGACAGAGAGTGGTAATCAATGGACAATGCTCTTCGTGGACTAATGTTATTAGTGATTCCCTCAGGGTTCAGTTTTGGGTCCATTGTTGTTTTCTGTATTTATATATGATATTAATGAGGGTATATCAGGCTTAATGTCCAAGTTTGCAGATGATACGAAATTTGGCATGGTTGTTAATGACACTACTGACAGTACACTGCTGCAACAGGATCTAGAAAAGTTGAGCAGATCGGCTGAGAGGTGGAAAATGAAGTTTAACATTGACAAATGAAAAGTACTACATATGGGAAGCAGTAACCCCAGAGTAATGTATCAACTCTGTGGTACTACACTGACAGTGGTAGAGAATGAAAGAGACCTGGGGGTAATTGTGCAAGCAGATATGAAGTTTTCTGAGCAGTACAGATGGTCTGCAAGAGTAGCTCATGGTGTCTTGTTAATAATATACAGATATTTTTCTAGCCGGGCTCAGGAGGTAATTATCCCCTTGTATAATGCAATTATCAGATCCCATCTTGAGTACTGTGTACAGGTCTGGAGGGCTCATTTTAAGAAGGATGTATAGCTGTTGGAATGAGTACAGAGAAGGGCAACAAGATTAGTGAATAGACCAAAGGGTTGCTCTTACGAAGAAAGGCTTAAGTTTTGCAAATTACAGTGTATTTCTCTATGATCCTCCGGGGGTAGCCACACTTCAAAAGATCCGCCGTAACACGTTCATACTCCATTTTTCTATCCTCTGAGGTACTACAATGGGATTTTGCCCTATCCACTAATTGGCCTTTGCACATAGATTTTCTAAATACTTTTGTTTTCAAATGCTGGCCTTCCCTACAAATCAGCACATCCAGGAACGGCAAAACCCCTCCTTCCTCTACCTCAGAGGTGAATTGTATGAACGGGGAGAAGCTATTAAGAAAATTCAACGTATCATCCTCACTCCCTTTCCGAATAACTGAAAACGTATCATCAACATATCTTTTCCACAGACGCATAGGGAGAACTGTAGGCGGTAATCCTTGGAGGGGATGAACGTTTTTGCCTGAAATGCTCCCGAGCCACTTCCAGTTCCTATGGGAACAGTATACGTTTACGTGAGACGCACCGTGAACCTGCTGGTATTTAATCATGCACCGCAGAATAGAAGTACACTGTTCAGAAAGAAGGCAGAAGCCTTTGAAAGCTTCAGTTAGTATTTTAGAGCTTTTAACATAGTATATTTTATTGTATTTTAAATTCGGTATTTGTATATTTACTGTATATCACAGTTGTCTTATTTTAAAATTACTATCATCAGTAATATGGTATTTTGTTTTGTTTGTAAATAAATTTATTGTAAATATTAAAAATTTTAAGAATTTGGTTTTCCGTCTTTCGTTTTTACTTCAATGGTTGGTGAGAAACACTAAAAAATCATAGTATGAATATACCCAACCACAGAGGCCTATTTGAAGAACTGTTTAGATGCTATAGCCATACAGTTGTGCGGTGCATTAGAGAATACCAGAAACATAGTGCCAGAGAAGCTAAACATGAGCAACATCTGAGGTTTGCCCATCGATGTAAGACGCATAACCTCATACCTCGTGGCTTTCAAGTTAAACCTCCTTTTGAAGATGAGCGGTTGTTTAATGTTTCTAAGTGGTACCAAAGAAAGATCCTAAGCATTTGGGTTGATAAGTTACATAAGAACCTGTACCACATTAGGAGAGATAAACATTAGGAGTGATCACAGTGTGCTGAAGTGGGATTTACTCAAAGAGGTAACTACCATTAGGGGTAAAGGGAAGGGTTATTGCTTCCGTAAAGGCGACTACGATGGACTGAGACAGTATTTAAATTCTATACAGTGGGACCAACTGATGATGTTACCAACAGCAAATTCAAAATGGGAAGCATTCAAAGAACTTATCTTGGAAGCTACTAGGCTTTACATACCAACTAAGAAATATTGTTCAAGGTTTAGGCCTAAGTGGATGTCAGATGAACTAATGAGACATATGGCAGAGAATAAAAATGCATGGGATACTTACAAATTAACACGACACAGAAGCCTATGATAGATAAAAGTTGATATGCAACCAAGTTACAAAGGAGGTTAGGCAGTCGAAGGCAGATTACGAGAAATCCTTGGCAAGGGATGCAAAGAAAAACAGCAAAGAGTTCTTTACTTATGTAAACTCTAGAAGGAAGGGGATGAATCAGATTGGTCCACTTGATATTGATGGGTCAACTGTTGATGATCCTGCTCAGGTAGCTAACAAACTAAATGAATATTTTGCATCGACATTCACACATGAGGAGTTATTCAGCGAGGGGAATGCCAGAGGTGTATTCAACTCTAGCAGTAAGCTACAGAATCTTGAAATAACTGGGAGTAAAGTGGAGGAGAAACTGTTGAAGATAAACACAAGAAAGGCACCCGGGGTGGATGGGATCTATCCAGTTATAGTAAAGGAGGCAGCAAAGGAAGTAAGCAAACCCTTAGCCATAATTATGAGAGCTTCCTTGGACTCGGGGGAGGTACCCATGGACTGGAAATGTGCAAATGTGACCCCAATTCACAAAGGAGGATCAAAGGCTGACACAAGTAATTATAGACCTGTGAGCTTAACTTCTGTTCCAGGAAAATTAATGGAGGCACTGGTTAAAGAAGCACTGCAGGATCATTTAGACAAGACTTCAGTTATAGCTCGGACACAGCATGGTTTTGTTAAGGGGAAGTCTTGCCTGACCAATTTGATTGGATACTATGATGCAGTCACAAAGGAACTGGATGCAGGGAATAACTTTGATATTATATATTTGGATCTTAGAAAGGCTTTTGATACTGTTGCACATGGAAGACTGCTACACAATTGGAGCAGTGTGACATTGGAGGCAAATTGCTGCTATGGATAAAGGGATGGTGAGGGGGAGAAGACGGAGAGTGGTAATCAATGGACACTGCTCATCGTGGACTAATGTTATTAGTGGAGTCCCTCAGGGCTCAGTGTTGGGTCCATTATTGTTTTCTGTATTTATAAATGATATTGATGATGGTATATCAAGCTTAATGTCCAAGTTTGCAGACAATACAAAGGTTGGCAGGGTTGTCAAGGACACTACTGACACTATGCTGCTGCAACAGGATCTGGAAAGGTTGAGCAGATGGGCTGAGAGGTGGCAAATGAAGTTTAACATTGACAAATGTAAAGTACTACACATGGGAAACAGCAACCCCAGAGCAACGTATCAACTCTGGTACTACACTGACAGTGGTAGAGAATGAAAGGGACTTGGGGGTGGTTGTGCAGATATGAAGTTCTCTGTGCAGTGCAGACGGGCTGCAAGAGTAGCTCATGGAGTATTGTCAATGATATACAGGAATTTTTCCAGCAGGGATAAGGAGGTGATTATTCCCTTGTATAAGGCAATGGTCAGGCCACACCTAGAGTACTGTATACAGGTCTGGAGGCCTCATTTCAAGAAGGATGTAGAGCTGCTGGAACGAGTACAGAGAAGGGCAACAAGATTAGTGAATGGAACAAAGGGGTGCTCTTACGAAGAAAGGCTTAAGTTTTGCAAATTACAGTGTCTGGAGACTAGGCACCAGCGAGGTGATCTGATAGAGGTGTATAAAGATGGGATTCTTCCTGTTGCTTAGAATAATCGCCTGAGGGGGCATAAATTAAAATTGAGGAAAGACAGTTGTAGGATAGATGTGCAGAAGTTTGCCTTTAGCCAGCAGGTGGTTCATTGCTGGAACAAACTTCCATCTGTCGTTGTAGAAGTTGATAGCTTAAATAAATTCAAGGCAGAACTTGACAAACATTTGGAGCGTGTGCATGGGTAAAATAAGGGGTTTCCCCCCCCCCCCCTTTGGCTGATGCTATATAAGCTTGCTTTCTTGCATCATGTGCCTTTGGTAATGCTAATGCTAATATCATGCAAGAAAGCAAGCATATACATTATCAGACAAAAAAAAAAAAAAAAAAAAAGATGGGAAAAGTTTGTTCGAGAAATAACCATTCTCTGGCTAAAGGTAAATTTCCACCCATTTATTCTGCAACTGTCTTTCCTCAATTTGAATTATGGCCCCTCAAGTGCTTACCCTGATCAAGAGGAAGAGTAACATCAGCACTTAGCTTGCTCAAGACATTTAAAGCCTTAAACACTTCAACTCAGATAACCCTGCAGGTGCCTAGTCTCCAGATGCTGCAATTTGCAGAACATAAGGTTTTCTTGGTTACCCCATTTTTCCCCTCACCAGTCTCACTGCCCTTCTATGCCCATTCCAGCAGATCTATATCCTTCCTAAAATGAGGCCTCCTGACCCGTAATGCAGTACTTGAGGAATGGCCTGGCCACTGCCTTAACAAAGGGATTATCACCTCATTATCCCTGTTAGCAAAGTTCCTATATATCATTGACAAACCTCATGAGCTACTCTGGCAGTCTGTCTGCACTGCTCTGAAAATTTCATATCTGATGGCATAATTACCCCAGTTCTGTTTCATTCTTCACTACTCTGAGTGTAGTACTGCACAGTGTGTATGTTACTCTGGGTTACTGCTTCCCATATACAGTACTTTGCATTTGTCAATGTTCAACTTCAGTTGCCACCTCTCAGCCTATCTTACCAACTTTTCTAGATCCTGTTGCAGTCACATACCACCATTACTGTTATTAAGAACCCTGTCAACCCTGAAAACTTGGACATTAGCATAAGCAAGGTCACATGATGCGAAGCAAGCTTATATTGCATCAGCCAAAAAAAACCCAAAAAAAAACAGCCTTATTTCACCCATCCCCTCACTCCAAATGTTTGTCAAGTTCTGCTTTGAATCTATTTAAGATATCAACTTCTACGACAGATGAAAGTTTGTTCCAGCAATCAACCACCCACTGGCTAAAGGCAAACTTCCATGCATCTATCCTACAACAGTCTTTCTGCACATCTATCCTACAACCGTCTTTCTGCACATCTATCCTACAACCCTTTGTTCTATTCACGAATCTTGTTTCCCTTCTCTGTACTCGTTCCAGCAGCTCTACATCCTTCTTGAAATGAGGCCTCCAGATTTGTATACAGTACTCAAGGTATGGCCTGACCATTTGCCTTATACAAGGGAATAATCACCTCCTTATCCCTGTTAGAAAAATTCTTATATATCATTGACAAGACACCATGAGCTACTCTTGTAGCCCGTCTGCACTGTTCAGAAAACTTCATATCTGCCTGCCCAATTACGCCCAGGTCCTTTTCATTCTCTACCACTGTCAGTGTGGTAACACGAGTTGATACGTTACTCTGGGATTACCGCTTCCCATATGTAGTACTTTATATTTTTCAATGTTAAACTTCATTTGCCACCTCTCAGCTCAACTTTTCTAGATCCTGTTGCAGCAGTCTACTGTCATTAGTGTCATTAACAACTGTGCCAATCTTTGTATCATCTGCAAACTTGGACATTAAGCCTGATATACCATCATCAATATCATTTATAAATATGGAAAACAACAATAGACTTAACACTGAACCCTGAGGGAGTCCACTAATAACATTAGTCCACGAAGCACGGCGTCCATTTATTACCACTCTCTGTCTTCTCCCACTCAACCATCCCTTTATCCATAGCAGCAATTTGCCTGCAATGCCGCACTGCCCAATTTGTGCAGCAGTCTTCCATGTGCAACAGCATCAAAGGCCTTTCTAAGATCCAAATATGTGATATTAAAGTTATTCTTTGCATCCAGTTCCTTTGTGACTACATCATTGTATTCAATCAAATTAGTCAGACAAGGCTTCCCCTTAACAAACCCATGCTGTGTCCGAGCTATAACTGAAGTCTTGTCTAGATGATCCTGCGATGCTTCTTTAACCAGTGCCTCCATTAACTTCCCTGGAACAGAAGTTAAACTAACAGGTCTGTAATTACCTGTGTCTCCCCCTTTGATCCTCATTTGCAGATTGGGGTCACATTTGCACATCTCCAGTCCATGGGTACCTCCCCTGAGTCCAGGTTAGCTCTCATAATTTTGGCTAAGGGTTTTCTTACTTCCTTTGCCACCTCCTTTAATATAACTGGATAGATTCCATCCATCCACCCCAGGTGTTTATCTTCAACAATTTCTCCTCCACTTTACTCTCAGTTATTACAAGAGTATCTAGCTTACTGCCAGAGTTGAATACACCTCTGGCATTCCCCTGCTGAATAACTCCTCATGTTTGAATGTTGATGCAAAATATTCATTTAGTTTGTTAGCTACCTGAGCAGGATCATCAACAGTTGAACAATCGATATCAAGTGGACCAATCTGATTCATCCCCTTCCTTCTAGAGTTTACATAAGTAAAGAATTCAAGGCCAGATTAAGAGAAATCTTTGGGATTTCTCGTAATCTGGCCTTTGCCTGCCTGCCTAACTTCCCTTGTAACTTGGTTACAGACCAACTTATATCTATCATAGTCTTCTGTGTCACATGTTAATTTGTATGTATCCCATGCATTAAGCCTGTTATACCTTCATCAATACCATTGATAAATAATGAAAACAACAATGGTCCCAACACCAAACCCTGGGGGACTCCACTAATAACAGTAGTCCAAGGTGTACAGTGACTATACCTTTTTAATATTTAATGTCATTAATTCAAGTTTAATTTAAGGAGAATATTTTATGTTTCCTACTTTTGAAATTGAAAAGGTTATTTTGTTATTTGTATTCTAAATAACTGTATGAATCATATGTAGGTAAACAAAACTGGGCTCATAGTCATCACTTAGAACTAATTATCACCTCCTTTCTCATTTTTGCTTCTATTTAGAGAAAAAAGGTTACAAACTGCTGGCCTAAATAAGATTTAGATTTTATTATTAAAACTAATATCCCCAAAAGTAAATGAAATAGTAAGCTAAAATGACATAAGTAACCTCTTATTGTAGCAGAGATTCCAAATAAGATCCATGATGAATTCAGTAAACTTACTTCTTCTGCTATTTCACATATAATGCTAATTGTCCAATAGTTAAGGAGCGTTTCTGGCCATTTTCTTTGTTCAACAAAGCCAAATAAGACAAAATAAGAGAAGAGCAAGAGGTATACCATATAGGAACACTGAAAAATTAAAAAAGAAAAACAAGATAAATTTCTTAAGGATAAAAAAGAACTGATAACAGTTTTCAGAATATATTAAAAAAAAAAAATTATAGTTAAGTTATATTTGTTTGTTATTTGGTTTTTAGAGGCATTAGCAACTAAGGACATATTGCTTTGGGGATATGCTTGTTTGTTATTTGGTTTTTAGGAGCATTAGCAACTAAGGCCATATTGCTCCGGGGATATGTGGTGGTCATTCCCTGACCTTTCCGCATCCTCCGTATTTGGTGGTCATGGGCTCGAACCCCGGTCTAATCAAGAAGAGTGTGCTACGCACTGCTGCTTCTGCCCACCTGGCTATGGAGGAGCCAGTCAAGTTATACTCATATTTTTATTTTTTGAATTTTGAATTTTCAATTAATGTTGCTGTTTTTCCTAACAAAACTTTTTTTGAGCTTCAAATATTCCATGGCTAACTGAACTGAACTTGTAATTTCTAGCCAACTACTTACTAAATTTTAATGCCAAGCATCTCTGGTTTCTGAGATGACGGATTTCAGTTTGGTAGTTGTTACTTGTACAGACTACATTGGATAATGCACCAAAAATATGTGTTTACAGGCCATGTTGCATGCAGGGCTAGATAAAAAAAAAAAAAAAACACACACACACAGAATGACTGAAACTCCTCTCTTGCCACGGGAAATTTTCTTGATATAGTCTTGACTGAAGAAGCCTTTAAAAATTCCTTCAGTCTACAACATATCTTCTTTAATTAGGATTACCAAGGGCACATGATGTAAGAAAGCAAGCTTATAGAGCATCAGCCAAAAAAAAAAAACCCTCATTTCACCTATCCCTTGCTCCAAATATTTACCAAGTTCTGCCTTGAATCTATTTAAGCTATCAACTTCTACGACAGATGGAAGTTTGTTCCGACAATCAATAACCCGCTGGCTAAAGGCTAACTTCTGCACATCTATCCTACAACCGTCTTTCCTCAATTTGATTTCATGCCCTCTCAGGTGAATATTCTGAGCAAGCAGAAGAATCCCATCAGCATTGAGCATGCTCAAACCATTCAAGGCTTCATACACCTCAAATCAGTTCACCTCGCAGGTGCCTAGTCTCCAAACACTGTAATTTGCAAAACTTAAGCCTTTCTTCGTAAGAGCAACCCTTTGTTGTTCTGTTCACTAATCTTGTTGCCCTTCTCTGTACTCATTCCAACAGTTCTACATCCTTCTTAAAATGAGGTCTCCAGACCTGTATAGAGTACTCAAGGTGTGGCCTAACCATTGACAAGGGGATAATCACCTCCTTATCCCTGCTAGAAAAATTCCTGTATATCATTGACAAGGCAACATGAACTACTCTTGCAGACTGTCTGCGCTGCTCAGAAAACTTCATATCTGCCTGCACAATTACCCCCAGGTTCATTCTCTACCACTGTCAGTGTGGTACCACAGAGTTGGTACATTACTCTGGGATTACTGCTTCCCATATGTAGTACTTTACATATGTCAATGATAAACTTCATTTGCCACTCTCAGAACATCTGCTCAACTTTTTTAGATCCTGTTGCAGCAGTGTACAACAATGGACCCAACACTATACCCTGAGAGACTCCACTAATAACATTAGTCCACGAAGAGCAGTGTCCATTGATTACCACTCTCTGTCTTCTCCCACTCACCCATCCCTTTATCCATAGCAGCAATTTGCCTGCAATGCCACACTGCTCCAAATTGTGCAGCAGTCTTCCATGTGCAACAGTATCAAAAGCCTTTCTAAGATCCAAATATATGATATCAAAATTATTCTTTGCATCCAGTTCCTTTGTGACATAATAGTATTCAATCAAATTAGTCAGACAAGACTTCCCCTTAACAAACCCATGCTGTGTCCGAGCTATAACTGAAGTCTTGTCTAGATGATCCTGCAATGCTTCTTTAACCAGTGCCTCCATTAATTTCCCTGGAACAGAAGTCAAACTAACAGGTCTCTAATTACCTGTGTCTCCCTTTGATCCTCCTTTGTGGATTGGGGTCACATTTGCACATCTCCAGCCCATGGGTACCTCCACTGAGTCCAGGGAAGCTCTAATAATTATGGCTAATGGTTTGCTTACTTCCTTTGCCGCCTCCTTTAATATAACTGGATAGATTCCATCCACCCCAGGTGCCTTTCTTGTATTTATCTGCAACAATTTGTCATCCACTTTACTCTCAGTTATTACAAGATCATCTAGCTTACTGCCAGAGTTTGATACACCTCTGGCATTCCCCTCCCTGAATAACTTCTCATGTGTGAATCTAGATGCAAAATATTCATTTAGTTTGTTAGCTAACTGAGCAGGATCATCAACAGTTGAACCACCAATATCAAGTGGACCAATTAGATTCATCCCCTTCCTGCCTTCTAGAGTTTACATAAATAAAGAACTCTTTGCTGTGTTTCTTTGCATCCGTTGCCAAATATGTCTCATAATCTGCCTTCTCCTGCCTAACTTGGTTACAGACCAGCTTATATCTATCATTACTATTATTATTAGCTATATGGTGCAAGGAAGCCTGAGACTTATGCTGCACCAGCCAAAAAAAAAAAATTCCTGAGAGAGAGAGAGAGAGAGACAAGGTAATCACCAAGAAACAGAAGAATGATGATATCCAGCTGAGGACCCTGGGTGTGCCAAGCCTATACTCACCAGATGTGAGCCCCTGGGGTAAATATCATAGGGCTCTGTGTCACATGTTAATTTATATGTATCCCATGCATTTTTCTTCTCTGTCACATGTCTAATTAGTTCATCTGACATCGATTTAGGCCCAAATCTTGAACAATATTGCTTTGTTGGTATGAAAAGCCTAATATCTTCCAAGATTAATTCTTTCAATACCTCCTGTTATGAATTTGCTGTTGGTAACATCATGAGTTGGTCCCACCATATAGAATTTAAATGCTGTCTCAGACCACCGTAGTCACCTTTATGAAAGCAAAAACCCTTCCCTTTACCCTTAATGGTAGTTACCTCTTTGAGTAAATGCCACTTAAGCACACTGTGATCACTGCCACCTAGTGGTTCCTTTATCTGCAGATTCCTGATGCATGAAGAATCACTACTGATAATGAGATCAAGAGTATTACTCCCTCTAGTTGTCTCCCGAACATGCTGCTGTAGAAAACAATCATTCAATAAATCCACAAAAGCCTTGCTAGTGTGTGTGTGTGTGTGTGTGACCAATCCACAAATTCCAGTCAATATCAGGGAAATTAAAATCCTCCATTATAATTGTAATTCCCTCCTCTCTCTTCCAACTCAGTCCAAACATGTGCCTCAATCAGCCGGCATCCTTTTACTGTCCAAATTCAAACTCAAAGAACCAAATTTTCTTCTTATTTATTTATTTATTTATTCCTTCAACTTCTGTTTTCTGGAATAACCTCCCTTCACATTGTATTTCCAGAAAATTGCAATCTACAGAAATTCAAGTCTAACGTCAACAAGCATTTTCTTTCATCTTCTCAATCTTTATCCCATGTGTTGGTAGTAAGTACTAATTATTATAGGTTCTAATGGTTTTTGTATTTGAAGTTTTCGTGGAGGAAAAAAAAAAAACATGATGAAAATTTTGATGACCAAGTTAGACAAATGGGACCAGAATCAAATTCATTGTCCTCTCATGAAGTTTATTCCCATGTGGGACTGTATATTAATAGAGTGTAATTCTTAAAACACACTCTATTAAGAGCTGGTATTGAGAGGCTGTAATGAGATTACACGTGCAATTTTATGAAATTACATGTGCTAAGGGCTGGGAATTTGGCCATAATTATTTTAGAGGGGTGGTTCATGGTTCAAGTGGCAATTTTAGTCATTACAGAGTAGCTCTTTTGAGTAAAAGAAATAAAAAGATTAAATGCACAAGGCATAATTTTTTATGGGTTTAGGTAATTAATTATATAATATCGGTGTAGATACATCATAGTTTACCCATAAATTTGAACTATGTATATAGTGTTAAAGGCATCGTTTTATTTGTATTGTTTTAATTGCATTGTTTTGCATCGCACCCGCAATATGAGATACGATTAAAACGATGCCTTTAACACCACATACGTGGGCACCTTCCGTAGCCAGGTGGGAAGGAGCAGCAGTGATTAACATGCGCTTCTTAATTAGACTGGCGTTCAAGCCCATCACCACCAAATATGGAGGATGCGGAAAGGTCAGGGAATGACCACCGCATATCCCGGAGCAATATGGCCTTAGTTGCTAATGCTCCTAAAACAAAAAAAAAACGCCAAATAACAACAACTACATACATAGTTCAAATTTATAGGTAAACTATGGTGTATCTACACCGATATTATATAGTTAATTACCTAAACCCAAAAGAAATTATGCCTTGTGCATTTCATCTTCTAATACATTATTTATACACCATTTGGCATCTCTTATATTGTGGAAATAACTTCGCAACTGTGATGGCATGTTGCATTACCAGGGTACCTGCCCACTCACTGATGACGAAGCCAACTAGCTTTGAAATGATTGTTTCGGTGGTGTTATCCACTGAAAACAAATAACAGTAGTCTTCTCTACTAGAGAAGTGTTATTTATTTGAAGTAGTGCAATACCAGCTGTCTCATTGTGAATGCACCCGCAATATGAGATACAATTAAAACGATGCCTTTAACACTACACATGTAGTTCAAATTTATGGGTAAACTATGGTGTATCTACGCCAATATTATATAGTTAAGAAATAAAAAGGTAAGTTAATGAATCTGATGTAACAAAGGAAACAGGAATGGGCTTAAAATAATAGCAAAGTGCATTCCAGAAGAGAACGTAATAAAAAAACTGCACAAAGTATGTATACATACACTCATGATCACAGAGTTATAACCACCTACCTAATACCATGTTTGTACAGAAAACAGCAACTATTTGCCTAGGCACTGACTTCCCTAGATATCTCGAGATGCCCATAGGGATTCTTGTAGGCAGCCATGCTGCCTGCAATAATTTCCATGTAGTCAGAAAAGATGATGGTTGCCAATCCATATGCTTCACTTGATATTTGGAATGAGGTCAGGTGAATATAGAGGCAATCGAGAAGCGTGATATCTTCATGAACCACTTGTGCACAGTGCAGGCCTGATGATATAGCACATTATAATCTTGGAAGATCCTGTTTTCTTATGGGGAAAATTGCAAAATAGCATTTTCAGCAATTAAGCAACCACCACCACCACCACCTGCCTGGATATTCAGCATCATGCAAGATGGGTCCATGGACTAGTGTTGTTTGCACCACACATCCATCGGCATGTTGCACCAGGTACTTCAACTCCTTTGACCAGCACACTAATTTCTAGTCTTCCAGTGTCCAATCAGGATGTTGTTGACACCACAGAATTCAATTCACCCTCAATGACGGAAGAGTGTCTCTTGGGTCATCTATTGTGAACCCCATACATCTGAGTTTGTGGTGTCTGACATTTGAGATATTGTAGTAGTAGTAGCAAAAAAAAAAAAAAAAAAAACGCATAAAAGCAAGCATATATAGAATCAGTCAAAAAAAAAAAAAAAAAAAACAACACCCTTCTCACATCCATACCTCCAAGAATTTGTCTAGTTCTTCCTTGAATTTATTCACACCATCCACTTCCACAATAACAAATGGAAGCCTTTTCCAGAAATTGACCACCCACTGGCTGAAAGCATCTATCCTGTAACCTCAACTTAAACTTATGCCCACAGTGTGTAGTCTCAGCAAGAAGACGAAGAATACTATTCACATTCAGCTTACTCAAAACATTCAAGGTCTAGATCGTATGTATAGCTTAGCTTAATTTTCAGCACTCACCTCATAGTAATCCGCTTAGCTGGTGGAGAGTTTTACCACTTAGGATTCTAATAACTTATGGGCTATAAAAATTTTTCAAAGAAAGGAAAGTGCACCTTCCATTCTATGGTTGCCTAATTAAATTAAATTAAATGAAGAAAAATAGAAGCTAATAGTTGCGCACGAGCGACTTTCGAAATTCATCCTCAGTTAGCTATAGTGGGGGGGAAAGAGAGCGCGCTTGTGTTATATACGGGTTGCGTTCCCGAAATGCATTTCAGTGCACGTGGAAACTTAATACGTGCTAAATTCCAAATGGGGGAGAAATTGGCAGGAATCTTTTTGTTTAACACGTTGAGTGATGTATAGCGCTTAAACCATTCGATGATCAGGGCTTCGTTTTCAAGGATTTTGTAGCTAGAATTTAATTTAACTACTGTGATGGCTGAATCGATGAGTGGGTTGTGATTTTGAGATTGGACGTGTTGTGTTAGTTCTGTACTTGCTGAATTAGTTTTGAAGCTGTTAAAGTGCTAGTATGCACGTGTGTTGGAAATTTTTGATGTCCCGAATTTTGCTGTTGTACTGCCTATATAACATGCTTGGCAATCTGATTGGCATCTGATCAAATATATAATGTTGTTGTAATCTTGTGTCTCGAACTCACGAGAACTGCTGCTCCTGCCTACCTGGCTATGGAGGCGCTTGCTTGAGAAGTAAAATTTATTGACATTATGCTTGTCTCCTCTTTTTTTGCAATTTTTTTAAATTTCATGCTTTTATAATTTTTCCTGCGCAGAAGAAAAAAAATTAGCATTAGTAGAGGCATATGATGCAAGAAAGCAAGCTTATGCAGCATCGGTAAAAAAAAAAAAAGCTCCCATTTTATCCTTCCATTTGTTTAAAATACCTGTCCAGCTCAGCGTTAAATTTATTTAGACAATCAACATCCAACAAATGAAAGTTTCTTCCAGCAATTAACCACCCGCTAACAAAAGGCAAATTTCCACACATATATTCTACAGCTGTCTTTCCTCAATTTGAATTTATGCCCCCTTAGGTTTGTAATCTGAACAAGTGGAAGAATCCCATCAGAATTCAGCATCCTCAACCCATTCAAGGCCACATACACCTGAATCAGATCACCTCGCAAGGTGCCGAGTCTCCAGCCGCTGCAATTTGCAGAACTTAAGCCTCTCTTGGTAAGAGGATCCCTTCATTCCACTCAACAATCTTGATCAAACAAATGTACATGCTCAAACAAATCTACATCCTTCCTAAAATGACGGCTCCAGACCGGTACGCATGTACTCAAGGCGTGGCCTTATACAGAGGGACAATCACCTCCTTTTCCCTGCTAGCAAAATTCCTGTATATCATTGACAAAATCCCATGACCTACTTTTGCAGCCTGTCTGCATTGTTCAGAAAACTTCATATCTGACTGCACAATTACTCCCTGGTCTTTTTCATTTTCTACCACCCTAAGCACAACACAGTTGGTATGTTCCTCTGGGGTTACTTCTACCCATATGCAATACTTTGCATTTGTCAATGTTAAACTTCAGTTTCACTTCTCAGCCCATCTTCCCAAATTTTCTAGATCCTGTTGAAGTAGCACACTGCCATTACTGTCATTATCAACCCTGCGAACCTTTGTATCATCTGCAAACTTCACGACTCGAAGCCTTCATCAATATCATTGATAAATATACAAAACAACATTGGACCCAACATGCAACTGTGTGGGACTACACTAATAACATTAGTCCACTAAGAGCAGCACCTATTGATTACCACCATCTGTCTTCTCCCACTCAACCATCCTTTTATCCATTGTAGCAACTCATCCTGCTCCACTTAAGAATCTGCAGATAAAGGAACCACTCGGTGGCAGTGATCACAGTGTGCTGAAGTGGGATTTACTCAAAGAGGTAACTACCATCAGGGGTAAAGGGAACGGTTTTTGGTTTCGTAACGGCGACTACGATGATCTGAGACAGTATTTAAATTCTATACAGTGGGACCAATTGATGACGTTACCAACAGTAAATTCAAAATGGGAAGCATTCAAAGAACTTATCTTGGAAGTTACTGGGCTTTACATACCAAATAAGAAATATTGTTCAAGGTTTAGGCCTAAATGGATGTCAGATGAACTAATGAGACATATGGAGAGAAGAAAAATGAATGGGACACATATAAATTAATGGATGACATGGAAGCCTATGATAGATATAAGCTGGTCTGTAACCAAGTCACAAAGGAGATTAGGCAGGCAAAGGCAGATTATGAGAAATTCTTGGCAAAGGATGCAAAGAAAAACAGAAAAGAGTTCTTTACCTATGTAAACTCTAGAAGGAAAGGGATGAATCAGATTGGTCCACTGGATATTGATGGTTCAACAGTTGATGATCCTGCTCAGGCAGCTAACAAACTAAATGAGTATTTTGCATCTACATTTACACATGAGGAGTTATTCAGGAAGGGGAATGCCAGAGGTGAAGTAAACTCTAGCAGTGAGCAAGATGATTTTGTAAGAACTCTGTGGAGGATAAATTGTTGAGAAACATTGGAGAAATTGGAGAAACATAAAAAAGGCACCTGGAGTGGATGGGATCTATCCAGTTATATTAAAGAAGGCAGCAAAGGAAGTAAGTAAACCCTTAGCCATAATTATGAGAGCTTCTTTGGACACAGGGGAGGTACCCATAGACCGGAGATGTGCAAATATGACCACAATTCACAAAGGAGGATCAAAGGCTGACACAAGTAATTATAGACCTGTGAGTTTAACTTCTGTTCCAGGAAAATTATTGGAGGCACTTGTTAAAGAAGCACTGCAGGATCTTCTACACAAGGCTTCAGTTATAGCTCGGACACAGCATGGTTTTGCTAAGGGAGAGTCTTAACTGACCATTTGATTTGATACTATGATGCAGTGACAAAAGAACTGGATGCAGGGAATAACTTTGATATTATATATTTGGATCTTAGAAAGGCTTTTGATACTGTTGCACATGGAAGACTGCTGCACAAATTGGAGCAGTGTGGCACTGGAGGCAAATTGCTGCTATGGATAAAGGGATGGTTGAGCGGCAGAAGACAGAGAGTGGTAATCAATGGACACTGCTCAACGTGGACTAATGTTATTAGTGGAGTTCCTCAGGGTTCAGTGTTGGTCCATTGTTGTTTTCTGTATTTATAAATGATATTGATGATGGTGTATCAAGCTTAATGTCCAAGTTTGCAGACGATACCAAGGTTGGCAGGGTTGTTAAGGGTTTCTCCTCCACTTTCCTCTCAGTTATTAGAAAATAATCTAGCTCACTGCCAATGTTTACTTCACCTACGACATTCCCCTTCCTGAATAACTCCTCATGTGTGAATGTAGATGCAAAATACTCGTTTAGATTGTTAGCCACCTGAGCTGGATCCTCAACTGTTGAACCATCAACATCCAGTGGACCAATCTGATTCATCCCTTTCCTTCTTGAGTTTAAATTGGTAAAGAACTCTTTTCTGTTTTTCTATGCATCCTTTGCCAAGGATTTCTCATAATCTGCCTTTGCCTGCCTAATCTCCTTTGTGACTTGGTTACAGACCAACTTTTATCTATCATAGGCTTCCATGTCACCCATTAATTTGTATGTATCCCATGCATTTTTCTTCTCTGCCATATGTCTCATTAGTTCATCTGACAACCATTTAGGGCTGAACCTTGAACAATATTTCTTGGTTGGTATGTAAAGCCTGGTAGCTTCCAAGATTAGTTCCTTGAATGCTTCCCATTTTGAATTTGCTGTTGGCAACATCATCAGTTGGTCCCACTGTATAGAATTTAAATTCTGTCAGACCATCATAGTCGCCTTTACGAAAGCAAAAACCCTTCCCTTTACCTCTGATGGTAGTTACCTCCTTGAGTAAATCCCACTTCAGCACACTGTGATCACTGCCACCCAGTGGTTCCTTTATCTGCAGATTCCTAATGCATGAAGAATCACTACTGATAATCAGATCAAGAGTATTGCTCCCTCTTGTTGCCTCACGAACATGCTGATGTAGAAAACAATCATCCAATAAATCCACAAAAGCCTTCCTAGTGTGCGAGTGACCAACCCACAAATTCCAGTCAATATCTGGGAAATTAAAATCGCCCATTATAAGACTCTCTGATTTACTGGCCCATTCTATTTCCCTGTACAGTATCTTATTGTACTCATCAGAGTCATTAGGCCTATAGCACAGTCCTACTCTCAATTTTGATTTACCTATGCTTATGTCACACCAAACTGACTCGACACTGCCCTGTCCATCAATGTCGACTGGCTTCACTTTCTTCGATTTTATGTGTTTTTTAAATAATAGCATAACCCCTTCTCCCCTCCTGTCCTGTCTATCCTTTCTATACACATTGTAATCCCCAAATTCCAGCATTCCTTATATCTGTGTGACACCACGTCTCTGATATCCCAACAATATCTGCCTTTGATGTTTTAAGCAATACCTCAAATTCATCAAATTTATTTACTAAACTCCTACCATTGGTGTACACGCAAGTATACATGCACCTGTTTCTATTCTTAGCTACCCTAACACAACCCATGTGTTTACTTGTACCGCAATGACTTCCAGCAGTCTCTGAAATATCCTGCATCTTGTTTTTCAGGCTTCTGCTCATTCCAATAGAAGCAGTGCAAGAATCTCTTTCACCTCTGCCAGTGGCTACTGCTAATCGATTAGTCTTTGTCTCCCCCCAAGCTAGCAGTTTTCCGACCCACCTAACACTGCCTCGATAGCATCAGCAAATATTCTTGCACCCTTTCTATTTAAGTGTATCCCATCCCTGTAGAAGCAATCTCTCCTGTTAACAAGTACATTCCAGGCTGAAAAAAATTCAACCCCTTGAGCCTTGCACAATCTTTCCAGGGCCGAATTGATCGACAAGGCTCTCATCATATACTCCCTCCTATCGTGTCTGGGCAGAATTGCAGACACTTTCAAATTCAACCCTACTTCACGGCTTTTTTTCAACAGTGACCTGTACTTGTTAAGTAATTCCACTGGTCTCCTACTCTTAATATCATTAGTGCCAACGTGTACAACTATATCACCTTTTGTGCCCTTAAAAGATGATATCTGCTCTACGTCATCAACCTTTGCCACTGGCAGACATACCCTGGTCCTGTTCCACCTATCCTTTTTACAAAGCATGTTCCCCGTTTCCCTGACAATAGAGTCACCAACAACTACTAGTTCCTGTGGGACCAGCGCATTCTGCCTTGGTTGGTATGTAAAGCCTGGTAGCTTCCAAGATTAGTTCCGTGAATGCTTCCCATTTTGAATTTGATCTCTGTGCCTCTGTGTTGCAAGATGACCAAGTGCAAGCTCTGGTGTTGATGTGGGCAGCTGAGAGCTTGATGGGCCCCTCAATTTATTTCCTTCGAGGGCATCCACCCTGTCCTTCAAGATCTCATATAGGCCCATAACAACGCCGAGTTGTCGCCTAATTTCCTTGCACTCCTTGCATCGTGCACACACAAAGACATCCCCCATGGCAGTATCATGTCCCGTACCCGATTGCTCCGCAAACATCAAGCAAACAGTGCATCTTAAAAGGCTGTGATTCAGAGGGCAACTGCCCCCCCTCAGTTCTCCCCTGAGTCACAGCACTCCCATTAGCTTGAGCCTTTTGCTTTGCTGCTCTGGTCAGAGTCATGATTTCGATTTAAATGTCAATAAAATTACAATTTCAGAACAAAATTAAAACCTTAAACTTGTATCCTAACACAGTTATAACGCTATATTTATTTTTCGGTATCGAGTGTTATCTACGAGTTCCCTTTATATAACTTCCGTATCAAGTATGTATTAATTATTTGTTACGTTTGTACGCTAAGTCGTTATATATATATATATAGTTAAAAGTACAATTTAATTGACAATGAAGTTTAACAAGATTAATAGATCTACTGATTAATTGACAATATTATATTATGCACTATACTATACAAAGCTAATGCTATCGAATTCCGGATATGCTGTATCACGTTTCAGTAACGAGTGTTATCTACGAAATTCCTTTATATAACTTCCGTATCAAGTTATGTACACTTGCTGCTATGGATAAAGGTGGAGCAGACAGAGAGTGGTAATCAATGAACATTGCTCATCGTGGACTAATGTTATTAGTGGAGTCCCTCAGGGTTCAGTGTTGGTCCCATTGTTGTTTTCTGTATTTATAAATGATATTGATGATGTTATATCAAGCTTAATGTCCAAGCTTGCAGACGATACAAACGTGGGCAGAGTTGTTAAGGACACTACTGACGCTATGTTGCTGCAACAGGACCTGGAAAGGTTGAGCAGATGGGCTGAGAGGTGGCAAATGAAGTTTAACACTGACAAATGTAAAGTATTACATATGGGAAACAGTAATCCCAGAGCAATGTGTCAACTCTGAAGTACTACACTGACAGTGGTAGAGAATGAAAAGGATCTGGGGATAATTGTGCAGGCAGATATGAAGTTTTTTGAGCAGTGCAGACGGGCTGCAAGAGTAGCTCATGGTGTTTTGTCAATGACATACAGGAATTTTTCTAACAAGGATAAGGAGGTGATTATTCACTTGAATAAGGCAATGGTCAGGCCACACCTTGAGTACTATATACAGGTGTGGAGGTCTCATTTCAAGAAGGATGTAGAGCTGCTGGAACGAATGCAGAGAAGGGCAACAATATTAGTGAATGGAAGAAAGGATTGCTCTTACGAAGAAAGGCTTAAGTTTGGCAAATTACAGTGTCTGGTGACTAGGCACCGGCGAGGTGATCTGATGGAGGTGTATAAAGCCTTGAATGATTTTAGCATGCTCAATGCCGACGGGATTCTTCCTCTTGCTCAGAATAATCACCTGAGAGGGCATAAGTTGAAATTGAGGAAAGACAGATGTAGGATAGATGTGCAGAAATTTGCCTTTAGCCAGCGTGTAGTTGGTTGATGGGACAGACTTCCATCCCTTGTCGTGGAAGTTGATAACCTAAATATATTTAAGGCTTAGCTGGACAGGTATTTCGAATGAACGGAAGAGTGAAATGGGAGAGGGTTTTTTTTTTTTTTTTTTTTTGGCTGATGCTGCATAAGCTTGCTTTCTTGCTTCATATGCCTCTACTAAAGCTAATGCTAAAACCATTCAGCTTCAATTAGTGTAGTAGTCTTCCATGCACAACAGTGTCAAAAGCTTTCTTGAAATCCAAGTATATGATATCAAAATTATTTTTTGCATTCAGTTCCTTTGTAACCACATCATAATATCCAATCAAATTTTTAGGACAAGACTTTCCCTTAACAAACCCATGCTGTGTCTGAATTATTGCTGCTGTCTTGTCTAGATGATCCTATAATGCATTTTTAACCAGTGACTAAACTAACTGGTCTGTAATTACTCGTGTCACCCTTCGATCACTCTTTGTGAATTGGGGATACATTTGCACATCCCCAGTCTCTGGGAACCTTCCCTGAGGCCAAGGATGCTCTCATAATTATGGCTAAGGGTTTTCTTAGTTCCTTTGCTACCTCCTTTAATATAACTGGATAGATCCCATTCATGTTGTTTGTTTGTTATTTGGTTTTTAGGAGCATTAGCAACTAAGGCCATATTGCTCTGGGGTACTTGCATGTATACCAATGCTAGATGTATAGTAAATAAATTTGATGAATTTGAAGTGTTGGTCAAGACATCAAAGGCTGATATTGTTGGGATAGCAGAGATGGTGTCACACAGATATAAGGAATGCAGAACTGGAATTTGGGGAGTACAATGTGTACAGAAAGGATAGACAGGATAGGAAGGGAGGAGGTGTTATGGCTGTTACTTAAGAAAAACATAAAATCAAAAGAAGTGCATCCAGTTGATACAGATGAGCAGTGCACTGTTGAGTCAGATTGGTGTGACATAAGCACTGCGAAATCAAAAATAAGAGTAGGAGTGTGTTATAGGCCTAAGGACTCAAATGAGTACAATGAACAATTGTACAGAGAAACAGAGTGGGCTAGTAAATCAGAATGTCTTATAATGGGGGATTTTAACTTCCCAGATATTGACTGGAACTTGTGGTTTGGTCACTCAACACACTAGTAAGACTTTTGTTGATTTATTGGATGATTGTTTTCTGCAGCAGCATGTTCGAGAGGCAACCAAAGAGGGTAATACTCTTGATCTGGTTATCGGCAGTGATCATTCGTGAATTAAGAATTTGCAGCTAAAGGAACCACTAGGTGGCAGTGATCACAGTGTACTTATGTGGGATTTACTGAAAGATGAACTACCATCGAGAGTAAGGAGAAGAGCATTTGCTTTCATACAGGGATCTCTGACAGTTTTTAAATTCTGTACAGTGGGATCAACTGACGATGTTACAAACAGTAAATTCTAAGTGGGAAGCATTCAAGGAATTAATTGTGGATGCTACTAAAAGTTCCATACCTATTAAGAAATATTGTTCATGGTTTAGGCCTAAGTGGTTATCAAATGAACTAATGAGACTCGTGACAGAGAAGAAAAATGCATGAAATGCATATAAATTATCAAGCGACTCAGAAGCCTATGGCAGATATAAGCTAGTCTGTAATCTAGACAGGAAGGCAGATTACGAGAAATCTTTGGCAAAAGATGCTAAGAAAAACAGCAAGGATTTCTTTACTTATATAAACTCTAAAAGGAAGAGGATGATATACAGGAATTTTTCCAGCAGGGATAAGGAGGTGATTATTCCCTTGTATAAGGCAATGGTCAGGCCACACCTAGAGTACTGTATACAGGTCTGGAGGCCTCATTTCAAGAAGGATGTAGAGCTGCTGGAACGAGTACAGAGAAGGGCAACAAGATTAGTGAATGGAACAAAGGGGTGCTCTTACGAAGAAAGGCTTAAATTTTGCAAATTACAGTGTCTGGAGACTAGGCACCAGCGAGGTGATCTGATAGAGGTGTATAAAACCTTGAATGGTTTGAGCATGCTCAATGCTGATGGGATTCTTCCTCTAGCTCAGAATAATCACCTGAGAGGGCATAAATTCAAATTGAGGAAAGACAGATGTAGGATAGACGTGCGGAAATTTGCCTTTAGCCAGCGATTGGTTGGTTGGTGGATCAGACTTCCATTCCTTGGCGTGGAAGTTGATAGCCTAAATAAGTTTAAGCCTCAGCTGGACAGGTATTTCGAACGAACAGAGGGGTGAAGTGGAAGTGTTTTTTTTTTTTTTTTTTTTTTTGGCTGATGCTGCATAAGCTTGCTTTCTTGCATCAAATGCCTCTACTAATGCTAATGCTAATGAGGCTTTGGATACTGTTGCACATGGAAGACTGCTGCACAAATTGGAGCAGTGTGCATTGGAGGCAAATTGCTGCTATGGATAAAGGGATGGTTGAGGGTGAGAAGACAGAGAGTGGTAATTAATGGACACTCCTCACCGTGGACTAATGTTATTAGTGGAGTCCCTCAGGGTTCAGTGTTGGGTCCATTATTGTTTTCTGTATTTATAAATGATATTGATGATGGTATATCAAGCTTAATGTCCAAGTTTGCAGATGATACAAAGTTGCCAGGGTTGTTAACTACTCTACTGACAGTATGCTGCTGCAACAGGATCTGGAAAGGTTGAGCAGTTGGGCTGAGAAGTGGCAAATGAATTTTAACATTGACAAATTTAAAGTACTACATATGGGAAACGGTAACACGAGAGCAATGTATCAACTCTATGGTCAGGCCGTACCTTGAGTACTGTATACAGGTCTGGAGGCCTCATTTCAAGAAGGATGTAGAGATGCTGGAACAAGTACAGAGAAGGGCAACATGATTAGTGAATGAAACAAAGGATTGCTCTTACGAAGTGGTAGAGAATGAAAAGGACCTGGGAGTAATTGTGCAGGCAGATAAGAAATTTTATGAAGTTTTCGGGCTGGAAGAGTAGCTCATGGTGTCTTGTCAATGATATACAGGAATTTTTCTAGCAGGGATAAGAAGGTGATTATTCCCTTGTATAAGGCAATGGTCAGGCCAAACCGTGAGCACTATATACAGGTCTGGAGGCCTCATTTCAAGAAGGAACATATGGGAAACAGCAACCTATCAACTCTGTGGTACTACACTGACAGCTGAAGAGAATGAAATAGAACTGGGGGTAATTGTGCAGGCAGATATGAAGTTCTCTGAGCAGTGCAGACAGGCTGCAAGAGTAGCTCATGGTGTCTTGTCAATGATATACAGGAATATTTCTAGCAGGGATAAGGAGGTGATTATTCTCTTGTATAAGGCATTGGTCAGGCCACACCTTGAGTACTGTATACAGGTCTGGAGGCTCCATTTCAAGAAGGATGTAGAGCTGCTGGAATGAGTACAGAGAAGGGCAACAAGATTAGTGAATGGAACAAAGGGTTGCTCTTATGAAGAAAGGCTTAAGGTTTGAAAATTAATGTGTCTGGAGACTACGTACCAGCGAGGTTATCTGATAGAGGTGTATAAAGTCTTGAATGGTTTGAGCATGCTCAATGCTGATGGGATTCTTCCTCTTGCTCAGAATAATCACCTGAGAGGGCATAAATTCAAATTGAGGAAAGGCAAATGTAGGATAGATGTGCGGAAATTTGCCTTTAGCTAACGTGTTGTTGGTTGGTGGAACAGACTTCCATCCCTTGTTGTGGAAGTTGATAGCCTAAATAAATTTAAGGCTCAGCTGGAAAGGTATTTGGAACGAATGGAGGGGTGAAATGGGAGTGGTTTTTTTTTATTTTTTGGCTGATGCTGCATAAGCTTACTTTCTTGATGCCTCTACTAATGCTAAGACTAAACTTTGTTGGAGATAAAAAAAAAAAAAGCGAGAGATTGCAGAAACATACCATCTCGAATATTGCTTTCGGTTAACCTAATTCTCACAAGAAATAAAAAATCAAGGGTGTAATGTGTAAGAACAGTAAAAAGTAATTGGCAGAAGGGGAATACAGTGGGGCTTGGGCAGGTCGGGGTTGTGAAACCCATACCTGTAATAGGACCCTGGGAGTAAAGTGTGTTTGGGGTCAAATGGCACCAGGGGTTTGTCCCATCTCCACGTAGTTTACATTGTCGTGTGATACAGTATGCTGTAAAGGGTAGAGATTTAAAAGTGTATGGCTGTTGTAGTGTTTAATGTCATGTACCATTGTTCTTCTGGCCATTTAGCCACCAGGACTCTGCTGAGGCCATACTTTAACCGGACTTCGCCCCGTTGAGGCAGACCAGGTACACTAATATTTTAAATAAGTACTCTGGTAGGTCCTGCTACCTAGTTTCCTGAGATTTCAGTGGCTAGGACCTAAAAAAAAAAATAAATAAATAAAAAATTTTAAAAATATATAAATCAAATAAAAAATTTAAAAAAATAATAATAAATAAATAGAGAAGTGATCATGTGGCGGTAGTGTTAGAATTGTGAGGTGAAAAATTGTGGTCGAATCTAATTTGGTTGTAATTAAACTTGGATGTGTGGGGCTTTTGCTTGCGTGCAGGTAGAGTGGGAGGGAGACTGAAGGCTGGGGAGTGACAGACAGAAGAATGGAGTCGATAAGAAGGGTAACTCCAAGATTTGGTGGGGCATGCCCCACCAGAAGGGAAAGTGTGGGTGGCAAGGAAGGAAGGAGACAGAAGGACTGTCACCTCCCCCGAGGCCAGGGAGAGGGAAGAAAAAGTGGGCCAGGCAACGGCGCCGGCTCAGATCGCCAATAAGGCTATTGTGCAGAGAGGCTCTGCAGTTTCTTCAGTCAGTGGAATGTCATTTCTGGGACATTGCCCCGTCCGACGTTTCCAAAAGTCCAGTTTATTTTGTAGCCATTCGTGGGTTAAGGTCCCATCCGAGGTTATTTAGTCCAATCAGTTGGGTGTGCATTTTTGAATTTATTTCGGTCCTTCAGCCATGAGACCGGATCCCTGTAGGTTTGATTTGTTCTAGTGTTCTTTAGTGGTGTCAAATTGTTTTTCAGATTATGGGCAGCTTTGATGGGTACTTGAATTCTCTTCATTGCGGAGGTTGCAGCCCATAGTGTCCTATCGATGATTTTTCGAACATTTGCTAGTAGAGATAAGGTTGCCATAATACCATTAAATAAGGCTATTGTTAGACCACACTTGCAATACTGTGTTCGAGTAGGAAGACCGCAGCTAAAGAAAGACATTGTGCTTCTTGAAAGGGACCAAAGGCAGATAACTCACCTGGTGAGTTTGGCAAAAGATGTCCATATGAGGAGAGACTTCAAATATGTGGATGGCACAGCTTGGAAACTAAGCACCTTAGAAGAAACTTACTTAAGGGGTTTAAAGTTCTCAGAGGCAAAAATAAAATGAATGAGGACGAAATTTTCACAGTTATAAAGTATTGTAGAACTACGGGCCATAAATTCAAGTAGGGGGAAGGGATGTTTAGTCTGGATTGCAGGAAATTTTATTTTACTCTATGAGTTATAAATCACTGGAATAAGTTACCTTCATGGGTGGTTGAGGCTGACAATTTGGGGAAATTCAAAGGTCAGCTGGATAGTTACCTGGGAGGAGGGGAATGCATAGGTTGTCTATTTCCTTTTATTTTATTATTTATTAATTATTTATTTTACGCTTTTTCTTTTTTTTTCTTTTTTTTTTTTTTTTCTTTTTGGCTGCTGCAGCATAAGCCTTGGGCTTTCCTCATTATATGGCAATTACTAATACTATGAACCAAGACAGGTGATTAAGGGATTGGCAAAATGTGTGAATTTATCGAGATTCATGGCTTTATGCTCTTGGCTTTGAGAAGATACCAAGTAGTATGTAAGGATTGTGTGACTATATGATACATCCCTATTTGGTGAGGAGTATCAGAAAATATTAGCATTAGCAAAGGCACATGATGCAAGAAAGAAAGCTTATATAGCATCAGCCAAAAAAAAAAAAAAAAACCCTTATTTCACCCATCCACTCGTTCCAAATGTTTGTCAATTTCTGCCTTGAATCTAAGCTATCAACTTCTACAATGGCAGATGGAAGTTTGTTCCGCCAAACAACCACCCGCTGGCTAAAGGCAAACTTCCACCCATCTATCCTACAACCATCTTTCCTCAATTTGCATTTATGGCCTCTCAGGTGATTATTCTGAGCAAGAGGAAGAATCCCATCAGCATTGAGCATGCTCAAACCATTCAAGGCTTTATACAACTCAATCAGATCACCCCGCAGGTGCCTATTCTCCAGACACTGTAATTTGCAAAATTAAGCCTTTCTTTATAAGAGCAACCAATTGTTCCATTCACTTAAAATGAGGCCTCCAGACTTGTATACAGTACTCAAGATGTGGTCTGACTACTGCCTTATACAAGGGGATAATCAACTCCTTATCCCTGCTAGAAATATTCCTTTGTATCATTGACAAGGCACCATGAGCTATTCTTGCAGACCATCTGCACTGCTCAAAAATCTTCATATCTGCTTGCACAATTACCCCCAGGTCCTTTTCTTTCTCTACCACTGTCAGTTTGGTACCACAGAGTTGATTCGTTACTTTGGGATTACTGCTTCTAATAATATGTAGTGCTTTACATTTGTCAATGTTAAACTTCATTGCCCCTCTAAGCCATCCGCTCAACTTTCCCAGATCCAGTTATAGCAGTGTACTGTCATTAGTGTCATTAACAACCCTGCCAACCTTCGTATCATCTACAAACTTGGACATTAAGATTGATATACCATCATCAGTATCATTTATAAATACAGAAAACAACAATGGACCCACACACTGAACCCTGAGGGACTCCACTAATAACACTAGTCCACGAAGAGCAGTGTCCATTGATTACCGCTCTCTGTCTTCTCCCACTCAACCATCCTTTATCCATAGCAGAAATTTTCCTCCAATGCCACACTGCTCCAATTTGTGCAGCAGTCTTCCATGTGCAACAGTATCAAAAGCCTTTCTAGATCCAAGTATGTAATATCAAAGTTATTCCCTGCATCCAGCAATTCTGTGACTGCATCATAGTATCCAATCAAATTGGTCAGCAAGACTTCCCCCTTAACAAACCATGCTGTGTCCGAGCTATAACTGAAGTCTTGTCTAGATGATCCTGCAGTGCTTCTTTTACCAGTGTTGTTTAAGTGGGTTTGTAATTTTTTGGGAGTTAAAGGGTAATTCAGGTCTATAATTACTTGTGTCAGTCTTTGATCTCCTTTGTGAATTGGGGTCACATTTGCACATCTCCAGCCTATGGGTACCTCCCCTGATTCCAAGGAAGCTCTCATAATTATGGCTAAGGGTTTGCTACTTCCTTTGCTGCCTCCTTTAATATAACTGGATAGATCACATCCACCCCAGGTGCCTTTCTTGTGTTTATCTTCAACAGTTTCTCCTCCACTTTACACCCAGTTATTTCAAGATTCTGTAGCTTACTGCTAGAGTTGAATACACCTCTGGCATTCCCTCGCTGAATAACTCCTCATGTGTGAATGTCGATGCAAAATATTCATTTAGTTTGTTAGCTACCTGAGCAGGATCATCAACAGATGACCCATCAATATCAAGTGGACCAATCTCCCTTCCTTCTAGAGTTTACATAAGTTAAAGAACTCTTTGCTGTTTTTCTTTGCATCCCTTGCCAAGGAGAATCTGCCTTTGCCTGCCTAACCTCCTTTGCTAACTTGGTTGGATATCAACTTGTATCTATCATAGGCTTCTGTGTCATGTGTTAATTTGTAAGTATCCCATGCATTTTTCTTCTCTGCCATATGCCTCATTAGTTCATCTGACATCCATTTTGGCCTAAACCTTGAACAATATTTCTTAGTTGTATGTAAAGCCTAGTAGCTTCCAGATTAATCTTGAGCTCATTTTGATTCATTTGATTGCTGTTGGTAACATCATCAGTTGGTCCCACTGTATAGAATTTAAATACTGTCTCAGTCCATCGTAGTCGCCTTTACGGAAGCAATAAACCTTCCCTTTACCCCTAATGGTAGTTACCTCTTTGAGTAAATCCACTTCAGCACACTGTGATCACTGCCACCTAGTGGTTCATTTATCTGCAGATTCTTAATGCATGAAGAATCACTGCTGATAATCAAATCAAGAGTATTACTCCCTCTAGTTGCCTCCCGAACATGCTGATGTAGAAAACAATCATCCAATAAATCCACAAAAGCCCTGCTAGTGTGTGTGTGACCAGCCCCCAAATCCAGTCAATATCTGGGAAATTAAAATCTCCCATTATAAGACTCTGATTTACTGCCCACTCTATTTCCCTGTACAATTTCATATTATATTCATCAGAGTCATTAGGCCTATAGCACACTCTACTCTCAATTTGATCTCCCAATGCTTATGTCACACCAAACTGACTCAACACTGCACTGTCCAGCAATGTCGACTAGCTTCACTTCCTTGGTTTTTATGTGTTTCTTAACTAATAGCATAATCCCTCCCCCTTTCCTATCCTGTCTATCCTTTCTGTAGACGTTGTACTCCCCAAATTCCAGTTCTGCATCCCTTATATCTGTGTGACACCACGTCTCTGATATTCCAACAATATCTGCCTTTGATGTTTTGAGCAATACCTCAAATTCATCAAATTTATTTACTAAACTCCTAGCATTGGTGTACACGCAAGTATACCTGCACCTGTTTCTATTCTTAGCTACCCTAACACAACCCATGTGTTTACATGTACTGCAATGGCTCCCAGCAGTCTCTGAAATATCATGCATCTTGTTTTTTAGGCTTCTGCTTATTCTAATAGAAGCAGTGCAAGAATCTCTTTCACCTCTGCCAGTGGCTACTGTCAATCTATGGTCTTTGTCTCCCCCCAAGCTAGCAGTTTTCCGACCCACCTAACACTGCCTCGATAGCATCAGCAAATATTCTTGCACCCTTTCTATTTAAGTGTATCCCATCCCTGTAGAAGCAATCTCTCCTGTTAACAAGTACAGTCCAGGCTGAAAAAAATTCTACCCCTTGAGCCCTGCACAATCTTTCCAGGGCCGAATTGATCGACAAGGCTCTCATCATATACTCCCTCCTATCATGTCTGGGCAGAATTGCAGACACTTTCAAATTCAAGTCTAATTCTCGGATTTGTTCAACAGTGACCTGTACTTGGTAAGTAATTCTGCCGGTCTCCTACTCTTAATATCATTAGTATTAAACATATAATGATATTAAACATATAATATCAAGTTATTCCCTGCATCCAGTTCTTTTCTGACTGCATCATAGTATCAAATCAAGTTGGTCAAGCAAGACTTTCCCCTTAACAAAACCATGCTGTGTCCGAGCTATAACTGAAGTCTAGTTTAGATGATCCTGTAATAATTCTTTAACCAGTGCCTCCATTAATTTTCCTGCCTATAATTACCTTTGATCCTCCTTTGTGAATTGGGGTCACATTTGCACATCTCCAGTCTATGGGTACCTCCCCTGAGTCCAAAGAAGCTCTCATAATTATGGCTAAGGGTTTGCTTACCTCCTTTGCCGCCTCCTTTAATTTAACTGGATAGATCCCATCCACTCCAGGTGCCTTTCTTGTGTTTATCTTCAACAATTTCTCCTCCACTTTACTCTCAGGTTATTACAAGATTATCTAGCTTACTGCCAGAGTTGAATACACCTCTGTCATTTCCCTCACTGAATAAATCCTCATATGTGAATGTTGATGCAAAATATTCATTTAGTTTGTTAGCTACCTGAGCAGGAACATCAACAGTTGAACCATCGATATCAAGTGGACTAATCTGATTCATCCCCTTCCTTCTAGAGTTTACTTAAGTAAAAAACTCTTTGCTGTTTTTCTTTGCATCCTTTGCCAAAGATTTCTCGTAATCTGCCTTCGCCTGCCTAACCTCCTTTGTAACTTGGTTACAGATCAACTTAAATCTATCATAGCTTCTGTGTCACATGTTAATTTATATGTATCCCATGCATTTTTATTCTCTGCTATATGTCTCATTAGTTCATCTGACATCCATTTAGGCCTAAACCTTGAACAATATTTCTTAGTTGGTATGTAAAGCCTAGTAGCTTCCAAGATTAATTCTTTGAATGCCTCCAATTTTGAATTTGCTGTGGTAACATCTTCAGTTGGTCCCACTGTATAGAATTGAAATACTGTCTCAGACCATCGTAGTCGCCTTTACGAAAGCAATAACCCTTCCCTTTACCCCTGATGGTAGTTACCTCTTTGAGTAAATCCCACTTCAGCACACTGTGATCACTGACACCTAGTGGTTCCTTTATCTGCAGATTCTTAATGCACGAAAAATCATTACTGATAATCAATTGAGATGCCTCCCGGACATGCTGATGTAGAAAACAATCATCCAATAAATCCACAAAAGCCTTGCTAGTGTGTGAGTGACCAACCCACAAATTCCAGTCAATATCTGGGAAATTAAAATCCCCCATTATAAGACTCTCTGATTTACTGGCCCATTCTATTTCCCTGTACAGTATCTCATTATACTCATCAGAGTCATTAGGCCTATAGCACACTCCTACTCTCAATTTTGACCTCCCAATGCTTATGTCAGAACAAACTGACTCGACACTGTACTGTCCAATGATGTCGACTGGCTTAACTTCCTTGGATTTTATGTGTTTCTTAACTAATAATATAACCCCTCCTCCCTTCCTATCCTGTCCATCCTTTCTGTACACATTGTACTCCCCGAATTCCAGTTCTGCATTCCTTATATCTGTGTGACATCACGTCTCTGGATACTCCAACAATATCTGCCTTTGATGCTTTGAGCAATACCTCAAATTCATCAAATTTATTTACCAAACTCCTAGGATTGGTGTACACGGAAGTATACATTTACCTGTTCCTAATCTTAGCTACCCTATCACAACCCATGTGTTTACTTGTACCCCAATGACTCCTAGCAGTCTCTGAACTATCCTGCATCTTGTTTTTCAGGCTTCTGCTCATTCCAATAGAATCAGTGCAAGAATCACTTTCACCTCTGCCAGTGGCTACTGTTAATATATTAGTCCTTGTATCCACCCCCCCGCAAGCTGGCAGTTTTCTGACCCACCTAACACTGCCTCGATAGCATCAGCAAATATTCTTGCACCCTTCCTATTTAAGTGTATCCCATCCCTGTAGAAGCAGTCTCTCCTGTTAACAAGTACAGACCAGGCTGAAAAAAATTCTACCCCTTGAGCCTTGCACAATCCCTCCAGGGCCGAATTGATCGACAAGGCTCTCATCATATACTCCCTCCTCTCGTGTCTGGGCAGAATTGCAGACACTTTCAAATTCAACCCTAATTCATGGCTTTTTTTCAACAGTGACCTGTACTTGTTAAGTAATTCCGCTGGTCCCCTACTCTTAAAATCATTAGTGCCAATGTGTACAACAATATCACCTTTTGTGCCCTGATATCTGCTCTACAACATCACCAGTCTTTGCCCCTGAGAGACATACCCTGGTCCTGTTCGACCTATCCTTTTTACATACCATGTTCCCCATTTCCCTGGTAATAGAGTCACCAACAATTACTAGTTCCTCTGGGAGCAGCGCATTCTGCCTTGGGGGTTGCTGCTGTGTTGCGTGATCAAGTGCAAGCTCTGGCACTGATGTGGGTAGATGAGAGCTTGATGGGCTCCTCAATTTAGATCCTTGTAGGGCATCCACCCTGTCCTTCAAGCTCTCATACAGGCCCATAACAATGCTGAATTGTCGCCTGATTTCCTTACACTCCTTACATCGCGCATACAGAAAGGCATCCTCCAGGGGAATATCATTTTCTGTACCCGACTGCTCCACAAACATCAAGCAAGCAGTGCAGTTTAAAAGGCTGTGATTCAGAGGGCAACTTCCCCCCCCCCATCAGTTCTTCCCTGAGCCACAGCACTCCCATTAGCTTGAGCCTTTTGTTTTGCTGCTCTCCTCTGAATCATGATTTCGATTTAATTTCAATAAATTACAAATGCTAAATTACAAATTACAAATGATTTAATTTCAATAAATTACAAATACAAATGCTCTTACGAAGAAAGGCTTAAGTTTTGCAAATTACAGAGTCTGGAGACTAGGCACCGGCGAGGTGATCTGATAGAGGTGTATAAGGTTTGAATGGTTTGAGCATGCTCAATGCCAATGGGATTCTTCTTCTTTCTCAGAATAATCACCTCAGAGGGCATAAATTCAAATTGAGGAAGGACGGATGTCGGATAGATGTGCGGAAATTTGCCTTTGGCCAGCGGGTGGTTGGTTGGTGGAACCGACTTCCATCACTTGTTGTTGAAGTTGATAGCCTAAACAAATTTAAAGCTCAACTGGACAGGTAATTCGAACGAACGGAGGGGTGAAATGGGAGAGGGTTTTTTTTTTTTTTTTTTGGCTGATGCTGAATAAGCTTGCTTTCTTGCATCATATGCCTCTATTAATGCTAATGCTAATGCTAAATTTCAATTTCAGTACAAAATTATAACCATAAACTTGTATTCCAATGGAGTTCTATCACTATATATCTATATATATTTTTCAGTATTGAGTATTATCTACGAGTTCCGTTTATATAACTTCCGTATCAAGTTATGTATTAATTAATTATGTTACGTTTGTAACATCTAAGTCGTTATATGTGATTATTTAAAAAGTACAATTTAATTGACAATGAAGTTTAACAAGATTAATAGGTTTTACTGATTAATTGACAATATTATATAATATACTATACTAAACTAAGCTAAAGCTATCTAGTTCAGGATATAATGTTGTATCATATAACAATGGCGGCAAGTTACGAACGGTAAATCCGCGATCACTTAAGTATTAATTAACTTCCAAAATCTTGCTCTCAATTCAAAATAAACCAAGGATATTGACTAGTTCTATAAGCTACTTATAGAAATAATTTAATATAACAATTGGTCAATAAAGCAGCTAAATATGGCTAAAAAACTTCTTGTTCAGCAGAGCTGCAAAACTTGTAACACATGGATTGGATACCCTTACCGATACTAAGTAATAACCTACAAAATCTCTATCTAAGTTAAACTTTAAACTAAGTATCATAACTAGGAATATAAATCTACTCTAGAAAATAAGTTAATATGCCAATTTAAGCTAATAAAACAGAAAAAACCTCTATTTCCAGGGGCAGTAAAAACTTTGCCTGAACAAGGCTACTCTCGTTCCCACTCAGGTTTGTAATCTGAGCACAAGGAGGAATGCCATCAGAAGTGGGTCATAAGCCTTTTTTACCCTACTTTGTCAGTTTGATATTTCTCCCTTATACTGGGTTGTTTATTCTTAATTTGTTTAATTGCTGACCTCCCTACTACAGTGGTAACATTAACTACTTTGACCTATTTACACCTTCTCCCCTCCCACACTTGGGGCTACTTTAAAATGTTATAAATAAGCTGAGAACTAATTTGCTAACTTCTTTGGTTCCCTGATACAGCTAAGCTGAAGTTTTCTCCCCTTGGCCCATTTCATCGGCTCTTGCTTGGCACCGCTGTAAGTTGTCCGCCTTCATCTATATCCTCTCAGCTGCATTTTACATTACTTTTGTTAAATTCCTCTTGCATGGCTTGCTATTTTATTTTATTTCTTTTCATTTAATCTTATCTTAATTTTTAATTTTTACCTTTTATTTTTATTTTTTTAGTAACACCTTCCAACAACATAGAGACATTCATAAGTTCACATGGTTCCAAGAAACAAAAGATCTAAAATCAATAATTGATTATGTGATCACTAAACAACCAAGCACAATTTTCATCTGTGATGTTAGGACCCAGAGAGGAGCATATTGTGGCTATGATCACTTTTTGGTGAAGACTGCATTGTCATTCCCATGGATGTGCCAGAAAAGAAGAAAGACCTTGAGAGGAGTGAACAACTTGACACTGAAAGATAGCATTTAGCATTAGCATTAGTAGAGGCATTTGATGCAAGAAAGCAAGCTTATGCAGCATCAGTCAAAAAAATTAAAGTAAAATAAATAAATAAAAAATAACCACTTCCACTTCAACCCTCTGTTCGTTCGAAATACCTGTCCAACCGAGCCTTAAACTTATTTAGGCTATCAACTTTCACGACAAGGGATGGATGTCTGTTCCACCCACCAATCTCCCGCTGGCTAAAGACAAATTTCCGCACGTCTATCCTACATCTGTCTTTCCTCAATTTGAATTTATGCCCTCTCAGGTGATTATTCTGAGCAAGAGGAAGAATCCCATCAGCATTGAGCATGCTCAAGCCATTCAAGGCTTTGTAAACCTCTATCAGATCACCTCTCAGGTGCCTAGTCTCCAGCCACTGCAATTTGCAAAACTTAAGCCTTTCTTCGTAAAAGAAACCCTTTGTTGCTAATCTTATTGCCCTTCTCTGTACACGTTCCAAAGCTCTACATCCTTCTTAAAATGAGGCCTCCAGACATGTATACAGTACTCAAGGTGTGGCCTAACCATCAAGTGAATTATACAAGGAAATAATCACCTCCTTATCCCTGCTAGAAAAATTCCTGTATAACATTGCCAAGACACCATGAGCTGCTCTTGCAGACTGTCTGCATTGCTCAGAAAACTTCTTATCTCCCTGCACAATTACCCCCAGGTCCTTTTCATTCTCTATCAATCTCAGTGTAGTACCACAGAGTTGATACATTGCTCTGGGGTTGCTGTTTCCCATATGTAGTACTTTACATTTGTCAATGTTAAACTTCATTTGCCACCTCTCAGCCCATCTGCTCAACCTTTCCAGATCCTGTTGCAGCAGCATAGCGTCAGTAGTGTCCTTAACAACCCTGCCAACCTTTGTGTCATCTGCAAACTTGGACATTAAGCCTGATATACCATCATCAATATCATTTATGAATACAGAAAACAACAAGACCCAAAACTTAACCATGAGGGACTCTGCTAAGAACATTAGTCCATGAAGAGCAGTGTCCATTGATTACCACTCTCTGTCTTCTCCCACGGGACCATCCCTTTACCCATAGCAGCAATTTGCCTCCAGTGCTGCACTGCTACAATTTGTGCAGCAGTCTTCCATGTCACTAATAACAGTACGCTGCTGCAACAGAATCAAGTAAAGTTGAGAAAATGGGCTGAGACGTGGCAAATGAAGTTAAACATGGACAAATGTACAGTGCAGACAGACTGCAAGAATAGCTCATGGTGTCTTGTCAATGATATACAGGAATTTTTCTAGCAGGGATAAGAAGGTGATTATCCCTTTGAATAAGGCAATGGTCAAGCCATACCTTGAGTACTGTACACAGGTCTGGAGGCCTCAATTTAAGAAGGATGTAGAGATGTTGGCACAAGCAACAAGATTAGTGAATGGAACAAAGGGTTGCTCTTATGAAGAAAGGCTTAAGTTTTGCAAATTACAGTGTCTGGAGAATAGGCACCTGCAATGTGATCTGATTGAGGTGTATTTTCTTTTTTTTTTTTTTTATATAAAGCCTTGAATAGTTTCTGAGCATGCTCAATGCTGATGGGATTCTTCCTCTTTCTCAGAATAATTGCCTGAGAGGGCAAAAATTCAAACTGAGGAAAGACAGTTGTAGGATAGATGTGCGATTTCCTTTAGCCAGCTGGTGGATGATTCCTAGAACAAACTTCCATCTGTCGTTGTAGAAGTTGATAGATTAAATAGATTCAAGGCAGAACTTGACAAACATTTGGAGCGAGTGGATGATTGAAATAAGTTTTTTTTTCTTTTTGGCTGATGCTATATAAGCTTGATTTCTTGCATCATGTTCGGGTAACTAAGAGTAGAAACAGGTGCATGTACACCAATCCTAGGAGTTTGGTTAATAAATTCGATGAGCTTGAAGTGCTAGCCAAAACATCAAAGGCAGATATAGTTGGGATATCAGAGACATGGTGACACACAGACATAAGCAGTGCAGAACTGGAATTTGGGGACAACATGTACTGAAAAGATAGACAGGACAGGAAGGGAGGAGGGGGTTCTTTTTTTTCTTTTTTTTTTTTTTTTTTGTAAACCCCAAACACGAGAGGTATTAGAACCTATAGTACTTAGTACTGTGCTTGGGTTGGAGGTTGAGAAGACGAAAGAAGATATTTGTTGGCATTGGACTTGAACTTCTGTAGATTGTAATTTTCAGGAAATACGTATGAAGGAAGGCTGTTTAAGAAAATGGCAGTTGAATGAATAAATGAGAAAGATGAAAAGTTGGTTCTGTGGGTTTCAAGTTGGATGGTAAATGGATGTTGGATGGTGGCGGCACGTGTTCGGACTGTTTTGAAAGAGAGAGCGGGAATTATAGAAGCCAATTCAGAAGAACAGTGCCCATGGAAGTATCTGTAGAAGAGGCATGCAGCAGAAACAGTACGTCTATGAGAAAGCGAGTGGAGAGACTCTGTTAGAGATAAATCATTAATTAACCTAACTGCCCTCTTCTGAATGGAATCAAGAAGCCTGAGAGAGGTTTTGGGGGCACCATTCCAGATGTGGGAACAATATTCCATGGTAGGGTGGATTTCCGATTTGTACAGAGTGAGCAGCTGTTTGGAAGAAAAGTAACGCCGAGAGTGAAAGAGAAAACCAAGCTTTTTAGATGCAGAGGAAGAAATATTTGTAATGTGCTTGTGCCAAGAGAGATTAGAAGTCAGGGTAATACCCAAAAGAGATATATCATTTTGCCTAGAAATCGGAGTGTCACTAAAGATAAGCATAGGAGCAAAAGAATCCTTTTTGCGAGATATAAGACAAGACTGAGTTTTAGAAGGGTTGAAATCAACTAAGTTGTCTTTGCCCCACTGGAGAATTACCTGAAGATCGGCATTTATGGGAATTGGTAGCAGATTTTCGAGAAGTTGAAGCTGATTGAGCAGGACAAGGTTTCTCAAAATGGAAATTGGAATGCAATGTGCTATCATCGGCAAAACTATCGATAGGATTTCCAGTCAATGGAAGAAGGTCATTAATATACAAGACGAAAAGAGTGGGGGAAAGAACTGAACCTTGGGGGACACCAGCATTAGTGGAGAAGTTAAAGACAGAGAGCCATCTACCATCACCCTCAGTGAGCGATCAGAGAGAAAACTGGATAACCAATTACTATTACAATAACTAAAAACAGTTGGCAAACCATAAGATGGAAACTTGTTTAGAAGACCTTTATGCCAAACACGATCAAAAGCCTTTGAGATATCAAGAGCAACTACTTGTGTTTCACCGAACGAAAGTTTAGGCCTAAATGGATGTCAGATGAACTAATGAGACATGCGGCAGAGAAGAAAAATGCATGGGATACATATAAATTAATGGGTGTCATGGAAGCCAACGATAGATATAAGCGTCAAGAGAAACTACTTGTGTTTCACTGAACCTTTCCATTGAATTAGTCTATAAATGGGTAACATAAGCCAGAATATCACCAGTGGATCGACACTGACGGAATCCATACTGGCGATTGTTGATCAGACAGGTTTCAAGGTAGTTTAAGAGTTGGCGGTTAACTGATTTCTCCTTTACTTTAGAAAGAGTAGAAGTAATTGCAATGGGACGATAATTAGATGGGAGGGATTTGTCACTCTTTTTAGGAACTAGTTGGATATGAGCAAATTTCCAAGGAGAAGGAAAAACACCTTTGGAATAAGAATGTGAAAAAAAGCGGCAAAGAACAGGAGTAAGTTCAGGAGCACAGGTTTTGAGAACAAGTGGAGAAATACCATCAGGACCTGGAGCTTTCTTAGCATCAACATTCGTCAAAATCCTTCTGACATCCTTTTGACGGAAGACTATAGGAGGCATTGAATGGAGCATGTTGGGAATGGTGGGAGGTCTTTTACCAAGATCATTAATACATGAGTTGGAAGAAAAATGGGATGCTAGTAGGTCAGCTTTATCCTTGCCTGAAGTGACAACAGAACCATCTGGTTTGGACAGAGGTGGGGACAGAGATGGGCAAAAGTTGCAGCCAATAGCTTTGGCAAGAGACCAGAATGCTCAGCTACCATTAGAGCAAAAAGCAAGTTCTCTATTCATAGCCTGTTCAAACTCTAGTTTGGACTGATTAATAACTGCTTTACAATTGTTGCGAGCTTTGGTGTAGGCAGAAAATGAAACTGGATAATTAGAAACAAGCCAATTTCGATATGCAACAGTTTTCTCTTGAACAGCCTTAGCACATTTATTGGAAAACCAAGGTTTAGATAAAGGATGAAATTTTAAAGTGGAGTGTGGGATAAAGGATTCCATTCCTGCAATTATAATTTCACTGACACGATCTGAGCAAACGTTGACATCAGAAGTTTTGAAACAGTAATCCGACCAAGGAAAAGAAGAAAAGAATTCTCGCCGGTCATCCCATTTTGCATTCTTGTAACGCCAAACAACACGAGGTTGGGAATTGGTGATTGTCTCTTCTCCATTGGAGAAGAGACAATCACCAAGTTGTGATCTGAAGTGTCTAAAAGACTTCTCACTTCGACCTGTACTTAGAAGGGTTGTTTGTGAGAAAAAGATCAAGCGTGTTGGCTGTATGATTAGGATTGTCTGGTATTCTTGTAGGTAAATGAACAATCTGTGCTAGGTCATTAGTAATTTCAAAAGTATCAGCATCTCGACCAGCTGGGTCGGTGTGAGTAGAAAACGAAAGCCAGCTGGAGTTGTGAACATTAAAATCACCAAGGAAAATTACTTCACTGTTAGGAAAGTTGGACAGGAGAAAGTCAAGTTGCAAAGAGAGGAAGTCAAAGAGCTCCAAGTGATTAGTGGAGTTGGGAGAACGGTAGAGACAACAGATGAATTTGACACAATAAGGTAGAGAGATTTTAAGCCAGAGAAGATCAAAGAGAGGAGATTCCAAATTGCCAAGTCTCTGACAGGGAATATCAGAACGGACATATGCACAAGTACCACCTTTGAGGCCAAAGGAATCATACAGCAAATATTTTGGGCATCAGAGATGAGCAGTAGTTGAATCAACCGATAGCTGAGATTCTGTCAGAAAAAGTTCATAGGGTTTGGCAGACTGCAAGTGGAAATGGACATCAATGAGGTTAGAATTGAGACCACGTATATTTGTGAAATGAATTAGTAAGTGCTTGGGAGGCTTAGATCTTTTCGTAGATAAGCTTGCTCTATTAGTTTGACAATTCATGGTCTATTCAATAGTAAGAAAAAGTGGATGGGACATGCTGTATGATGTAATGAAATTTTCAAATATGGCTTACACATGGTAAGAATATACTCAGATCCTTGACATAACGTGGCCTCGACAATGCTCCCCGCATACACACTACTCGGACTCCCTCCAGTCACTGGCAGAGTAGAGGTAGCAAGATTATACACTAGCTGATCAGGAAGCTTCCTAGAGAGTTACAATAGTTTCGGTCCGGTGTACTAATGAACGGCTGGCCTGCGAACACCGTTTTAGAACTGTACTCTCGAAATGTAAGGAATATTGGATCTTGCCACGATGTTCATCATAACCTCAAAAGTCATCAATCATACTGCATGATGGAAGAGGTAGGGAAGGGTTGACTGGAACTTAGCTCTAGCGACTAAACATGGGTTCCACCACTTCAAGCCTCCAATAAGCAAAGTGGTGGTATTGCACTTGTTGATGAGAGTCATCTACCACTTAGTACTGCCTGGTAACATAGAGGGGTGGCATTCCTCCATGTGGTGTGGGCGCCACACCTTGACCTCTGCTTACGTTGGTTCACACCTGGGTGGTCACCCACCATGTACTTGTGCATGGAGGTTATACCCAGGATTACTAATGTCCCCACCATCTTGAAGATGCAGGCAGAGGATTTGGCTGTCACAGACCGTCTGGACTTTGCCGAAATTGGGGCCACTTGACTTGAGTGTCACCCGAATATCAGTTCCATCAGCGTTTTAGACTCCCAGGTAGCAAGTACAGCTTGTATGGCATATCTAAGAGAATGTCTGTGACAACCTCAAGGACCTAATGTCTTGGTGTGTCAACTGAACATATGGAGCCATGCTTACACCTCTGCAAAACAGAATACTAATGAGCGTGAATACCCTTCCAATGTCGTATTCATAGAAACGGCTGATGCAATACCTTGCAATTACTGTCGATGCATTAGAAGTGTTATTTGGCACAATACCATTGCTTTGCAAGAAACGACTGTAATCAAACATCTTATATGTTTTATTACAAATGTTACTTTTTTTAAAGTGATGCAATTTTTTTGTCCACCACTTTATATATATGAATATACACTGTTGTTCAAAGAATGTGCATCACCCCTGAAAATTGCAATTGTTGTCCGAATAACGTAAGTATATGGCAATATTTCTTACAGATTGCATCAGATAAGATTGACATGCATAGCTGATGACGTAATATTCCATCAGCTGTTGCTTTCAGCTATACAGGGTGACTCACTACCAGTGCGACAAACTTGCAGGAGGTGTAGGGGGCACAAAGACGAATTGGAATCACATAGCATTGCAGGGTACGAAATGCCTTCGTCATGCGGTAGAGGAGGTTGAACGGGAGGCCACGTGAACAGCGATTCCGCTGGAAGTCATCATTTGCGAACCGGTTCCCGAGGCAGTAGGATGGACGAGTATTCAATCGTTGAACTGGCCGACATGCACCTCACGTAGGGAGCTGCGGACTGCAACAGGCGCGCCACTCTGCACTTGTACCAGGAAATCCCGCACAGGCATGCTCCTCATCATACGATTTTCGCGCGTATGCACAGAAGCTTACGTGAGACTGGTTGTTTCACGAGAGGTACCATGAATCGAGAGCGAACGACAAGGACGCCAGACAATGAGGAGAATGTCCTACACCTTGCAGAAGGCAATCCGAGTACGTGTACTCAAGCAATAGGCCAACGATTGGGTATTTCCCAATCCACTGTATGGAGGATACTGTCAACAAACCAAATGGGTTCATACCATCTGCATCGCGTCCAATCATTGGAGCCTGCGGATTATCCACACCAGAGGACTTTTGCTACTTGGTTTCTTCAAACAGAAACGGTTCGCAAATGCTGATTTCCAGTGGGATCGCTGTTCACGCGACTTCCTGTTCAACGTCCTCTACTGCATGACAAAGCCATTTCGGACCCTGCAATGCTATGTGATTCCGATTCATCTTGTGCCCCCCTATACCTCCTGCAAGTTTGTCGCACTGGTAGTGAATCACCCTGTATAAGCATGCTCTGCAAAAGTTGCAGTCATTCCTTGCTTGTATCAGGATGGCGAGATATATGCAGTTGACGCCACAAAGAAAGAGTGCTATTGTTGAAAGCAACTATAAAATATACTGGTTCTGCTGATAGGAAAAAAGGAACTGGACACAAACAAATCTCTATGCCAAAACAGGACCACATTTTGAAGCACTTATGCCTTAAAAACCATAAAGTTTCTTTGTCTGAGCTGAAAAGAGAATGGGAAGAACATACATGAGTGATAGCAAGTGCGGTAACAGTCAGAAGACGCCTCTTCAAAAATGGACTTTTAGCCCGCCGTCCTAAGAAGAAGGCCCTCCTCACACAAAAAATGAAAAAGGCCCGATTAATTTGGTGTAAGGAGCATGGCAAATGGACCCCCAAGCATTGGAAGTCAGTTATTTTCTCGGATGAGAAGAAATTCAACCTGCATGGCTCTGATGGGAGACAAACGATTTGCCATAGACGTGGCATCTACAGTGAAATTCCCTCCTAGGTAAGTGATATGGGGGTACATTTCGTATCGCGGAGTAGGTCACCTGCATGCCAATGGATACCTGGCTATATTGGAAGGCAATTTGCTGCCAATCATTAGAGACCATTTCAATTTGCCAAGTAACTGCATTTTTCAGGATGACTCTGCTCCTTGTTGTCAAGCAAAAAGTGTAAGTAGGCATTTCTGTAGTTACTTTAGCTTCATTTCTGCATTAGAGCTTCAACAGTAATGTGTTTACATTTGTTACAAGTGAAAAAATGGTTGGAAGAACGGTCCATTACAACTCTTAGCTGGCCAGGAAACAGTCCGGACCTGAATCCTATAGAGAACTGTTGGCATTGTATGGAATCTGCAGCTGCCAGAAAGAAACCAAAGACCCTTCGTGAACTTCAGAAAGCTCATAATTCATGTTTGGAACCATGAACTATCAGTTGATTATCTTCAGAAATTAATCTTGTCAATGCTTCAAGGGTGTACTGCTGTCACCAGGGCCAGAGGCGGTTCAACTGAATATTAGTTTGCACCTGGTGAACTTTTCATTTTGTTTTCCATTTAAAATGATAAAGTGAAGCAAATTGAACACGTCTGATAACATTTCAGTCATAATTGTGGTGTTTACCAAAACTGTTGTATAAAGGTTGCAAATGCTCATTTTGGATTATTTTGAGAGCACCTGTCAAATATTACTTAGTGTTGCCTTAAATATTAATAAATACCTTTTGTTCATATTTCTATTTGTGATGCTAGTCATTAATGTAACATACTATCGTGAAAAGGGGTTAGAAATGTGAAATTCTTAGGTTATGCACTTTCTTTGAACACCAGAGTATGCCAAATAATCTAAAAAATGAAAATAACCATCAAAATATAATACTCCCAAAATTAGCAAACTGGTGGGCACAAGTAATCTAGACTGTGAGACACCAAAAAGGCTAGAGGATATTGTCTGTACATTATATAAAGAATGAATGTAAAAAGAATATCAACCTGTTATTATACTGTTAATATCAGTGTGGTTGTCAATCAGCTTTTTATATTTAATGATATTAAGTGGTTTCTTAAAATTATGGTAAACGAAGGCTGAAGCTTTTATTATAGAGATTTTTGATATCATCTAAGAACAGACTATTGTTGTTACATATAGGTTCTATTAGAATAAGCAGGAGCCTGGAAAGCAAGGCAATGGAGATTTCCGGGACTACTGGGAGTCATAGTGGAACAAGTAAATACATGGGCTGTGTTAGGGTGACTAAGAGTAAAAACAGGTTATTTGGTTTTTTTTTTTTTTTTAAGTAGCATTAGCAACTAAGGCCATATTGCTCCGAGGAGCAGTGATCATTCCCTGACCTTTCTGCATCCTCCATATTTGGTGGTCACGGGCAGTAAAAAAAAAACAAAAAAAACAGGTGCATGTATACTTGAATGTACACCAATGCTAGGAGTATAGTTAATAAATTTGATGAGAGTGAAGCTAGTCAAGACATCAAAGGCAGATATTGTTGGGATATCAGAGAAGTGGTGTCACACAGACATAAGCAGTACAGAATTGGAATTTGGGGAGTACAATGTGTATAGAAAGGATAGACAGGACAGGAAGGGAGGAGGGGTTACGCTGTTAGTTAAGAAACACATAAAACCTAAGGAAGTGCATCCAATTGATGTTGGTGGACAATGCAATGTTGAGTATATTTGGTGTGACATAAGCACTGGGAAAGGAAAAATGAGAGTAGGTGTGTGTTATAGGTTTAATGGTTCTGACGAGTATAATGAGCAATTGTGCAGAGAAATAGAGTGGGCCAGTAAATCAGAATGTCTTATAATGGAGATTTTAACTTTCCAGATATTGACTGGAACTTGTGGATTGGTCACTTACATACTAGCAGGACTTTTGTGAATTTATTGGATGACTGTTTTCTACAGCAACATGTTTGAGAGACAACCAGAGGGAGTAATACATCTTGGTCTAATTATCATCAGTGATTATTCATGCATTAAGAATTTGCAGATAAAGGAACCATTGAGTAACAATGATCACAGTGTACTGATGTTCGATTTCCTTAATTTTTTGCTTTTGCTTTTGTAAAGATGACTACAGGGATCTCAGACAGTTTTAAAATTCTGTATAGTGCGATCAATTGATAATGTTACCAACGCTGAATTCTAAATGGGAAGCCTTCAGGAGCTTAATTTTGGAGGCTACTAGGCTTTCATTCCAACTAAGAAATGCAGTTCAAGGTTTAAGCCTAAATGGATATCAGATGAACTAATTATACATGTGAAAGAGAAGAAAAATGCATGGGATACATATAAATTAAATTTTGACACTGATAGATATAAGCTGGTGTGTAACCAAGTTAAAAGGGAGGTTAGGCAGGCGAAGGCAGATTATGAGAAATCTTTGGCAAAGGATGCAAAGAAAAACAGCAAGGAGTTCTTTACTTATGTAAACTCTAGAAGGAAAGAGATGAATCAGATTGGACCATAGGATTGGACTTAACATAGATGGGTTGACTATTGATGATCATGCTCATGTAGCTGATAAACTGAACGAGTATTTTGCATCTACATTCATACATGAGGAGTTATTCAATGAGGGGAGTACCAGAAGTTTATCAAACTCTAACAGGTAGCTAAATGATTTTGTAATAACTGAGAACAAAGTGGAGCAGAAATTGTTGAGGTTAAACATAAAAAAGGCACCTGGGATGGACAGGATCTATCCAGTTATATTAAATGAGGCAGCAAAGGAAGTAAGCAAACCCTTATCTATAATTATGAGACCTTCCTTGGACTCAGGGAAGGTCCCCATCGAGACAGTTTTAGGTGGGTCGAAAAACTGCTAGCATGGGGGGGGATACACAGACTAAAAGGTTAACAGTGGCCGCAGGCAGAGGCAAAAGTGATTCTTGCATTTACTCCCTTTTACAACAATTCCTATTTTACTTTCTCATTCATGCCAGCCCATTCACTCAGTCTTTCACATTCTTTTATTCATTCTTCTTTCATTCTACATCGCATCAGATTTGGGTATCTACCAGGGAGCTGGATACAGCTACCCTGTCAGTTAAAATGTCGTCATCTGGGCGTGGTCAGAGACTGGGCACTTTGGCTATGGATTGTTGTTTTGCTGTGAGGGCTATAAGGCCTATCTCTGTATATTTATCCACATTTTGAATACTTTTTGTGTGAAGCTTTATAGTTATTCTCTTCTATTACAGGTGGCCCTCAGTTTACAACGGTTTGTTTTGCAACAATTCACAATAATGACGGTTTTGAAACCAGGCAGCCAGAAATATCAAAAAAACTATAAAAAATTCAAAAAATGCACAACTATAAATATCGGATATGATGTAAAGAAACAGTACAGTCAGTTAGATATGAGAGTTATCTCCATCTATCATCTAAGCCAATCAGGGTTGAGGTGGCAGGAGATAAGAGGAGAGGCACACAGTTCGCTTGTTGGTTTACTAGTTGTTGGGCCACTATTCTTAGTGCAAATTTGTGAGTTTTAATTAAAAATTGTTGATTAAATTAATAAATTAAGAGTTACCATGTATAGTAAGAGAAGTGCAATAAAGCCAAGTGAATGTGAAAATGTTGCTAAAAAGACATGTAGATCTATCACATTAGAAAAACAGATGGAGGTAATTCGTAGAATGAAAGATGGTCAGACACGTCCTAATGTAAAGAGGAGTATTTTTTTTTATTTATTTATTTTTTTTTTTGTTAGTTGTTGGCGCATCAGCTTCTGTGGCCCTAATGCACCTCCCAAGGTTTTTGCCTTTTACTGTGATCCAAGCCCGAGGGGGGATTCAAAACCAACGAACCCCAAACTAAATATCCTGGGACTCATGGCAGAGACCCCAAAAAAGAAAGGCTCATCAATAGTTATTTTCAATGTGGACCAAAATCTACAACCACAACAACTCACGGAAGAAATATATAGAAGAAACCTAAAAAGCCATCTACCGAATCAAGAAGGGGGCGACACTGCCGACCCCAAAATACAGAACCCAGTCCAAAACAAATGGAGGATATAACTGGACAGTTGATCTGACTCTGCCCACCTAGCAGGTCCTAAAAAACCAAAGCAGGATTTTTGTCGAGTGGAGCTGCCTCTGTTTTAGAGAGCATGTGGCCATACCGACGTGGTTTAGATGTTGCAAATATGGCCACACCACTCACACCTGTGCCCAAAAGGAACCAACCTGCGGCCACTGCTCAGAGAGGGGACATGATTTTAAGAACTGTCCCAACAAAACTAAGGAACCCATCTGCACCAATTGCAAAAGCCTCAGAATGGATCACAACCACTCCATCCGAGACTCAAACTGTTCCACTTACCTCAAGGTAAAAGGCACCTACCAACAAAGAATCGATTATGGGAATACAACATAAAAAATACAATTGCGGCGTACTAAAGATACACCAACTAAACACCCACCGAGCTCGAGCGGTTGTTGAGAAGGTATGACTCCAAGCAGATGAGGATAATGCCGACATTATCATAGTCCTAGAACCGTATACCAATCAGAAACAAGTAAGGGGATACCCACTCAATTATAACATTGTTCAACAAAGACACCCCCTGGGCAGCAGTACTAGTAAGAAAACCGGACTGCAGGGAAACTCAAACAGACGGAAACTAGAAGACTTCCTAGCAAATTCAATATTTACAGTCATAAACCAGCCGTTCTCCCTCCAAACGTATTGTAACATGCTATGGGAAGAAACGATCGACATAACTTTAACGTCCAGAAATATAGATACAAACATAACCCACTGGACTGTACAAAACGCGTGGACTATGTCTGACCACCGAACAATCACTTACAGCATACAAAGGAATCAGGCTAGAACTGTCGCCACTAAATACCTGTCAAACAGATTCGCAATCGGGAAAGCAAATTGGGACACCTACTGCAATTTCTTATCCACCCAAGGGAGACAGTACATGGAGGACTTGGGCAGACGGGAGACCGAAGGTGAAAGGATAGACCCCAGCCAGTTCACACAAATATCAGCATTAGCATTAGTAGAGGCATTTGATGCAAGAAAGCAAGCTTATGCAGCATCAGCCAAAAAAAACCCACTTCCACTTCCTCTGTTCGTTCAAAATACCTGTCCAGCTGAGCCTTAAACTTATTTAGGCTATCAACTTCCACGACAAGAGATGGAAGTCTGTTCCACCAACCAACCACCCGCTGGCTAAAGGCAAATTTCCGCACGTCTATCCTACATCTGTCTTTCCTCAATTTGAATTCATGCCCTCTCAGGTGATTATTCTGAGCGAGAGGAAGAATCCCATCAGTATTGAGCATGCCAAACCATTCAAGGCTTTATACACCTCTATCAGATCGCCTCGCTGGTGCCTAGTCTCCAGACACTGTAATTTGCAAAACTTAAGCCTTTCTTCCTAAGAGCACCCCTTTGTTCCATTCACTAATCTTGTTGCCCTTCTCTGTACTCGTACCAGCAGCTCTACATCCTTCTTGAAATGAGGCCTCCAGACCTGTATACAGTACTCTAGGTGTGGCCTGACCATTGCCTTATACAAGGGAATAATCACCTCCTTATCCCTGCTAGAAAAATTCCTATATATCATTGACAATACACCATGAGCTACTCTTGCAGCCCGTCTGCACTGTTCAGAGAACTTCATATCTGCCTGCACAACCACCCCCAGGTCCCTTTCATTCTCTACCACTGTCAGTGTAGTACCACAGAGTTGATACGTTGCTCTGGGGTTGCTGTTTCCCATGTGTAGTACTTTACATTTGTCAATGTTAAACTTCATTTGCCACCTCTCAGCCCATCTGCTCAACTTTTCCAGATCCTGTTGCAGTAGCATAGTGTCAGTAGTGTCCTTGACAACCCTGCCTACCTTTGTATCGTCTGCAAACTTTGACATTAAGCTTGATATACCATCATCAATATCATTTATAAATACAGAAAACAATAATGGACCCAACACTGAGCCCTGAGGGACTCCACTAATAACATTAGTCCATGGCGAGCAGTGTCCATTGATTACCACTCTCTGTCTTCTTCCCCTCAGCCACCCCTTTATCCACAGCAGCACTTTGACTCCAATGCCATACTGCTCCAATTTGTGCAGCAGTCTTCCATGTGCAACAGTATCAAAAGCATTTCTAAGATCCAAGTATATAATATCAAAGTTATTCCCTGTATCCAGTTCCTTTGTGACTGCATCATAGTATCCAATCAAATTGGTCAGGCAAGACTTCCCCTTAAAAAAACAATGCTGTGTCCGAGCTATAACTGAAGTCTTGTCTAAATGATCCTGCAGTGCTTCTTTAACTAGTGCCACCATTAATTTTCCTGGAACAGAAGTTAAACTCACAGGTCTATAATTACTTGTTTGATCCTCCTTTGTGAATTGGGGTCACATTTGCACATCTCCAGTCTGTGGGTACCTCCCCTGAGTCCAAGGAAGCTCTCATAATTATGGCTAAGGGTTTGCTTACTTCCTCTGCTGCCTCCTTTAATATAACTGGATAGATCCCATCCACCCCGGGTGCCTTTCTTGTGTTTATCTTCAAAAATTTCTCCTCCACTTTACTCCACAAGATTCTCTAGCTTACTGCTAGAGTTGAATACACCTCTGGCTTTGCCCTCGCTAAATAACTCCTCATGTGTGAATGTCGATGCAAAATATTCATTTAGTTTGTTAGCTACCTGAGCAGGATCATCAACTGTTGACCCATTGATATCAAGTGGACCAATCTGATTCATCCCCTTCCTTCTAGAGTTTACATAAGTAAAGAACTCTTTGCTGTTTTTCTTTGCATCCCTTGCCAAAGATTTCTCGTAATCTGCCTTCGCCTGCCTAACCTCCTTGGTAACTTGGTTACAGATCAACTTGTATCTATCATAGGCTTCTGTGTCATGTGTTAATTTCTATGTATCCCATGCATGTTTCTTCTGTGCCATATACCTCATTAGTTCATCTGACATCCATTTAGGCCTAAACCTTGAACAATATTTCTTAGTTGATATGTAAAGCCTAGTAGCTTCCAAGACAAGTTCTTTGAATGCTTCCCATTTTGAATTTGCTGTTGGTAACATCATCAGTTGGTCCCACTGTATAGAATTTAAATACTGTCTCAGTCCATCGTAGTCACCTTTACGAAAGCAATAACCCTTCCCTTTACCCCTAATGGTAGTTACCTCTTTGAGTAAATCCCACTTCAGCACACTGTGATCAGTGGTTCATTTATCTGCAGATTCTTAATGCATGAAGAATCACTGCTGATAATCAAATCAAGAGTATTCCTCCCTCTAGTTGCCTCCCGAACATACTGATGTAGAAAACAATCATCCAATAAATCCACAAAAGCCTTGCTAGTGTGTGAGTGACCAGCCCCCAAATTCCAGTCAATATCTGGGAAATTAAAATCTCCCATTATAAGACTCTAACAGTGGCTACTGTTAATCTATTCATCTTTGTCTCTCCCCAAGCTAGCAGTTTTCCGACCCACCTAACACTGCCTCGATAGCATCAGCAAATATTAGATTTACTGGCCCACTCTATTTCCCTGTACAGTTTCTTATTATACTCATCAGAGTCATTAGGCCTATAGCACACTCCTACTCTCAATTTTGATCTCCCAATGCTTATGTCACACCAAACTGACTCGACACTGCACTGTCCACTGGCTTCACTTCCTTGGATTTTATGTATTTCTTAATTAATAGCATAACCCTTCCTCCCTTTCTATCCAGTCTATCCTTTCTGTAGATGTTGTACTCCCCAAATTCCAGTTCTGCATTCCTTATATCTGTGTGACACCACGTCTCTGATATCCCAACAATATCTGCCTTTGATGTTTTGAGCAATACCTCAAATTCATCCAATTTATTTACTAAACTCCTAGCATTGGTGTACACGCAACTATACATGCACCTATTTCTATTCTTAGCTACCCTAACACAACCTATGTGTTTACTTGTACCGCAATGACTCCCAGCAGTCTCTGAAATATTCTGCATCTTGTTTTTCAGGCTTCTGTTCATTCCAATAGAAACAGTGCAAGAATCTCTTTCTCCTCTGCCAGTGGCTACTGTTAATCTATTCATCTTTGTCTCTCCCCAAGCTAGCAGTTTTCCGACCCACCTAACACTGCCTCGATAGCATCAGCAAATATTCTTGCACCCTTTCTATTTAAGTGTATCCCATCCCTGTAGAAGCAATCTCTCCTGTTAACAAGTACAGTCCAGGCTGAAAAAAATTCTGCCCCTTGAGTCTTGCACAATCTTTCCAGGGCCGAATTGATCGACCTGCATAATCACCAATGCAGCGGAAGCGTCCATGAAAAGGAAAACTTTGATGATGGGAGCAATGCCATGGTGGACCCCGGAGCTGCAAAGAACGAGAAGACAAGTACAGGATAAAAGAAAGCAGTATCAAAGGGCACGAAGAACATGGCCCCAGGCGGAAGTCGTGGAACTGAGACAACAATATAGACAGATCCAAAACTTTTATACAGAAACTATTAAGAAAAACAAGAAAACATCCTGGGAACGACTGTCCAAGTAACAGGAAATACTGAACCCTGGGGAGTGGTGTATAAAATCACCACAAACAAACTCTCCAGAGGCGAAGTGACGACCGCAACAAAGACGGCGCAAGGAACACTCACTGCAACATGGCAGGACTTAATAAAGAACATACTCAGCAATCTAATCCAAGACCCACCAGGCATACTAACCGAGGACCAGAAAGCCATCTACTAAGCAAACGAAGAATATGAGACCCAACAACTAGAACCCCCTTTCACAGCCAACGAACAACAAAAAGCGGTATCACAAACCAGGAACAAAAAGTTCTCTGGGCCCGATCTCATTGAGCTGGAAATGGTCAAGAAAGCAGCAGAGGTTATGCCGGACCTCCTGCTCCGACTGTACAACACCTGTATCAAAGAGGGCCAGTTCCCCACCAGCTGGAGGATGGCCAATCTAAAACTGATCCACAAAAATCGAAACAGACACCAGGAAAATCCCAATTCATATAGACCCACAGCCTTATTGTCGACACTAAGCAAGCTTTACGAAAGATTATTACATAAAAGGATCCACAACCACTATAATGAGGCAAACCTGAATTCACCCAAGCAATATGGCTTCAAATCGGGATCTTAGACCATAGATGCCGTCCAAGGCCTAATCACAAAGCGATGTGGTGTACTAAGAAATATTTCCTGGTCGTAGCTGTCGACTTTGCTGGGGCGTTCGACACCCTCTGGTGGCCGAGCATCCTTTGCAGGCTCAGGGCAGCGAGAACACCAAGCAATTTGTACAGGAGCATCAAAACTTATCTCTCGGACAGAAATGCCCAAGTAATAACGCCCTACAAGAAGTTGACCTGGCCGGTCCGCAGGAGCTGCCCTTAGGGATCTGTCCTGGGGCCACTCCTGTGGAACATAATGTTTAAGAGTTCCTCACCATGGACCTGGGGGAGGTGGAGGCCCAGGCCTTCGCAGACGACCTCATACTGATGGTCGTGGCAGATTCCAGACAGAACCTTGAAACGCTTGCAAACCAAGCCCTTGAAACCTTGCAGGACTGGGCAAAACTACACACCTTAACAATCTCGCCAACGAAGACAGATTCAGTACTACTGAGAGGGAGGTTAAACCTTAGAAGACCACCACAAATCAAGCTGGCAGGACAAACAATCAAACTGTCAACACAAATTAAATATCTGGGACTGATCATCGATCAGAACTTATCATTTAAACTGCACCTAATCTATCTAAAAGAGAAACTGCGGAAATACACAGCGCTCGTTGCCAGAGTTACTGGGGGTTAAACAGGAGAACCCTGTCCCTGTATTATAAAGCTATCTTCATCCCGATAATAACATATGGATCTCCCATATGGTACAAGAAAGCAGGAACAGCAGTGAATAAAAGGATACTGGACATGATCCAACGCAACATATTATTAACAATAACAAGAGCATGTAACACAGTTAGTACGAGTGCCCTACAGGTCCCTGCGGGGACCCTACCCTTGGATTTAGAGGTAACCCACTGTGGACTTATGTATCTACTAGCCAAAGGAACCCAAACCACCTACAATGGTCTTACCATTGACATCACCAATAACAGGAAAAACTAGAAACAAAAAATAGTGGACCACCTTGTACAAATTTGGCAGAGAAGACGGACAGATGTGGAAAAAGGAGCGATAACAAAAAAATTTATTCCCCAAGTAACCAAGCTGTATCCCAAGGCTCCCGCATGGCTGTACCCAGGCCTAAACACTACTTTTCTACTCACTGGCCACGGGCCTTTCAAGGCCAAATTAAATGCCTTGGGCATAATCGAAGAATCACACTGTCTCTGCGGCGAACTAGAAACATGGCATCATGTTATGCATCAGTGTGAAATATACGAAGACATCAGATGTCAAATGATCATGAGAATTAAATACATCCCTAACACCCAGGAACACCATCTCCTGAACACGCCAGAAGAATTTGCGGCCTTTAGTCGCTTTGCCCAGGACATCTTCTCCAGAAGAAAACTACAAATAGCGATCTACCAAGGCCAACAGGAGTAATGAAACCAAATATGGGCACCAAGGAATATGAGAAACTAAGGTTGATTGATTGATTGGTTTGGTTTTTTATGGCGCATTGGCAGAGAAACTAAGGACAGGGATATCAACCAATGATTGATGACCATTGGAATATGCCACCCAAAGTTGAGAACGGAACGCCACCTGTTTAAGATAACAGAACCCACCTGATAGGGAAGTAAAAAAAAAAAAAAAAAAAAGCTATCACACAATCAGAGAAGGATGCTGAACCAAAGAAAGAGAAACACAAGGATGCGGCTTGCCCCATGAGTGACAATGAAGAGAAACAGATGTGAGACAAAAGCCGTATTGGAGACCTGAAGAGGGCACTCTTCACCTATAATTCCTAACTCCCTGGGAAGAGGAGACGGCCACACGGTCCCCTCCCCCCTTCTCGCCATCCCCTGTTTCCTCTCTGGTGGGCATGGGCATGCCCCACTAAAACTGGGCCACCTTCTCTATTGGCTCCATACTTCTGCCTTTTCTCCCCAGTCTTCTGCCTCCCTCCCCTCTATCTTCATGCTAGTGAAAGTCCCACACATCAAAATTAATACATCAAAACCGCCATACGCCCAGCATTCGGCCTAAAAAATTAAAGCGATAATATCCCCACGTTAACGCAAATAATAAAAATCACTTTATTTCATTTTCTTGATGACCATTGGAATATGCCACCCAAAGTTTTTTTTTTTTTTGGTCCTAGCCACCGAAATCTCAGGAAACTAAGCGGCAGGATCTGCCAGAGTAAACTAAGTCTACAGAGTTTCTGGCCTGCCTCTACGGGGCGTAAGTGGGGCAACGTTGGATCCCAACAGGGGTCCAGCGGCTAAATGGCCAGAAGAACAACGGTACACGACATTACACGATCCAAGATCCATACACTTTTAAATCTCTGGCATTTACAGTGTACTGTAAGACACCACAATGTAAACTACCCGGAGATGGGGGGAACCCCTGGTGCCGCTTGACCCTAAAAGCACTTACACTTACAACCTTTGGGTTGCCCGGCAGGCACTTTACCCACCTGGCCAGCCCGGTCAGCAAACAGGAGTATGAAATTGCCTCCACCATCTGTGAGTTGAAAAATGCAGATGGAATAAAACAGTCAATGCAACATGCTGCAACAATAAGTGTGATGCAAGTGAGTTATAGCAGAAGTAAACTTTCAGAAAAATTGGAGAAATTGTCATTGTGAGTGGATGATTTAAATAAAAAAAAATTCCGTTGATTCAAGCTGAAGGCAGACAATTTTTGAAGATCTTAGGAAAAAAGAGGGTGGTGGTGATGAGACATATTTAGGTAGCAAGGGATGCTTCTTACTTGCTTACTCCATGGCACTACAGTCCTTTTAGAACCTTGGCCTCCTCAATGATTTTCCTCCAGCTGTCTCTTTCTCTGACCATTGTTCTCCATAATCTCACCCTAAGCTGTTGTAGGTCGTTCTCTATTTCATCCCTCCACCTGCTTCTCGGTCTTTCTCTCATTCTTCTTCCTCCCGGTTGCCCTTCCATTGCTTTCCTTGGCCATCTGTTTTCCACCATTCATATCATGTGGCCTGCCCATATGTCTTGAGCTCTTTATCACTCCTACTATATCCACTTCTCCATACATTCCTTCAGCTCTCGGTTTGTCCTTATTTTCCACTTTTCCCAACTTTTACAGGACTAAAGATTTTCCTTAATATCTTCCTTTCCCATACATTTAAAGATTTTTCGTCCTTATTATTAAGCACCCATGTTTCATTAGCATGTCACGACAGGTCGTACCACTGTTTTGTATAACACTAATTTTGTTCTTCTAGAGAGCAGTTTGATCGAAAGTGTTCTGCAGGGAAAAATAGCATCTATTACCAGCATTAAGACAAGCCTGAATTTCTGGTGTGTTACTATTATGGTGATTCATAGCTCCCAGATATTTGAAGGATTCTGTTCTATTGAAACTATGCTTCACTGTTTGCCAGATCTGTTGGGTACTTTGTCTCTCTTTCCTACTTGTATTCATAAACTTTGTTTTATTTTCATTTACCTTCAATCCAACCCTTTCTCAAACTCTTCAAAAGCTGTCCTCAGAATATGTGAGATTCTTGTAGTCATCACTACACCATCTGCATAGGCTAAGTGCTGGTAGAGTCTGTTATATATGATCCCATTGGAAGTGGTGGCTGATACTTTCCTTATAACCCTCTCTAATACCAAGTTAAAAAGGACCAGTGACAAAGGGTCGCCTTGTCAGCCCTCTCCTCACTTCGAAGGACTTGGAGAGATTCCCTTGCACCTTAACCTTGCACTTGCTTCCCTCCGGCATGACCTTCGTCAGCCTTACAAGCTTTTATGGTATGTCCAGGCTTCCCATCATTTCAGCCAGTTTTTTGATGATTTCAACTTTGAGAGGTCAAAACCAGGGCATTTATTTTGTTCTTGTCAATGCTATTTTCAATCCTGGAGTAAACAGGGGCTCTATACTGGCATTTTTATAATCAGTGTTATCTTTTAAGATGTTAACCTGGGTAGAGGAATAGTCCCCAGCTTCAATCTGGATAATACTGTCTAAGATATTCACAGATTCTACCCAACTCAGGGTTGGGGGTTCCATTTGGTTTGACAGTTGTTTCGATAACATCTACTCTTGGCATCTTTCTGGTCACTATTCTGTAGGAAACTCCCCAAGGGTCATTGTTAACAGTAGTTCCCACCAAGTTCCTCCAGGATTCCTTTTTCTTGTCTCTAATGAGAGCGTGTATACTGATTCCTGAGAATTCTATAAGAATCTCTTAGTGCATCCACTGCATTCTGTGGCCAAGGTGCTCTGGCCTTTTAAAGTGTCTCCTCGCCTGGTGTTCCCTTCTCCTGAGTATAGTCGGTTCAGGGCACTCCCAGGGGATTACCTGCTTCCTTGGTTTTTTTCCGTTGGATAGACAGGTTTGATGTTTTTATTAAAATGTTTGCCATAATCAGTGCTTGCTCATCCGGGCTACAATTGTTGTTTGATCTAGACTCTCATTTATCTATTTCTGCAGCTCAGCTGCTGTAAGTTCTTTGGAGATCTGCTAGTTTGCTTTCTTTAAATTAAACCTTTTTACATCTAGTAGAAATTGCTGGCCTGTTTGTAGGTGCGTATTAAGTTTAAAGGTGATTGCTCTATGATCTGATGTAGTCCAGGCTGGCTGGACACACCAGTCTGTAATTTTATAAGCTATTGAATTGGTGGCAAGAGTAACATCAATGTCACGGTCCCACATGGTACTGCTAAAAGTTGGCAGGTTATTTGGTTGATTTAACGCTTGCAATGGAGAGGGAGCTATATAGTCTGTGAATATCTGGCCATTGTGAGTGCTTGCTCTGTCTTCTGCCTGGCTATGCCATAATATCAGATGTTTCACATGCTAGTAAAGAATCTAATGGTGTGAGATAGTTGGAAGCGAAGGCATAACGACAGTGGGAGTAATATACAGGTCAGGTCATTATGAAGATTATGACAAGAGCAAATGGAATGGCAAATAAGCATCAATGTCTTATTATGGGTGATTTTAATTGAAGCAAAAAGAAAGGAAACTCAACAATGGGGACAAAATTTTTAAATCAACTAGATCAGAGGGTTCCCAACCTTTATAAGTCCATGTACTAGTCAAACACACTGGTATCTTATGATGTACTGGTGTGTTAATTAATAAGTACATAAGTCTGTTTTGAAAAGTCACATAAATAATTAGGTAAGCAAAACCAAGCTATTCTACTAAAAACAGAAAAACATGTATTAATTAAGAAAATACAGTTTATACATGAGGTTACTTGAATTTTTTTTGTTTCTGTTTTGAATCTGTTTCACTTTTACTATTTTCTGATTAATCTGGTGTATTTATTCTTTACATGGCCTTGTAATTGCATAAAAGTATCAAATCCAGGGGCTCACATCTGGTGAGTATGGGCTTGGCAAATCCAGGTTCCTGAGCTGGATATCATCATTCTTCTCTTTCTTGGTGATTATTTTCTACTTCTCTCTCTCTCTCTCAGGGTAACTCGGGAATTTTTTTTTTTTTTGGCTGGTGCAGCATAAGCCTCAGGCTTCCTTGCACCGTATGGCTAATAATAATAAAAATAATAAATCCACGTGTTACAAGTTGCAGCTCAGCTGAACGAGAGGTTTTTTAGCCATATTTAGCCACTTTATTGCCCAATTGTTATATCAAATTATTTTCTATAAGTAGCTTATAGACCTAGGTTCAAGCTAGTCAGGATCCTCAGTTTATTCTGAATTGACAGAGAGAGATTTGGAAGTTAATTAAAAATTAAATGTCCGTAGATTTACCATTCGTAACTTACCGATATTGTCATACGACACAAAGTTATATCACGAACAAGATAGCGTAAGCTTAGTATAGTATAGTATATAATATAATATTGGAACAGGACCAGGGTATGTCTGCCAGGGGCAAAGGTTGATGACGTTGTAGAGCGAATATCATCTTTTAAGGGCACAAAAGGTGATATAGTTGAACACATTGGCACTAATAATATTAAGAGTAGGAGACCGGCAGAATTACTTAACAAGTACAGGTCACTGTTGAACAAAAGTCGAGAATTAGGGTTGAATTTGAAAGTGTCTGCAATTCTGCCCAGACACGATAGGAGGGAGTATATGATGAGAGCCTTGTCGATCAATTCGGCCCTGGAAAGATTGTGCAAGGCTCAAGGGGTAGAATTTTTTTCAGCCTGGACTGTACTTGTTAACAGGAGAGATTGTTTCTACAGGGATGGGATACACTTAAATAGAAAGGGTGCAAGAATATTTGCTGATGCTATCGAGGCAGTGTTAGGTGGGTCGGAAAACTGCTAGCTTGGGGGGAGACAAAGACCAATAGATTGACAGTAGCCACTGGCAGAGGTGAAAGAGATTCTTGCACTGCTTCTATTAGAATGAGCAGAAGCCTGAAAAACAAGATGCATGGTATTTCAGAGACTGCTGGGAGCCATTGCGGTACAAGTAAACACATGGGTTGTGTTAGGGTAGCTAAGAATAGAAACAGATGCAGGTATACTTGCGTGTACACCAATGCTAGGAGTTTAGTAAATAAATTTGATGAATTTGAGGTATTGCTCAAAACATCGAAGGCAGATATTGCTGGGATATCAGAGACGTGGTGTCACAGAGATATAAGGGATGCGGAACTGCAATTTGGGGAGTACAACGTCTACAGAAAGGATAGACAGGATAGGAAGGGGGGAGGTGTTATGCTATTAGTTAAGAAACACATAAAAACCAAGGAAGTGAAGCCAGTCGACATCGCTGGACAGTGCAGTGTGGAGTCAGTTTGGTGTGACATAAACATTGGGAGATCAAAATTGAGAGTAGGAGTGTGCTATAGGCCTAATGACTCTGATGAGTATAATAAGGAACTGTACAGGGAAATAGAGTGGGCCAGTAAATCAGAGTGTCTTATAATGGGAGATTTTAATTTCCCAGATATTGACTGGAATTTGGGGACTGGTTACTCACACACTAGCAGGGCTTTTGTGGATTTATTGGATGATTGTTTTCTACATCAGCATGTTCGGGAGGCAACTAGAGGGAGTAATACTCTTGATTTGATTATCAGCAGTGATTCTTCATGCATTAAGAATCTGCAGATAAATGAACCACTAGGTGGCAGTGATCACAGTGTGCTGAAGTGGGATTTACTCAAAGGGGTAACTACCATTAGGGGTAAAGGGAAGGGTTATTGCTTCCGTAAAGGCGACTACGATGGACTGAGACAGTATTTAAATACTATACAGTGGGACCAACTGATGATGTTACCAACAACAAATTCAAAATGGGAAGCATTCAAAGAACTTATCTTGGAAGCTACTAGGCTTTACATACCAACTAAGAAATATTGTTCAAGGTTTAGGCCAAAATGGATGTCAGATGAACTAATGAGGCATATGGCAGAGAAGAAAAATGCATGGGATACATACAAATTAACACGTGACACAGAAGCCTATGATAGATACAAGTTGATCTGTAACCAAGTTACAAAGGAGGTTAGGCAGGCGAAGGCAGATTACGAGAAATCCTTGGCAAGGGATGCAAAGAAAAACAGCAAAGAGTTCTTTACTTATGTAAACTCTAGAAGGAAAGGGATGAATCAGATTGGTCCACTTGATATTGATGGGTCAAGTGTTGATGATCCTGCTCAGGTAGCTAACAAACTAAATGAATATTTTGCATCGACATTCACACATGAGGAGTTATTCAGCAAGGGGAATGCCAGAGGTGTATTCAACTCTAGCAGTAAGCTACAGAATCTTGAAATAACTGGGATTAAAGTGGAGGAGAAACTGTTGAAGATAAACACAAGAAAGGCACCCGGGGTGGATGGGATCTATCCAGTTATATTAAAGGAGGCAGCAAAGGAAGTAAGCAAACCCTTAGCCATAATTATGAGAGCTTCCTTGGACTCAGGGGAGGTACCCATAGACTGGAAATGTGCAAATGTGACCCCAATTCACAAAGGAGGATCAAAGGCTGACACAAGTAATTATAGACCTGTGAGCTTAACTTCTGTTCCAGGAAAATTAATGGAGGCACTGGTTAAAGAAGCACTGCAGGATCATTTAGACAAGACTTCAGTTATAGCTCAGACACAGCATGGTTTTGTTAAGGGGAAGTCTTGCCTGACCAACTTGATTGGATACTATGATGCAGTCACAAAAGAACTGGATGCAGGGAATAACTTTGATATTATATACTTGGATCTTAGAAAGGCTTTTGATACTGTTGCACATGGAAGACTGCTACACAAATTGGAGCAGTGTGACATTGGAGGCAAATTGCTGCTATGGATAAAGGGGTGGTTGAGGGGGAGAAGACAGAGAGTGGTAATCAATGGGCACTGCTCATCGTGGACTGATGTTATTAGTGGAGTCCCTCAGGGCTCAGTGTTGGGTCCATTATTGTTTTCTGTATTTATAAATGATATTGATGATGGTATATCGGTCTTAATGTCCAAGTTTGCAGACGATACAAAGGTTGGCAGGGTTGTCAATGACACTACTGACACTATGCTGCTGCAACAGGATCTGGAAAGGTTGAGCAGATGGGCTGAGAGGTGGCAAATGAAGTTTAACATTGACAAATGTAAAGTACTACACATGGGAAACAGCAACCCCAGAGCAACGTATCAACTCTGTGGTACAACACTGACAGTGGTAGAGAATGAAAGGGACTTGGGGGTGGTTGTGCAGGCAGATATGAAGTTCTCTGAGCAGTGCAGACGGGCTGCAAGAGTAGCTCATGGAGTATTGTCAATGATATACAGGAATTTTTCCAGCAGGGATAAGGAGGTGATTATTCCATTGTATAAGGCGATGGTCAGGCCACACCTAGAGTACTGTATACAGGTCTGGAGGCCTCATTTCAAGAAGGATGTAGAGCTGCTGGAACGAGTACAGAGAAGGGCAACAAGATTAGTGAATGGAACAAAGGGGTGCTCTTACGAAGAAAGGCTTAAGTTTTGCAAATTACAGTGTCTGGAGACTAGGCACCAGCGAGGTGATCTGATAGAGGTGTATAAAGCCTTGAATGGTTTAAGCATGCTCAATGCTGATGGGATTCTTCCTCTAGCTCAGAAAAATCACCTGAGAGGGCATAAATTCAAATTGAGGAAAGGCAGATGTAGGATAGACGTGCGGAAATTTGCCTTTAGCCAGCGGGTGGTTGGTTGGTGGAACAGACTTCCATCCCTTGTGGTGGAGGTTGATAGCCTAAATAAGTTTAAGGCTCAGCTGGACAGGTATTTTGAACGAACAGAGGGGTGAAGTGGAAGTGGGTTTTTTTTTTTTTTTTTTTGGCTGATGCTGCATAAGCTTGCTTTCTTGCATCAAATGCCTCTACTAATGCTAAAATGCTAATGCTAAAAAAAATTGTCAATTAATCAGTAAAATCTGTTAATCTTGTTAAACTTCATTGTCAATTAAATTGTACTTTTAACTAAATACATATAATGACTTAGATTACAAATATAACAATTAATTACTACATAACTTGATACGGAAGTTATATAAACGGAACTCGTAGATAATACTTGATACCGAAAAATATATATAACGTTATAATTGTGTTGGGATACAAGTTTAGGGTTATAATTTTGTACGGAAACTGAAATTTTATTGAAATTAAATCTGAATCATGACTCAGACCAGAACAGCAAAGCAAAAGGCTCAAGCTAATGGGAGTGCAGTGGCTCAGGGGAGAACGGAGGGGAGCAGTTGCCCTCTGAATGCCAGCCTTTTAAAATGCACCGCTTGCTTGATGTTTGTGGAACAATCGGGTAGGGGACATGATATTGCTATGGGGGATGTCTTTGTATGTGTGCGCGATGTAAGGAATGTAAGGAAATCAGGCAACAACTGAGCGTTGTTATGGGCCTATTGAGAGCTTGAAGGACAGGGTGGATGTCCTCGAAGGATCTAAATTGAGCTGCCCACATCAACGCCAGAGCTTGCACTTGGTCATCACGCAACACAGCGGCAACCGCCATGGCAGAATGCGCTGGTTCCACAGGAACTAGTAGTTATTGGTGATTCTATTGTCAGGGAAACAGGGAATATGCTTTGTAAAAAGGATAGGTGGAACAGGACCAGGGTATGTCTGCCAGGGGCAAAGGTTGATGATGTTCTAGAGCGGATATCATCTTTTAAGGGCACAAAATGTGATACAGTTGTACATGTTGGCACTAATGATATTAAGAGTAGGAGACCAGCAGAATTACTTAACAAGCACAGGTCACTGTTGAAAAAAAGCCATGAATTAGGGTTGAATTTGAAAGTGTCTGCAATTCTGCCCAAACACGATAGGAGGGAGTATACGATCAGAGCCTTGTTGATCAATTCGGCCGTGGAAAGATTGTGCAAGGCTCAAGGGGATAGAATTTTTTTCAGCCTGGTCTGTACTTGTTAACAGGAGAGAGTTTTCCAAAGGGATGGGATACACTTAAATAGAAAGGGTGCAAGAATATTTGCTGATGCTATTGAGGCAGTGTTAGGTGGGTGGGAAAACTGCTAGCTTGGGGGGATACAAGGACTAATAGATTAACAGTAGCCACTGGCAGAGGCGAAAGTGATTCTTGCACTGCTTCTATTGGAATGAGCAGCAGCCCGGTAAACAAGATGCAGGATATTTCAGAGACTGCTGGGAGTCTGCGGTACAAGTAAACACATGGGTTGTGTTAGGATAGCTAAGAATAGGAACAGGTTCATGTATATACTTGCGGGTACACCAATGCTAGGAGTTTGGTAAATAAATTTGATGAATTTGAGGTATTGCTCAAAACATCAAAGGCAGATATTGTTGGGATATCAGAGACGTGGTGTTACACAGATATAAGGAATAAGGAGAGGGCATAAATTCAAATTGAGGAAAGACAGATCTAGGATAGATGTGCGGAAGTTTGCCTTTAGCCAGCACGTAGTTTGTTGGTGGAACAGACTTCCATCCCTTGTTGTGGAAGTTGATAGCCTAAATAAATTTAAGCTGAGCTGGACAAGTATTTGGAATGAACGGAGGGATGAAATGGGAGTGGATTTTTTTTTTTTTTTTTTGGCTGATGCTGCAAAAGCTTGCTTTCTTGCATCATATGCCTCTAATAATGTTAATGCTAATATACAGGCACTCTCCAACTTCCGTAAATTTGACTTTATTTAAGTTTTTGCCGGCCGGTGTAAACTTAAATAAATGTGTGGAAGTGTATTTTGCGTCCCTTGGGAATAAATGGAGGTATCGTGAAAATATCGTAATGTGAACCCAATAACACATTTTTTTTTTTTTTTTTTTTTGGTAATTCATTACGTGACCTCGAAAGTTGAAATTTTTGCTATATACCTAAGCTATTTCTCTCTAAAAGGTCATTTTTATAATGGAGTGCTACCCTTTCATCGTTATCATATGTTTCGTTATAAGAATCAATTTTGAATGGCTTTGTTGATATTTTTCTAAAAAAACATTTCTGGAGGTCACAACCATAAAACAATAAAAATAATTTGAACTTTCCATTTTATTGGGCTCTTCTGTAAGTGCAAGTAACTATAAAAAGGTAGTCAACTCGATCTTATTGCATTTGCAATAATCCTGATAACTGGAATTCTGTAGGTTTTTAAGTTACAGTATCATGGTGAAATCAGTTTCCCTTCACTGAAATCTTCAATCATATAAAAAAAAAAATAAATTTTCAGAACCTTCTCTTCATTCTTATTTACTTATTACGATGGTGAAGGGACCAACGAAAAGTCAAATGCTCGCAGATAGGAAACGAAATGAAATTGATTTAGAAATGAAGATGAAAATTATTAAGTAAGAAGCAGGACAAAGTTTATCATCTATTGCATGGGAATTAGGTCTCGCTGCTTCAACAGTGAATACTATTTTAAGAGAAAGTGTGTGTATAAAAGAACATGTTAAAGGATCAACACATTTAAGATCAACAGTGATCACAAAACAGCATTCAGGTGCTATATTGAAGATGGAAAAGCTGTTAATAATATGGATGGAAAATCAGATTCAGAAGAAAGTGCCCCTGAATTCAATGGCCATTCAAGCAAAAGCAAGAAGTATTCATGAAGATATTAAGGATAAGTATGGTGAACCCCAAGCCAAGTTTGTGATAAGCAATGGAACAGGACCAGGGTATGTCTGCCAGGGGCAAAGGTTGATGACGTTTTAGAGCGAATATCATCTTTTAAGGGCACAAAAGGTGATATAGTTGTACACGTTGGCACTAATGATACTAAGAGTAGGAGACCGGCAGAATTACTTAACAAGTACAGTTCACTGTTGAACATAAGCCGAGAATTAGGGTTGAATTTGAAAGTGTCTGCAATTCTGCCCAGACACGATAGGAGGGAGTATATGATGAGAGCCTTGTCGATCAATTCGGCCCTGGAAAGATTGGGCAAGGCTCAAGGGGTAGAATTTTTTTCAGCCTGGACTGTACTTGTTAACAGGAGAGATTGCTTCTACAGGGATGGGATACACTTAAATAGAAAGGGTGCAAGAATATTTGCTGATGCTTTCGAGGCAGTGTTAGGTGGGTCGGAAAACTGCTAGCTTGGGGGGAGACAAAGACCAATAGATTGACAGTAGCCACTGGCAGAGGTGAAAGAGATTCTTGCACTGCTTCTATTAGAATGAGCAGAAGCCTGAAAAACAAGATGCATGGTATTTCAGAGACTGCTGGGAGCCATTGCGGTACAAGTAAACACATGGGTTGTGTTAGAGTAGCTAAGAATAGAAACAGGTGCAGGTATACTTGCGTATACACCAATGCTAGGAGTTTAGTAAATAAATTTGATGAATTTGAGGTATTGCTCAAAACATCAAAGGCAGATATTGTTGGGATATCAGAGACGTGGTGTCACACAGATATAAGGGATGCAGAACTGGAATTTGGGGAGTACAAAGTGTACAGAAAAGATAGACAGGATAGGAAGGGGGGAGGGGTTATGCTATTAGTTAAGAAACACATAAAAACCAAGGAAGTGAAGCCAGTCGACATCGCAGGACAGTGCAGTGTTGAGTCATTTTGGTGTGACATAAGCATTGGGAGATCAAAATTGAGAGTAGGAGTGTGCTATAGGCCTAATGACTCTGATGAGTATAATAAGAAACTGTACAGGGAAATAGAGTGGGCCAGTAAATCAGAGAGTCTTATAATGGGAGATTTTAATTTCCCAGATATTGACTGGAATTTGGGGACTGGTCACGCACACACTAGCAGGGCTTTTGTGGATTTATTGGATGATTGTTTTCTACATCAGCATGTTCGGAGGCAACTAGAGGGAGTAATACTCTTGATTTGATTATCAGCACTGATTCTTCATGCATTAAGAATCTGCAGATAAATGAACCACTAGGTGGCAGTGATCACAGTGTGCTGAAGTGGGATTTACTCAAAGAGGTAACTACCATTAGGGGTAAAGGGAAGGGTTACTGCTTCCGTAAAGGTGACTACGATGGACTGAGACAGTATTTAAATTCTATACAGTGGGACCAACTGATGATGTTACCAACAGCAAATTCAAAATGGGAAGCATTCAAAGAATTAATCTTGGAAGCTACTAGGCTTTACATACCAACTAAGAAATATTGTTCAAGGTTTAGGCCAAAATGGATGTCAGATGAACTAATGAGGCATATGGCAGAGAAGAAAAATGCATGGGATACTTACAAATTAACACATGACACAGAAGCCTATGATAGATACAAGTTGATATGCAACCAAGTTACCAAGGAGGTTAGGCAGGCAAAGGCAGATTAAGAGAAATCCTTGGCAAGGGATGCAAAGAAAAACAGCAAAGAGTTCTTTACTTATGTAAACTCTAGAAGGAAGGGGATGAATCAGATTGGTCCACTTGGTATTGATGGGTCAACTGTTGATGATCCTGCTCAGGTAGCTAACAAAGTAAATGAATATTTTGCATCGACATTCACACATGAGTTGTTATTCAGCGAGGGGAATGCCAGAGGTGTATTCAACTCTAGCAGTAGGCTACAGAATCTTGAAATAACTGGGTGTAAAGTGGAGGAGAAACTGTTGAAGATAAACTCATGGGAGGTATCCATAGACTGGAAATGTGCAAATGTGACCCCAATTCACAAAGGAGGATCAAAGGCTGATACAAGTAATTATAGACCTGTGAGCTTAACGTCTGTTCCAGGAAAATTAATGGAGGCACTGGTTAAAGAAGCACTGCAGGATCATTTAGACAAGACTTCAGTTATAGCTCGGACACAGGATGGTTTTGTTAAGGAAGTCTGTTCTGTCTGTTCTGTTTTGTTAAGGAAGTCTCTTGCCTGACCAATTTGATTGGATATTATGATGCAGTCACAAAAGTACTGGATGCAGGGAATAGCTTTGATATTATATACTTGGATCTTAGAAAGGCTTTTGATACTGTTGCACATGGAAGACTGCTACACAAATTGGAGCAGTGTGACACTGGAGGCAAATTGCTGCTATGGATAAAGGGGTGGTTTAGGGGGAGAAGACAGAGAGTGGTAATCAATGGACACTGCTCATCGTGGACTAATGTTATTAGTGGAGTCCCTCAGGGCTCAGTGTTGGGTCCATTATTGTTTTCTGTATTTATAAATGATATTGATGATGGTATATCAAGCTTAATGTCCAAGTTTGCAGACGATACAAAGGTTGGCAGGGTTGTCAAGGACACTACTGACACTATGCTGCTGCAACAGGATCTGGAAAGGTTGAGCAGATGGGTTGAGAGGTGGCAAATGAAGTTTAACATTGACAAATGTAAAGTACCACACCAGAGCAACGTATCAACTCTGTGGTACTACACTGACAGTGATAGAGAATGAAAGGGACTTGGGGGTGGTTGTGCAGGCAGATATGAAGTTCTCTGAGCAGTGCAGATGGGCTGCAAGTGTAGCTCATGGAGTATTGTCAATGATATACAGGAATTTTTCCAGCAGGGATAAGGAGGTGATTATTCCCTTGTATAAGGCAATGGTCAGGCCACACCTAGAGTACTGTATACAGGTCTGGAGGCCTCATTTCAAGAAGGATGTAGAGCTGCTGGAACGAGTACAGAGAAGGGCAACAAGATTAGTGAATGGAACAAAGGGGTGCTCTTACGAAGAAAGGCTTAAGTTTTGCAAATTACAGTGTCTGGAGACTAGGGTGATCTGATAGAGGTGTATAAAGCCTTGAATGGTTTGAGCATGCTCAATGTTGATGGGATTCTTCCTCTAGCTCAGAATAATCACCTGAGAGGGCATAAATTCAAATTGAGGAAAGACAGATGTAGGATAGACGTGTGGAAATTTGCCTTTAGCCAGCGGGTGGTTGGTTGGTGGAACAGACTTCCATCCCTTGTAGTGGAGGTTGATAGCCTAAATAAGTTTAAGGCTCAGCTGGACAGGTATTTTGAACGAACAGAGGGGTGAAGTGGAAGTGGATTTTTTTTTTTTTTTTTTGGCTGATGCTGCGTAAGCTTGCTTTCTTGCATCAAATGCCTCTACTAATGCTAATGCTAATGGATGATTTAATAGGTTCAAGCATTGTGCTAGTTTCCACAACGTTAAATTATGTAGTGAAGTCGCTAGTGCCGATCTGCAGCAGCAGAGAAATTTTGTGATGTGTTCAAAAAAATCCCTTCTAAATTTCCACAGCCCACAACGTCTGCAGTGCTGTACTTATCAGCTGGAAACGTTGATTCTGGCAATAATGCTCGAAAGGTAACACTTGCTGACATTACAATTTTATAATTTTGATATTTCTGTAATTTTGTACACCTTTGTAATTTTTCCTGTGCATGAGATAAAAAAATTGAATAAATAATTCTATTTACATGTTCATCAAAAATTTGTTTTTTGCTTCAATCAAATTCAGCAAGTGTAGTTGCGAGTGCTGCATAAGCATTTAGGGAAATTCCGACTTACGTAAAAGTCAACTTACGCAGAGTTCCACAGAATGCAACCTTACAAAATTTGGGGAATGGCTGTATTTGGTTTTCTTCCCTGAGGTTTTTCAAACTCCAATCCTAGTTTTGTTATCTCGGGGTGATTCTGCACTTTGTTAATTAGAACTTCTTTGTAGCCACTTCAAGTATGACTCCATAATTCCTTATTTTTCTGGCTTGCAAAAGCCAAAATTCTCTGAAAGTCAGATCTAGAATTTAATGAAATTGAATCAAGCGATACATTAGATATACAGAAGTTAATATTATATCCAAAATTAAATAAAAAAATTTCAAAGAAATAATGATTTCTAAGAATTTTTTTTATTTAAAAATTTATTTTTTGATTTTTATAAAAATTCTGATTTGAATTTTAAAATAATTTCACTTTAATATTGGACAATCATGTCAAAATAAGAATAAATAAATATTTAATTTATTTATGTAAAAATTTTAATTTTCATTAATTTTCAAAATTTCAGCTTAAACTCCACAGACTTGTCCCAACAGCAAAAAACATGCTGATCAGGGACTGGATGTTTTCAAGAAACTCACTCTGGAGAAGCTTAATAGTTAAGAAAAATATTTGTAATACACACAGACATCCCTAAATAAGTCACAGGAAAAAACTTACAAAGCGTATTTTGCGTTTAATTACTGGAGATCTGTAAAAATAATAAATTTTGGAAAGGGCTCCAGGTTGTTTTCCAGTCAACTCATCATTCTGAAATCGGATGTACCTTAATATTAACAGTGGATTGAAAATTGCCAAAGACAGCTGAAAAAGAGAAAAATAACAATAAACAGAGTCAAAGTTTTAAAAGGTAATTTTAAAGTAAACAGAGTTCTCAGAATAATTAATTTTTTAAAAATATTATAACTAATAAACTAGCTACAGCTTGTTTTTTTCTTTCTTTCTTTCTTCCTTCCATTTTTTTTTTTTTTTTTCAATCAAACTAGTCCCAATTATTGAAATTAGTCTGTATATGACACATTCAAATGGGACAGAGAGAACATTACAATATTTTAGAATTATTTATGTCACCAAAGTAAATATTCAAACCTACTCGTGTACAAGAAATTAAGGGAACAATAGCAAAAATTGTAAAAATAAGGACTCTTTGAATGATGCAGATCACACATGATTATACAGGGTTATCTATGTAAAATACAGTTCACTTTGTAATATTTTATTTAAAAATATACTGAATTTAATTAATGATGTCAGAGACTCTGTTGAACGTTCCCATCTTGCTTATGTAGACGCACATTCACTTTTCTTGTTTTTTTTTTTTTTTTTGTGCAGAGGAATAAATATTTGTAATCTGATTATGCCAATGTTTTGTATATAAAAATCAGTGGCATAATCAGAGTACAACCTTTAGTATAACACCCCGTGTGCAAATCCTGAAATATGGGACCTAGTATGCTGAAGGTATGAACCCAGGTGTGAACCAACATAAGCATGGGTCGAGGTGTGGTGTGCCAGCACAAGGAGGAATGACATCCTCTGTTTTACCAGGGAGAAATGATATTCAATTTTTAGATTCTGTCTGTCCATCAGCACCATGACCTGTCCACTTGCATGTGCAGTGAGGGATCTCCCACTGCACATGGAGTCTAGAGAGTTTTGTTTGCAGAGGAATGTGTTTGGAAGGGACCCTTAAATTCAAGAATATGGTTTCTCCTCTGTGAGCACTCTTATCAGATCTGTCGTGCCCAAAGGTAGCATAATTTTTAATTGAAGGGGAAACTTGAGGTGTCAAATATGTTTCTTGTAAGCAGATGCCAATAGGACTATAGTGGTGTATCAATCCCATAGATGTCGTCGTGTTATTATGAAAGCCTCTACAATTTCACTGAATGATATTATTCATTATTCATTGTCTGGTTTTAAATACAGAAACTGAATATTAGTTGTCTGATGCCTTGGAGTAGGTCAGAGCAGTGATCAAGCCCATTCAGAATTTTTTTTTGTTATTTTGGTTTTTAGGAGCATTAGCAACTAATGCCACATTGCTCTGAGAATATGCGGTGGTCATTCCCTGACCTTTCCGCATCCTCCGTATTTGGTGGTGATGGGCTCAAACCTTGGTCTAATCAAGAAGCGTGTGCTACGCACTGCTGCTCCTTCCCACCTGGCTACGGAGGCGCCTGTAAGCAATAGGAAGAATGCCTTCCACGTTCAGCTAATTCAATCTATACACCTCAATCAGATCACCCTACAAATGACTAGTCTCCAGTTCCTGAAATTTGCAGAAATTAAGCCTTTCTTGGTAAGAGGACCCCCCTTCATTCCCCTCACCAATCTTGTTGCCCTACTGTGCACTCGTTCTAGCAACTCTGCATCCTACCTAAAATGAGGCTTCCAGACCTGTATGCAGTACTCAAGGCATAGCCTTATATAAAGGGATGATCACCTCATTTTCTTATACAAAGCCTTGCATTATACAAAGGGGTGACACCTCATTTTCTTATACAAAGCCTTGCCGTATACAAAGGGATGATCACCTCATTTTCTTATACAAAGCCTTGCCTTATACAAAGGGGTGATCACCTCATTTTCTTATACAAAGCCTTGCCTTATACAAAGGGATAATCACCTACTTTTCACTACTAGCAAAATTCCTGCATATAATTGACAAGATCCTATGACCTGCTCTAGCAGCTTGTTGTCACTGTGCAGAAAATTTCATATCTGACAAGTACCCCAGGTCTTTTTCATTCTCTACCACTCTGAGTGTAGTACCACACAGTTGGTACATTTTTCTGGGGTTACTGCTACCCATATGCAGTACTTTCCATTTGTCAATGTTAATCTTCAGTTGCCACTTCTCAGCCCATCTGCCCAACTTTTCTAGATATTGTTGCAGTAGCATACTGTCATTAACAACTCTGAGAACCTTGGTATCATCTGCAAACTTGAACATTAAGCCTGATATACCTTCATCAATATCACCAATAAATAAACACAACAACAATGGGCACAATATCGAAACCTAGGGACTCAACTAATAAAATTAGTCCACAAGGAGCAGTGTCCATTGATTAGCACTCTGTCTTCTCCCACTCAACCATTCCTTTTATCTATTGTCGCAACTTGCCCTTAAGGCCATACTTCTCCAATTTGTGCAGTAGTCTTCCATGTGCAACAATATCAAAAGCTTATCTGAAATCCAAGTAAATGATATCAAAATTATTTTTTGCATCCAGTTCCTTTGTGACCACATCATAGTATCCAATCAAATTGGTCAGAGAAGAATTCCCCTTAACAAGCCCATGTTGTGTCTGAATTATTACTGCAGTCTTGTCTAGATGACTGGGCAATGCTTATTTAACCAGTGATTTAACCAAAACAGAAGTTAAATTAATAGGACTGTCTATAAATGGAACAGGACCAGGGTATGTCTGCCAGGGGCAAAAGTTGATGACGTTGTAGAGCAGATATTATCTTTTAAGGGCACAAAAGGTGATATTGCTGTACAAGATGGAACTAATGACATTAAGTGTAAGAGATCTGCAGATTTACTCAACAAGAACAGGTCAATGTTGAAAAAAAAGCCGCGAGTTAGGGGTGAATGTGAAAATGTCTGCAATTCTGCCCAGACACGATAAGAGAGAGTATATGATGAGAGCCTTGTAGATCAATTTGGCCCTGGAGAGATTGTGCAAGGCTCAAGGGGTAGAAATTTTTTCAGCCTGGTCTGTGCTTTTTGACAGGAGAGACTGCTTCTACAGGGATGGGGTACACGTAAATAGAAAGGGTGCAAGAATATTTGCTGATGCTATCGAGGCAGTGTTAGTTGGGTCAGAAAACTGCTAGCCTGGGGGGATACACAGACTAGGTTAAAAGGTTAACAGTGGCCGCAGGCAGAGACAAAATAATTCTTGAACTGCTTCTATTAGAATGAGCAGCAGCCTGAAAAGCAAGGCAATGGAGATTTACTGGACTGCTGGGAGTTATAGCGGAACGAATAAATACATCAGCTGTGTTAGGGTAACAAAGAGTAGAAACAAACGCATGTATACCCCCAAGGGCTCACATCTGGTGAGCATGGGCTTGGCACACCCAGGGTCCTGAGCTGGATATCATCATTCTTCCCTTTCTTGGTGATTCCTTTCTACCTCTCTCTCTCTCTCAGGGTAACTCGGGAATTTTTTTTTGGGTGGTGCAGCATAAGCCTCAGGCTTCCTTGCACCATATGGCTAATAATAATAATAATAATAAACCTTGCATGTACACCAATGCTAGGAGTATAATTAATAAATTTGATGAGCTTGAAGTGCTATTCAAGACATCAAAGGCACATATTGTTGGAATATCACAGATGTAGTGTCACATAGACAGGTTTTCCGTAGCCGAGTGGTCAGGAGCGGGAGTGCAATAGCACACGTTCTTTGAGTAGACCAGGGTTCAAGCCCCTGACTGCTGAATACGATCGATCTGCTAACCCGCACTGCACCAACGTGGCAGATTATGGTCCATATCCCTCAGCATGAATTGTTGAGGAGGCTTCCATCCTGTATGATGGGAGATAATTCTCAGTATGATGCAAGTCTTCGAAATGCCGCCCCTTAAATGTTTTTTCTTTATAATAACCTTCGATTGTGATTTAAAAAAAAAAAACTGCACAAAATGTACAAATGGCTGCAATTTACTTTTTTTTTTATAGACATAAGCAGGGCAGAATTAGAATTTGGGGCACACAATGTGTACAGAAAGGATAGACAGGACAGGAAGGGAGGAGGGGTTATGCTATTAGTTAAGAAACACAAAATCTAAGGAAGTGGATCCAACTGATGTTGGTGGACAATGCAATGTTGAGTCTGTTTGGTGTGACACTGGGAAAGGAAAAAATGACAGTAGGTGTGTGTTATTGGCCTAATAAATCTGATGAGTATAACGAGTAATTGTGCAGAGAAATAGAGTGGGCCAGTAAATCAGAATGTCTTTTAATGGGGGATATTAACTTTCCAGATATTGACTGAAACTTGAGGATTGGTCACTCGCACACTAGCAAGATTTTTCTGGAATTACTGGATGACTGTTTTTTGCAGCAACATGTTCGAGAGGCAACCAAAGGGAGTAATACTCTTGATCTGATTATCAGCAGTGATTATTCATGCATTAAGAATTTGCAGGTAAAGGATTTGCTGGGTGACAGTGATCACAATGTACTGATGTGGGAATTACTTAAAGATGTAACATTAAAAATGATTAAAGATGATTTTACCATCAAGGCTAAAGAGAAGGGCTATTGCTTTCGTAAAGGTGACTACAGGGCAGGGCATGGCCGTGCAGTAGATTTTCTCAGTATGATGCAAGTCTTCGAAATGCTGCCTCTTAAATGTTTTTTCTTTAAAATAACCTTGATTGTGATTTTAAAAAAAAACTGCACAAAATGTACGAATACTATTTTTATTTTGAAAATATAAACTAATTTAAAATAATGATATCAACTATCAACTACAACAATCTACTACAGTTTTACCCTTCTAACTTTAACTTAAGAAAATTTGTTAATTAGGGATGTTTAGTCTAGAGTGGCAGCCAATGTAGATTCAATAGAAATTAATGACAGATTTCTAAATTTTGTTTGGCTTATTGAACTTCTTAAGTAGTGTTTTATTAATTTTAATTTGGAAAAACTTCTTTCCCCACTAGCTACGGACATAAGGAGTGTTAATAAAATTCTCAGAGCAACAACAGTATTCGCATACAAAGTAATTAAGTTATTTTGGTACAAATAATTTAAAACATCCAAAGGTTTCATAGAATATGGTAGCATTCAGGATACATCATGTAATTCTATTGAAATGAGCAGAAGTCTGAAAAACAAGATGCAGGATATTTCAGAGACTGCTGGTGGTCATTGCGGTACAAGTAAACACATGGGTTGTGTTAGGGTAGCTAAGAATAGAAACAGGTGCATGTATACCTGCGTGTACACCAATGCTAGGAGTTTGGTAAATAAATTTGATGAATTTGAGGTATTGCTCAAAACATCAAAGGCAGATATTGTTGGGATATCAGAGACGTGGTGTCACACAGATATAAGTAATGCGGAACTGGAATTTGGGGAATACAATGTGTATAGAAAGGATAGACAGGACAGGGGGGGAGGAGGGGTTATGCTATTAATTAAGAAACACATAAAGTCCAAGGAAGTGAAGCCAGTCGACATCGATGGACAGGGCAGTGTCGAGTCAGTTTGGTGTGACATAAGCATAGGGAAATCAAAATTGAGAGTAGGAGTGTGCTATAGGCCTAATGACTCTGATGAGTATAATAAGATATTGTACAGGGAAATAGAGTGGGCCAGTAAATCAGAGAGTCTTATAATGGGGGATTTTAATTTCCCAGATATTGACTGGAATTTGTGGGTTGGTCACTCGCACACTAGGAAGGCTTTTGTGGATTTATTGGATGATTGTTTTCTACATCAGCATGTTCGTGAGGCAACAAGAGGGAGCAATACTCTTGATCTGATTATCAGTAGTGATTCTTCATGCATTAAGAACCTGCAGATAAATGAACCACTAGGTGGCAGTGATCACAGTGTGTTGAAGTGGGATTTACTCAAGGAGGTAACTACCATCAGAGGTAAAGGGAAGGGTTTTTGTTTTCGTAAAGGAGACTATGATGGTCTGAGACAGTATTTAAATTCTGTACAGTGGGACCAACTGATGATGTTACCAACAGCAAACTCAAAATGGGAAGCATTCAAGGAACTAATCTTGGAGGCTACCAGGCTTTACATACCAACTAAGAAATATTGTTCAAGGTTTAGGCCTAAATGGTTGTCAGATGAACTAATGAGACATGTGGCAGAGAAGAAAAATGGTTGTCAGATGAACTAATGAGACATGTGGCAGAGAAGAAAAATGCATGGGATACATACAAATTAATGGGTGACATGGAAGCCTATGATAGATATAAGTTGGTCTGTAACCAAGTCACAAAGGAGATTAGGCAGGCAAAGGCAGACTACGAAAAATCCTTGGCAAAGGATGCAAAGAAAAACAGAAAAGAGTTCTTTACATACTTGAACTTGAGAAGGAAAGGGATGAATCAGATTGGTCCACTGGATATTGATGGTTCAACAGTTGAGGATCCTACTCAGGTGGCTAACAATCTAAACGAGTATTTTGCATCTACATTCACGCATGAGGAGTTATTCAGGAAGGAGAATGATGTAGGTAAAGTAAACATTGGCAGTGAGCTGGATGATTTTGTAATAACCGAGAGGAAAGTGGAGGAGAGATTGTTGAGGATAAACATAAAAAAGGCACCTGGGGTGGATGGGATCTATCCAGTTATATTAAAGGAGGCAGCAAAGGAAGTATGCAAACCCCTAGCCATAATTATGAGAGCTTCTTTGGACTCAGGGGAGGTACCCATAGACTGGAGATGTGCAAATGTAACCCCAATTCACAAAGGAGGATCAAAGGCTGACACAAGTAATTATAGACCTGTTAGTTTAACTTCTGTTCCAGGTAAATTAATGGAGGCACTGGTTAAAGAAGCACTGCAGGATCATCTAGACAAGAATTCCGTTATAGCTCAGACGCAGCATGGTTTTGTTAAGGGCAGGTCTTGCCTGACCAATTTGATTGGATACTATGATGTAGTCACAAAAGAACTGGATGCAGGGAATAACTTTGATATTATATATTTGGATCTTAGAAAGGCTTTCGATACTGTTGCACATGGAAGACTGCTGCACAAATTGGAGCAGTGTGGCATTGGAGGCAAATTGCTGCTATGGATAAGGGGATGGTTGAGTGGCAGAAGACAGAGAGTGGTAATCAATCGACACTGCTCAACGTGGACTAATGTTATTAGTGGAGTTCCTCAAGGTTCAGTGTTGGGTCCGTTGTTGTTTTCGGTGTTTATGAATGATATTGATGATGGGATATCAAGTTTAATGTCCAAGTTTGCAGATGATACAAAGGTTGGCAGGGTCGTTAAGGACACTACTGACGCTATGCTGCTGCAACAGGATCTGGAAAGGTTGAACAGATGGGCTGAGAGGTGGCAAATGAAATTTAACATTGACAAATGTAAAGTACTACATATGGGAAACAGTAACCCCAGAGCAACGTATCAACTCTGCGGTACTGGAGAATGAAAAGGACCTGGGGGTAATTGTGCAGGCAGATATGAAGTTCTCTGAGCAGTGCAGACGAGCTGCAAGAGTAGCTCATGGTGTCTTGTCAATGATATACCGGAATTTTTCTAGCAGGGATAAGGAGGTGATTATTCCCTTGTATAAGGCAATGGTTAGGCCACATCTTGAGTACTGTATACAGGTCTGGAGGCCTCATTTCAAGAAGGATGTAGAGCTGCTGGAACGGGTACAGAGAAGGGCAACAAGATTAGTAAATGGAACAAAGGGTTGCTCTTACGAAGAAAGGCTTAAGTTTTGCAAATTGCAGAGTCTGGAGACTAGGCACCGGCGAGGTGATCTGATAGAGGTGTATAAGGCTTTGAATGGTTTGAGCATGCTCAATGCCAATGGGATTCTTCATCATGCTCAGAATAATCACCTCAGAGGGCATAAATTCAAATTGAGGAAGGACGGATGTCGGACAGATGTGCGGAAATTTGCCTTTGGCCAGTGGGTGGTTGGTTGGTGGAACCGACTTCCATCACTTGTTGTTGAAGTTGATAGCCTAAACAAATTTAAAGCTCGACTGGACAGGTATTTCGAACGAACGGAGGGGTGAAATGGGAGTGGGTTTTTTTTTTTTTTTTTTGGCTGATGCTGAATAAGCTTGCTTTCTTGCATCATATGCCTCTACTAATGCTAATGCTAATGCTAATTCTTCTTGAAGATTATTTGCATTTATATCTGATTCATTTTCGACCGAAAGTATTGACTGGAGACTGGTACAATAATTTTCTAGCGTTTTGTCATTTATATCCTTAAGTTTTAAAATGTCATATAAAAACTGAAAATTTTTGCTATGGGTTTCCAGAAGCGTGAAGCGTGAATCATTCATTCAGAGAATTAAGGGTAATGTCCAGAATATAATTGAAAAAGTTTATTTTAAATTTATTCTCCTCTGTTAAGGGCTCATCGACAGCTTCTTCACAGTCAAATTGACGCTTTTTCCTTCTGGCTCTGACTTCAGTTTCGGCATGAAATTCTGTACTGCATTCAAGATTCTCTGCAATCTCATTAGCAGCAATTTTCATCTGATCATATCCAGATTGTCTATAATTTTTCACTTTTTGTATGGTTTCTGATAACATCCTCATCCAATCTGACAAATTTTTAGTTACAGATTGCAATAGCTTCGAGACTGAATTTATTTCAAATAAAATATCATGACAAAGAATTACACTGCATATAAACTTGTAATTTTTAATAATTTTTGCTAACCCTCTTGCTTTAACTTTAGTTTCTGCATCTCTGTTGATGTCTTCTATTATTTGGAATAACGCATCATAGATTTTGCAAAGTTGAAATCGTAAAGGTTTTAACGCATCAACTCACCTTGACTACCTAGCAGCACTCAATGGTTTTAGAGTTAATTGTGAAACATTTTTTTAGAACTTCCCAATGCTTTGTAGAACCAGAAAAAAAAGTTGTTTCTGTAGAAGAAGATACTGCATCGTTCATAGGTTTAAAGAATGACATGCGCAGGGCACATAAAATGCCCTTGGATATTTTTCAAGTATTCTATTTTGTACACCCTTTCTTACTCCTTTCATATTAGCTCCATTGTCATAGCCTTGTCCTCTAAACCACTTTAACTCAAAACCTAACTTTTCCAAATGTGTCAGAATAAGTTCTGTCAAACCCTCTCCGGTTGAATCACTAGCTTCAAAAAAACCAATAAAGAATTCTTCAATTTCATATTTATTTTGAATGGAGTTAAAAGAGACAATTCTTATTGTTAATGAGAGCTGTTCAATATGACTTACGTCTGGGGTACAATCGGTGATTATCGAAAAATATTTAGCGATTTTTGTTATTTTGACAATTTTGCTTAAAATTATATTTCCCATCAAATTTATCAATTCTTCTTGTATATTATTGCTTAGATAAGTCACAGACCATTTATCAGACTCATGTTGAACTTTCCTGATATGTTCTTCCATAACTGGATCAAACTCAGAAAGAAATTCTACCAACTTTAGGAAGTTTCCATTATTAGGCTGAAACAAATGTTCAGTTGTTCCATGAAAAGCTAAGCATTGTGAGGCCAACAGTCTAATTATTGACATAATTCTTTTTAGAACTCCTCTCCAATGCGGAATTTCCATATCCATAATTCGTTGATATTCAGCGTCAATAGTTTTTTTCTGCTTTAATCGAATGTCCAATTCTTTCCATGCTCTAAAAGCATTTCTGTGATTTACAGACTTTTCGTGCATTGTGAGGGCTCTTATAAGATTTCCCCAGTCAGAATAGCCTTTTTTGGGCCAGTCACTAATAGCGGACAAATTATCAAATAACATACAACAAAAGAAAAAAACGGCATCGTTTGTAACAGAGTAAATCAACCAACTTCTCTCAACGACTTCACCATTGCTCAACACTTTCAAATAATGCGAGGGCGAAAATCTACGCCTTCCTTTATTAATAGGAAACTCGAATTCTTTAATTTGATGTGGATCCCTCTCAACCAGTATTTGACAAGTTTCAGATGACATGCAGAAAGCATTCCATAATGCAGGATCAGAAGGAATTTCGTTTAATATCTGCTGGCTGCCACTGCTACCTGGCTCTTGATGATGAGGAACTTCTGATGGTGTTATTTTTTGGCTCTCTTCAACAACTTCTTCTGGAAGTGATTGGGGCAGTACTGAGTTTTTATTTGCCAAATCCAAAGCAGTCGCTGTTGATGTGGATGTGGACGGCTCATCTAAACAGGACTTTTGTACTAAAAATTCCTTCATAACATAGCTTAGCTTTCTTCCTTGTTCTTCTTTCTTTAAGCGTTTCTTTTTATATTGACTTCCAGACAATTTTTTCCTTTTCTGTTCCATACTGTAATAAAAATATTAAATAAAAATTCACAGTCCTTCGCTAAGATGCAACCGGGGGGGATCATTGAAATGATTAAATATGATGATGCTTATCATGCTATTAAAATAGAGTAGATAAAATAATGATAGAAATGAGTTGCAAAGCTAGTAAGATTTGTAGGTAACAGAACACAATAAATAGACAATGAATATCTGTCAAATTGACAGCTAGCAGCCATTTTGACATATACCTTTCTTTAACTTGTTATTGTATTATCTCCACTTCAACGTATATGAATTTGGTAAAAATAGAGCAAAAAATAATAAACGCAAAAGTAGGCAAATGCAATATTTCCTAAGCAACTCTCTCTCTATCACACACAGAATGCAAAAGTAGCCCAATATTACCTAAATAACTCTCTATCTATCACACAAAGGCACACGTTCCGCACCTGAGATATACCCAGTCCATGCAAATGCTACTTTTTAATTCGAATCCCTATTGTCATAACATAATCATTTTCAATGATTCGAATCCCTATTGTCATAACATAATCATTTTCAACAATAATTCTCTTACCTGATCTACTTTTTAAACACAAAAACTGAATTAGTAAAAATGCAAAAAAATTATACTGATACAGATATATTATATATCTGATTCTCGAGACAAACTAACATTAAAATCAAATATTGTCAATAATTGTAAGCTCAAAGCAGAACTATCACCACATAACATGTGCAATTGTCTTTTGTGATAATTGTCGCCTCAGCTTTTAGGAGTGGCCGCGCGGTACATTACAAACAAAAATAATAGCTTTGCGCTGTCAGATCAAAAGTCTTTTGGCGAGTGCTTGCCAACGATGCACCTGCACCAGAAACCGAAATCAAAGAGTACTAAAAGTGCTTAGGCAGAGGCGTGCGATAAATCATAAATCGTATACATCAATATCGGAATAACATAGACCAATATAGAAAAGCATTGCGTAAAGATTTTTAATTACTGAATAGTTCAAATTATATTTTGATTTCGCTGCTTATGCCACCCCCTTATGGTGCCGCCTGATGCGGCCGAATCTCTCTATATCATAGCACGGCACAGCCCTGCTACAGGGGTCTCATACAGTTTTTAAACAATGGGATCAACTGATAATGTTACCAATGTTGAATTCTAAATTGAAAGCCTTCAGGGACTTAATTATGGAGGGTACTAGGCTTTTCATTCCAACTAAGAAATACTGTTCAAGGTATTTTACTGTTCAAGGTACTAGGCTTTTCATTCCAACTAAGAAATACTGTTCAAAGTATTTCAAGGGTTTAGGCCTAAGTGGATGTCAGATGAATTGAGGTCCGTGACAGAGAAGAAAAATGTATTGGATGCATAAGTATCAGGTGACAGAGAAGCCTATGGCAGATGTAAACTAGTCTGTAATCAAGTCACAAAGGAGGTTAGGCAGGCGAAGGCAGATTACGAGAAATCCTTTGCAAAGGATACAAAGAAAAATAGCAAAGAGTTCTTTACTTAAGTAAACTCTAGAAGGAAAGGGATTAATCAGATTGGAACACTTATCAAGATGGGTTGACTATTGATGATCATGCTCAGGTAGCTGATACCCGACGGGCTAGCCAGGTTGGTAAAGTGCCTGCCTGGCAACACAAAGGTTGCAGTTTCGAATTCTGCCTTGGGCTTGGATCAGAGTGAAAATGCAAAAACCTTGGGAGGTGCATTATGGCCACATAAGCCGATGTGCCAACAACTAACAAAAAAAAAAAAAAAAAAAAAAGATAGCTGATAAACTGAATGAGTATTTTGCATCTACATTCACACATGAGGAATTATTCAATGAGGGAAGTGCCAGAAGTTTATCAAACTCTAACAGGGATCTAAGTGATTTCGTAATAATAAAGAGAACAAAGTGGAGGAGAAATTGAAGTTAAACATAAAAAAGGCACTTGGGGTGGACAGGATCTATCCAGTTATATTAAAGGAGGCAGCAAAGGAAGTAAGCAAACCCTTAGTCATAATAATGAGAGCTTCTTTGGACTCAGGGGAGGTACCCATGGACTGGAGATGTGCAAATGTGACCCCAATTCACAAAGGAGGATCAAATGCAACACAAGTAATTATAGACCTGTTAGTTTAACTTCTGTTCTAGGAAAATTAATGGTTGGTTTGTTTGTTTGTTATTTGGTTTTTAGGAGCATTAGCAACTAAGGCCATATTGCTCCGTAAATATGCAGTGGTCACTCCCTGACCTTTCCGTATTTGGTGGTGACGGGCTTGAACCTTGGTCTAATCAAGAAGCATGTGCTACGCACTGCTGCTCCTTTCCACCTGGCTACGGAAGCGCCTGAAAATTAATGGAGACGCTGGTTAAAAGCACATTGCAGGATCATCTAGACAAGACTGCAGTAATAGTTAAGACACAACATGGTTTTTCTAGGGGAAGTCTTGTCTTAGCAATTTGATTGGATACAATGATGTGGTCACAAATGAACTGGATGCAAAAATTAATTTTGATATCATATACTTCGATTTCAGGAATGCTTTTAATACTGTTGCATATGGAAGACTGCTGTGCAAATTGGAGCAATATGACATTAAGGGCAAGTTGCTACAATGGATAAAAGAATGGTATGGTTGAGTGGGAGAGGAGAGAAAGTGGTACAATGGACACTGCTCTTCGTGGAGTAATGTTATTAGTGGGAAACCCCCCCCCCAGGTTTCGGTGTTCAGCCCATTGTCGTTTTGTATATATATCAAGGTATATCAGACTTAATGTCTGAGTTTGCAGATGATACAAAGATTGGTAGGGCTGTTAATGACAGTATGCTACTGCAACAGAATCTAGAAAAGTTGGGCAGATGGGCTGAGAAGTGGTAACTGAAATTTAACATTTATGAATGCAAATTACTGGATATGGGTAGCAGCAACCCCAGAGAAATGTACCAACTGTGTGGTACTAGACTCAGGGTAGTTGAGAATGAAAAAGATCTGGGAGAGTTGTGAGTCAGATATGAAGTTTTCTGACAGTGCAGACAGGCTGCCAGACCAGGTCATGGGGTCTTGTCAGTGATATACAGGAATTTTGCTAGCAGGGATAAGGAAGTGATTATCCCCTTGAATAAGGCAATAAGGTATAAGGTATAAGTCAAGCCATTGCTTTATACAAGGGAATAGTCTGACCATTGGAGACCTCACCTTGAGTATCGGTCTGGGGGCCTCATTTTAGGAAGGATATAGAGTTGCTAGAATGAGTATTGAGAAGGGCAACAAGATTGGTGAGGTGAAGAAAGGGTGCTCATACAAAGAAATGCTTAAGTTCTTGCAAATTGCACCATTTGGAGACTAGGCATCTGTGAGGTGATCTGTTTGAGGTGTATAAGGCCTTGAATGGATTGAACAAGCCCAATACTGATGGGATTTTTCTCTTGCTCAGATTACAAACCTGAGGGGGCATAAACTCAAGTTGAGAAAAGACAGCTGTCGAATAGATGTGTGGAAATTTGACTTTACCCAGTGGATAAACACAAATTTCCACAGCAACAGATGGAACAAACTTCCATCTGTCGTTGTGGAAATGGAACTTCAAGAAATTCAAGGAAGAACTGGACAAACTTTTGGAGCGAATGGATGGGTGAAATGATGGCTAGTTTTCTTGCATCATGTCCCTCTGTTAATGCTAAGAAAATTATCATAATTTCAATACAGTAAAATAAAACTGTGTAAATATTCAGAATCTCGATTCCTATATTCATAAACTTTATTCCTGTTTGTAAACATTTTACTCTGTATCTTACTTGCACATATATAGTGTTAGTTGCAATTACTACATGCTGCGTGTTTTGTTATTGATTGATGCTTATCTTTTTTTTACTATTTCAGATTTTACAACCCCAAAAAAAAAAAAAAGAAAAAAAAAAAGTCAGTAAACAGAAATATCAGATTACAAAGTGTTATATTTAGTTAGTACTATATGCATATCAATTACGTAAGAGTAAAGTTATTTTTATTTTGCTAACCTTTGGATAACATTCTTTTGATTTGCATGCATCATTTAATTTTGTTAATTGGTATGGTAAAATAAAAGTATAAATTCATGCTTTATATATCTTCATTTTTATAGCTATGGTATATGCCATGCCATGCCATGCCGTGTAATAAAATCAAAAATTGAATTTATAAATGTGATCACAATAATCGGTGCTTACTGCTATTATTTTATGGCGCCAACATAAAAAAAAATAAAATAAATAATAAATTCTGGCTCGTTCAGATTGTCAATGTTTTGAGTTACTGACGTTCAGATTTTCAATGCTCTACCATATGTTCAAAATGATGAAATCACAGACAATTCATCTGGGATTCAGACGAGTTAGAGATATTTTTTCTTGCATTTATGCAGATGAAATCTGATGTTACTTGAATGGGGAGAGGGATACAGAAAAAATGTCAGATAGCAGTAAGATTAGCAATATTACAATCTCTAAGAAGCACTTATGAGGGAAACTGTTAAGGCTGACAGAAATTTATGGTTCCTAGGGTAAATGTGGTGAATCCAGCTATATTAAAGGATCCACAAAATGAGTATATCATACCATTAAGATTGCTACTGAGACCACTACACTTTGGTGATAATTATTTTGATTGGAGAAGTGCAAATGTTTTAAGGTGTAAATGTTCTCACCTCATACGGGATGGCTAACTTGGACATTAGTAAGTATTGACTGGTCAGTTTGACTTTGGTGGTAGGTAAAGCAATGAAATCAGTAATTAACAACGTAACACAGGAACATGTTGATAAGACCTAAAGGAAAAGTCTCATCTCACAAACTCTTTAATTAGCATGATAAAGTCATACAGCATTTCAAGGCTGGAAACAATTTCAATGTTTTATACCTGTAGTATAGTAAAGCTTTTGATTATGTTCAACACAAGAGGCCATTGTACACATTGGAGCATGCTGGATTATAGAGAGGAAGTTGATTAGACATTCATGCAAGGAATTAAAGGTGGTTAAGGAAGAGAAGGATTGAAGGGCTATGATATGATATGAGCAGATATGAAGTTTTCCTTGCAATGTAAGCAGGCAGGTAGGCAGGAAGGTATACTGGTTATGATCAACAAGGAAAAGGATGCTATTATTCCTCTTTATAAAAACAATGATGAGACACCATGTGGAATGTTGTATGCAGGTTTGGAGACCTCGCCTAAAAATGGACACAGAACTTCTAGAGAGGGTTCAAAGTAGAGTAGCGAGATTAGCTAGGAATAGTTTCTCAAGGGAATAGTTTCCCTAGGAACCTAGGGTTGCCCCTTGAGAAACATCTTGGAAGATGTGGATTGAAGAGTCTCAGGGATGACCTGATAAGGGTGTTTAAGGCCACTGAAGAAATAAGCAGAATGAATGAATGAATGAGTGAGTGAGTGAGTGAGGGACTTGTATTTTCACATTAGCAGTAAAACCAAAAACAATGGGGACACAAATAAACAATTCTGGGAAGAAACAGAAGATTACATACCCTTTGGGCTACATACTGTTGATAACTGGAATAAACTTCCATGCAAAATAGTTGAGGTTGAGAGGATGACAAGGTTCAAGGTGGAAATGGATTTTACTTTTTAGAAAACTTGAGATTACTTTAGATTATATTAGAAAATTTTAGATTATAAACTAAAATCAATTCATCTAACCTGCAAATTTACATTAATTCAGTATTCCTACTTACCTTTACATCTGAATGTGTGTTCACATTAGCAAACCAAATACGATTTATAGCCATTCGAACAGGATGTGCCGAAAAGAATTCCTGTAAAAAGCAAAACTATATTAAGCAAGAGAAAAAAATAATAATAAAAATTAACAAAAAGCTATAACCTTTCAATCTTTTTAAAAGATCATATTGATAATTAAAAAATAATCAACAACACTTATCAGAAGTGCAATTTGCTACCGGATGAGTTAAAACTGATAACAGCACATTTGCAAAATAATGCTCGGTAATTTCTAGCAGTGGAATTCAAGATAAATTAGTGCAAGAGGGATTCAAAAAAGATTTGTATTCACACAAAAGTAGTTGTGATAGAAGGTTGAAACACTTTTTCAATATAGTCACCAGTCAAAATGACATATTTTTGCTTGCATCTCAATTCATTTCTGCAGGCCAATTTTGTACACATCATCTGACTGTCCTTCAAACTGTGACTTGACAGTAGAAATCACCTCATTATCACAGCAAAGTGTTTTCCCCAAAGAAAGGACTTCTGGAAAGAGGAAGAAATCCAAGGGTGGGCTATACTCCAGTTAGCAGTACACCCTTCAAAATGGCGATGAGAAGCAGGGGAAAGCAATGATTGACAGGTTTTGACTCCACCCACTCACTGCGTCCCCCTCTTCATTTCAGATGGATGTCATTGCCACAGTAAATACGAAATCTGTCGTATTGTTTCGTAGCCACATTTGCTTGCTCGGTTTGCTTGCCACGTGTTTCCTCCTGTTGTTCTGTGTTTCTCTATCATGTTCAATCCTGCAGGTAAAGTGTTTCGTTGTTTTGCTGCCATTATTTTTCTTTTTGTGTTTCTTTCATCTGAAATTGTTGTGTGAAAATGTTGCATGGTTTGGTAAAGGACAGATGCATGGCAGGACTGATGAGGTGAGTTTTCTTTGTATTTCTGCATTCTTTTCCCCTCTCACTAACCTAGTATTGTCTCAGTTGTTAAATTAAAAAGAAAAAAAAAAAAATTGCCATATTGTGCATAAAGAAAGAGCAATGTTAATTGCATGTGCTATTGTCTCGTTGACTGTGCTGATAAAAGCAGGGATTTGGGGAGGGCTGCCCCCAAGATTTAAAAAAAAAAGCAACATTTCTTTTGACATTTTGTGTATTTTCAAAGAGCAATTTCATTATTAATGCACGTGCAATCATTTTCTGTTCGGCCAAGAAGAATTACCGATTGTATGTGGTGTAAATTTTTGTTTCTTTTTTTAACATTGTGTTGAATGCTCGTGTAGTGAAGTGCATATATAATATGTGACGAAAAGAAGGTTGTGTGAACTGGGAAAAATAGTTCTAATTTTGTCCACACCAAAGCTCGCACCAATCAGTCCGAACTAGATTTTGAACAGGTTAAGAGTAAAAAACTTGCTTCTTGTCCAAATAGTAGTCGAGCATTCTTGGTCTATTGCCAAAGATATTGGCCACAACTCTTGCCCATCCTTATTCCCACTTCTGTCAAAACCAGATGGTTCTGTTGCCACTTCAGCCAAAGATAAAGCTGATTTGCAAAATCCTACTTTTCTTCTAACTCAAGTATTGATGATCTTGGTAAACCACCTCCTACCATTCCCAGTACATTCCATTCAATGTCTCATGTGGTCTTCTGTCAAAAAGATTTTAGAAGGATTTTGTACAACTTGATGCTAAGATGTAAAGCAGTTATTAATCAGTCCGAACTAGATTTTGAACAGGCTAAGGGTAAAAAACTTGCTTCTTGTCCAAATAGTAGTCGAGCATTCTTGGTCTATTGCCAAAGATATTGGCCACAACTTTTGCCCATCCTTATTCCCACTTCTGTCAAAACCAGATGGTTCTGTTGCCACTTCAGCCAAAGATAAAGCTGATTTTCAAAATTCTACTTTTCTTCTAACTCAAGTATTGATGATCTTGGTAAACCACCTCCTACCATTCCCAGTACATTCCATTCAATGTCTCCTGTGGTCTTCTGTCAAAAAGATTTTAAAAGGATTTTGTACAACTTGATGCTAAGAAAATCCAGGTCCTGATGTTATTTCTCCACTTGTTCTCAAAACCTGTGCTCCTGAGCTTACTCTTGTTGTGTGTTGCCTTTTTTCACTTTCTTTTTCCAAAGATGTTTTCTCTTTTGCTTAGGAACTTGCTCATATCCAGCCTTGGTAAAAAGGAGTGACAAATTCCTTCATACAATTTTCATCCCATTGCACTTACTTCTACTTTCTAAAGTAATGCACAAATCAATTAATTGCCAACTTGTAAACTATCTAAAACCTTCCATTTGACCAGTATGGATTCTGTCAGTGATATTCTTGGTTATGTTACCAATGGAAAAGTTTGGTAATTTGGAAACTAGCAGTTTTTCTCAATATTTCAATGGTTTTTGTTCATTTGGCATATAGGATTTCTAAATAAGCTTCCATCTTATTGTTTGCCAACTGTTTTTTGTAATTGGGTAACCGGTCCTCTCTCTAACCGTTCACTGTGGGTGGTGATAGACAGTCTCTTTCTTTTAACTTCTCCACTAATGCTGGTGTCTCCAATGTTGGGACCTTTCTCCCACTGTTTTTCTCTTGTATATTAATGACCTGCTTCCATTGACTGGAAATCCTGTCCACAGTTTTGCTGAGGATAGCACATTGCTTACCCCTTTCAGTTTGATAAACTTTGCCCTGCACAAACAGCTTCAACTTCTCAAATATACCCCCTACAAATTCCTTAAATGCTGATCTCCAGGTAATTCTCCAATAAGGCAAAGATAACTTAGTTGATTTCAATCTTTCTAAAACTGAGTTCTGTCTTCCTCTTACATCTCACAAAAAGGTTTCTTCTGCCCTATGCTTATCTTCAATGACTCCCTGATTTCTAGGTAAGATCATATATCTCTACTGATGATTACCCTGGCTTCTAATCTCTCTTGGCATAAGCACATTACAAATGTTGCTTCCTCTGCATCTAAAAAACTGGGTTTTCTCTTTTGCTTTCAGTGTTACTTTTCTTCCATACAGTGGCACATTCTGTACAAATTGAAAATCCACCCTACCCTGGAATGTTGTTGCCACATCTGGGGAGGTGCCGCCAAAACCTCTCTCCTGCTTCTAGATTCCATTCAAAAGGGGGCACTTAAGTTAATTAATGACTCATCTCTAACAGAGTCTCTCCACTTGCTGCCTCATAGACATTCTGTTTCTAGTACATGCCTTTTCTATAGTTACTTCCATGGGCACTGTTCTTCTGAACTGGCTTCTATAATTCCAGCTCTCTCTTCCAAAGCAGTCACAACGTGTGCCGCAACCAATCAACATCCTTTTACTGTCCAACTTCAAACTCACAGGAGCAACTGTCCTTATTCCTCATTTATTCATTCAACTTCCGTTTTCTGAAACAACCTTCCCTCATACATATTTCCTGAAAATTACAGTCTATAGAAATTCCAGTCTAACATCAACAAGTATCTTCTTTCTTTTTCTCAAGCTTCAACCCATGTAGGGTAATAAGAATGAGAGGTTTTAATATCTCTTGTTTTGGGTAAATAGAAATATTTTTTTGAATTCCCCCATATAATTGGATATGAATGAAAGCTAGAAAGAGTGAATTCATTATCTGATTTCCTAAAAGAATGACCTCTATAATTTTACTAGGGCATAGAAAATAAAACTGGTTATATGGCATTTGCTGATTATAATCTGTTATCTCTGCTGTATACAGGGTATCTCAAAAATACAAGGCATAACTTCAGCATCTCCCCCATACTTCTCTTTCAACCCATGCATGGTACTAAGTACTATAGGTTTTGATACCTTTCGTGTTTGGGGTTTCCATAAAAAAAAAAAAAAAAAGAAAGAAAAGGAATGAGTTCCTCATATGTAGACAATAAAAATATTTTAAGCCAACATAGCTTCGGAAATGCTTGGTTTCCAAGTTTTGAAGGTCTGTCTACGAAACTTAACTGTTCACATCACCTTATAGTAATCGTTCAAAATGTCCACCATCTGTCTGAATACAGGCCTCACATCGACATCTCATGGACTCGCAAAGATGATGCCAAATTCCTGGCATGTTTCGTATTGTCTCACAACCTGCCACAATTCGATTGCGGAGAGTTTCCACATCAGCTACCGGAGTCGAATACAACAATGATTTTAAATGGCCTCACAAGAAGAAATCTAGTGGGTTTAAATCAGTGAGCATGAAGGCCAGGCAGTTGGTCCACCCCTCTACTTCAGGAGTCGTAGATCTTGGTCGTCCTCTGTCGGCAGCACAAAGATCCCATGTTCACAAAGGCGGTAATGGATACCTTCAAACGTTTTCCTGTCTGGACATCTTTGTTGTGGGAACCTTTTGTGGCACAAACAATGAGCTTCCAGAGCATTGCGGTCCGCCAAACTGTACAAAAAGTGCATATCCACTTGCTCCTGATTTCAGGACATGGTCAGAATGGAAAACCACCATATTCTGTCAGTACCTTGTGATGAAGGAAATCAACTGGTGGAGATAGGACATTCCGGTTAATTAGCATCAGCATTAGTAGAGGCATTTGATGCAAGAAAGCAAGCTTATGCAGCATCAGCCAAAAAAAAAAAACAAAAATCACATCCACTTCACCCCTCTGTTCGCTCGAAATACCTGTCCAGCTGAGCCTTAACTTATTTAGACTATCAACTTCCACGACAAGGGATGGAAGTCTGTTCACCAACCAACCACCCCGCTGGCTAAAGGCAAATTTCCGCACATCTATCCTACATCTGTCTTACCTCAATTTCAATTTATGCCCTCTCAGATGATTATTCTGAGCAAGAGGAAGAATCCCATCAGCACTGAGAATGCTCAAACCATTCAAGGCTTTATACACCTCTATCAGATCACCTCGCTGGTGCCTAGTCTCCAGACACTGTAATTTGCAAAATTTAAGCCTTTCTTCATAAGAGCATCCCTTTGTTCCATTCACTAATCTTGTTGCGCTTCTCTGTACTTGTTCCAGCAGCTCTACATCCTTCTTGAAATGAGGCCTCCAGACCTGTATATAGTACTCAAGGTGTGGCCTGACCATTGCCTTATACAAGGGAATAATCACCTCCTTATCCCTGCTAGAAAAATTCCTGTATATCATTGACAAGACACCATGAGCTACTCTTGCAGCCCATCTGCACTGCTCATAGAACTTCATATCGGCCAGCACAATTACCCCCAGGTCCTTTTCATTCTCTACCACTGTCAGTGTAGTACCACAGAGTTGATACATTGCTCTGGGATTGCTGTTTCCCATATATAGTACTTAAATTTGTCAATGTTAAACTTCATTTCCCACCTCTCAGCCCATCTGTTTAACCATTCCAGATCCTGTTACAGCAGCACAGCATCAGTAGTGTCCTTAACAACCCTGCCAACCTTTGTATCGTCTGCAAACTTGGACATTAAGCTTGATATACCATCATCAATATCATTTAATAATACAGAAAACAACAATAGACCCAACACTGAACACGAGGGTCACCACTAATAACATTAATCCACGATGAGCAATATCCATTGATTACCACTCTCTGTCTTCTCCCCCTCAACCATCCCTTTATCCATAGCAGCAATTTGTCTCCAATGCCACACTGCTCCAATTTGTGCAGCAATCTTCCATGTGCAACAGTATCAAAAGCCTTTCTAATATCCAAATATATAATATCAAAGTTATTCCCTGCGTCCAGTTCTTTTGTGACTGCATCATAGTATCCAATCAAATTGGTCAGGCAAGACTTTCCGTTAACAAAACCATGCTGTGTCCGAGCTATAACTGAAGTCTTGTCTGGATGATCCTGCAGTGCTTCTTTAACCAGTCCCTCCATTAATTTTCCTGGAGCAGAAGTTAAACTCACAGGTCTATAATTACTTGTGTCAGCCTTGATCCTCCTTTGTGAATTGGGGTCACATTTGCATATCTCCAGTCTATGGATACCTCCCCCTGAGTGCAAAGAAGCTCTCATAATTATGGAGGGTTTGCTTACTTCCTTTCTTGCCTCCTTTAATATAACTGGATAGATCCCATCCACCCCAGGTGCCTTTTGTTTTTTGTTTATCCTCAACAATTTCTCCACTTTCCTCTCAGATATTATAAAATCATTTAGCTCACTGCCAGAGTTTACTCCACCTCTGGTATTCCCCTTCCTGAATAACTCCTCATGTGTGAATGTAGATGTAAAATACTCATTTAGTTTGTTAGCCACCTGAGCAGGATCCTCAACTGCTGAACCATCAATATCCAATGGACCAATCTGATTCATCCCTTTCCTTCTAGAGTTTACATAGGTAAAGAACTCTTTTCTGTTTTTCTTTGCATCCTTTGCCAAGGATTTCTCATAATTTGCCTTTGCCTGCCTAATCTCCTTTGTGACAGACCAGCTTATATCCATCATAGGCTTCCATGTCACCCATTAATTTATATGTATACATGAATTTTTCTTCTCTGCCATATGTCTCATTAGTTCATCTGACATCCATTTAGGCCTAAACCTTGAACAATATTTCTTAGTTGTTATGTAAAGCCTAGTAGCTTCCAAGATAAGTTCTTTGAATACTTCCCATTTTGAATTTGCTCTTAGTAACATCTTCAGTTGGTCCCACTGTATAGAATTTATATACTGCCTCAGACCATCATAGTTGCTTTACGAAAGCAAAAACCCTTCCCTTTATTATTATTATTATTAGCCATATTGTGCAAGGAAGCCTGAGGCTTATGCTGCACTAGCCAAAAAAAAAAAATTCCCCGAGTTACCCTGAGAGAGAGAGAGTGTCAAAAGTAGAAAAGAATCACCAAGAAAGAGAAGAATGATGATACCCAGCTCAGGACCCTGGGTTTGCCAAGCCCATACTCACCAGATGTGAGCCCCTGGGGTTTTACCCGTGATGTTACCTCTTTGAGTAAATCCCACTTCAGCACATTGTGATCATTGCCACCTAGTGGTTCCTTTATCTGCAGATTCTTAATGCATGAAGAATCAGTACTGATAATCAGATCAAGAGTATAACTCCCTCTAATTGCCTCCCGAACATGCTGGTGTTGAAAACAATCATCCAATAAATTCACAAAAGCCTTGCTAGAGTGTGAGTGACCAACCGACAAATTCCAGTCAATATCTGGGAAATTAAAATCCCCCATTATAACACTCTCCTATTTACTGGCCCACTCTATTTCCCTGTACAGTTTCTTATTACACTCATCAGAGTCATTGGGCCTATCGCCCACTCCTACTTTCAAATTTGATCTCCCAATGCTTATGTCACACCAAACTGACTCAACACTGCACTGTCCAGCGATGTCGACTGGCTTCACTTCCTTGGATTTTATGTGTTTCTTAACTAATACCATAACCCCTCCTCCCTTCCAATCCTGTCTACTCTTTCTGTAAACATTGTACTCCCCAAATTCCAGTGTTCTGCATTCCTTATATCTGTGTGACACAACGTCTCTCTTATCCCAATAATATCTGGCTTTTATGTTTAGAACAATACCTCGAATTCATCAAATTTATTTACCAAACTCCTAGCATTGGTGTACTCGCAAGTATATATGCACCTTTTCCTATTCTTAGCTACCCTAACACAACCCATGTGTTTACTTGTACCGCAATGACTTCCAGCAGTCTCTGAAGTACCGTGCATCTTGTTTTCCAGGCTGCTGCTCATTCCAATAGAAGCAATGCAAGAATCACTTTCACCTCTGCCAGTGGCTACTGTTAATCTATTAGCCCTTGTACCCCCCCCACCAAGCTAGCAGTTTTCCGACCCAAATAACACTGCCTCGATAGCATCAGCAATGTCATAAATATCTTATTTCATCTTCTCAACATCCAACCCGGGACAGTACTAAGTAAATTCTAATACCTCTCGTGTTTGGGGTTTTCATAAAAAAAAAATATATATATATATATATACAAAAGTCACCTAGCTACAATGGGAATAGTTCCCAATGGGTTCATGACTCTGATTGATGTTTTATCATTACAATATTGATAACTAAGTATTAGTATGGATTGGTTATAATTACAGGGAAAGTAAAAATTTTCGGGATAACAAAACACTGATATCAGATGATTTGAAACAGTAATCCAACCAAGGAAAAGAAGAGAGCAAAATCTTGCAAATCATCCCATTTTACATTCTTGCAATGCCAAACAACACAAGGTTGAAAATGGCCATAACAGAAAAGCTCCATTGGAGAGAAGTTCATAAGAAAAATGACCATAACATTGAGGCAACTAGAGGGAGTAATACTCTTGATCTAATTATCAGTACTGATTCTTCATGCATTAAGAATGTGTAGATAAAGGAACCACTAGGTGACAATGTACTCAAGTGGGATTTATTCAAGGAGGTAACTACCATCAAGGATAAAGGGAAAGGTTTTTGCTTTTTTAAAGGTGACTACGGAGGTCTGAGACCAACTGATGATGTTACCAACAGCGAATTCAAAATTGGAAATATTCAAAGAATTAATCTTGGAAGCTATTAGACCTTACACACCAACTAAGAAATATTGTTCAAGGTTTAGGCCTAAATGGATGACAGATGAACTAATCAGACATGTGGCAGAGAAGAAAAATGCATGAGATACATATAAATTAATAGGTGACGTGGAAGCCTGTGACAGATATAAGCTGGTCTTTAACCAAGTCTTGAATCGAGACTTGAAGTGGTGGAACCCATGTTTAACCGAGGCTTGAAGTGGTGGAACCCATGTTTAACCGAGGCTTGAAGTGGTGGAACCCATGTTTAGTCTCTAGAGCTAAGTTCCGGTCAACCCTTCCCTATCTCTTCCATCATGCAGTATGATTGATGACTTTTGATGTTATGATGAACGTCGTGGCGAGATCCAATATTCCTTACATTTCGAGGGTACAGGTATAAAACGGTGTTCGCAGGCCGGCCGCTAGTTAGTACACCGGACTGAACCTATTGGTAACTCTCTAGGAATATTTTAATTTGGACATCTGTGTCTCAGATGTCCAAATTATTTGCTGTATGATTCCTTTCGCCTCAAAGGAGGTACTTGTGCATATGTCTGTTCTGATATTCCCTGTCAGAGACTTGGCAATTTGGAATCTCCTCTCTTTGATCTTCTCTGGCTTAAAATCTCTCTACCTCATTGTGTAAAATTCATCTGTTGTCTCTACCGTTCTCCCAACTCCACTAATCACTTGGAGCTCTTTGACTTCCTCTCTTTGCAACTTGACTTTCTCCAGTCCAACTTTCCTAACAGTGAGGTAATTTTCCTTGGTGATTTTAACGTTCACAACTCCAGCTGGCTTCCGTTTTCTAGTCACACCGACCCAGCAGGTCGAGATGCTGAGGCTTTTGCAATTACTAATGACTTAGCACAGATTGTTCATTTACCTACAAGAATACCGGACAATCCTAACCATACAACCAATACGCTTGATCTTTTTCTCACAAACAACCCTTCTAAGTACAAGGTTGAAGTGAGAGGTCCTTTAGGCACTTCAGATCACAACTTGGTGATTGCCTCTTCTCCAATGGAACCTTTATCTCATGGCTATTCCCAACCTCGTATTGTTTGGCATTACAAGAATGCAAAATGGGATGACCTGCGAGACTTCTTTTCTTCTTTTCCTTGGTCTCATTACTGTTTCAAAACTTCTGATGTCAACGTTTGCTCAGATCGTGACAGTGAAATTATTCTTGCAGGAATGGAATCCTTTATCCCACACTCCACTTTAAAATCTCGTCCTTTATCTAAACCTTGGTTTTCCAATAAATGTGCTAAGGCTGTCCAAGAGAAGAACATTGCATATCGTAATTGGTTTGTTTCTAATTCTTCAGTTTCATTTTCTGCCTACACCAAAGCTCGCAACAATTGTAAAGCAGTTATTAATCAGTCCAAACTAGAGTTTGAACAGGCTAAGAGTAGAAAACTTGCTTCTTGCCCTAATGGTAGCCGAGCATTCTGGTCTCTTGCCAAAGCTATTGGCCACAACTTTTGCCCATCTTTGCTCCCACCTCTGTCCAAACCAGATGGTTCTGTTGCCACTTCAGCCAAGGATAAAGCTGATCTGCTAGCATCCCATTTTCCTTCCAGCTCATGTATTAATGATCTTGGTAAAACACCTCCTCCACCATTCCCAACACGCTCCATTCAATGCCTCCTGCGGTCTTCCGTCAAAAGGATATCAGAAGGATTTTGATGAATCTTGATGTTAAGAAAGCTCCAGGTCCTGATGGTATTTCTCCACTTGTTCTCAAAACCTGTGCTCCTGAACTTACTCCTATTCTTTGCCGCCTTTTTTCACTTTCTTATTCCAAAGGTGTTTTTCCTTCTGCTTGGAAATTTTCTCATATCCAGCCAGTTCCTAAAAAGGGTGACAAATCCCTCCCATCCAATTATCGTCCCATTGCAATTACTTCTACTCTTTCTAAAGTAATGGAGAAATCAATTAACCGCCAACTCTTAAACTACCTAGAAACCTTCCGTCTGATCAACGATCGCCAGTATGGATTCCGTCAGTGTCGATCCACTGGAGATATTCTGGCTTATGTTACCCATTTATGGACTAATTCAATGGAAAGGTTCGGTGAAACACATGTAGTTGCTCTTGACATCTCAAAGGCTTTTGATCATGTTTGGCATAAAGGTCTTCTAAACAAGCTTCCATCTTATGGTTTGCCAACTGTTTTTAGTAATTGGTTATCCAGTTTTCTCTCTGATCGCTCACCGAGGGTGATGGTAGATGGCTCTCTGTCTTCTAACTTTTCCACTAATGCCGGTGTCCCCCAAGGTTCAGTTCTTTCCCCCACTCTTTTCCTCTTGTATATCAATGACCTTCTTCCATTGACTGGAAATCCTATCCATAGTTTTGCCGATGATAGCACATTGCATTCCAATTTCCATTTTGAGAAACCTTGTCCTGCTCAATCAGCTTCAACTTCTCGAAATTCTGCTACCAATTCCTTAAATGCCGATCTTCAGGTAATTCTCCAGTGGGGCAAAGACAACTTAGTTGATTTCAACCCTTCTAAAACTCAGTCTTGTCTTATATCTCGAAAAAAGGATCCTTCTGCTCCTATGCTTATCTTTAGTGACACTCCGATTTCTAGGCAAAATGATATATCTCTTTTGCAGATTACCCTGACTTCTAATCTCTCTTGGCACAAGCACATTAGAAATATTGCTTTCTCTGCATCTAAAAAACTTGGTTTTCTGTTTCGCTCTCGGCGTTACTTTTCTTCCAAACAGCTGCTCACTCTGTATAAATAGCAAATCCGCCCTGCCATGGAATATTGTTCCCACATCTGGGGTGGTGCCCCCAAAACCTCTCTCAGGCTTCTTGATTCCATTCAGAAGAGGGCAGTTAGGTCAATTAATGATTCATCTCTAACAGTCTCTCCACTCGCTTTCTCATAGATGCACTGTTTCTGCTGCATGCCTCTTCTACAGATACTTCCATGGGCACTGTTCTTCTGAATTGGCTTCTATAATTCCTGCTCTCTCTTTCAAAACAGTCCGAACATGTGCCGCCACTAGCCAACATCCATTTACTGTCCAACTTTAAACCCACAGAACCAACTTTTCAACTTCCTCATTTATTCATTTAACTGCCGTTTTCTGGAACAACCTTCCTTCATACGTATTTCCTGAAAATTACAATCTACAGAAGTTCAAGTCCAATGTCAACAAATATCTTCTTTCGTCTTCTTAACCTCATACCCAAGCACGGTACTAAGTACTATAGGTTCTAATACCTCTCGTGTTTGGGGTTCACATAAAAAAGTCACAAAGAAGTTTAGGCAAGCAAAGGCAGGTTATGAGAAATCTTTGGCAAAGGATGCAAAGAAAAACAGCAAAGAGTTCTTTACCTATGTAAACTCAAGGAGAAAATGGATGAATCAGATTGGTCCACTGGATATTGATGGTTCAACTGCTGATGATCCTGCTGAGGTGGCTAACAAACTAAATGGGTATTTTGCATCTACATTCACACATGTGGAGTTATTCAGGAAGGGGAATGCCAGAGATGAACTAAACTTTGGCAGTGAGCTAGATGATTTTGTAAAAACTGAGAGGAAGGTGGAGGAGAAATTGTTGAAGATAAACATAAGAAAGGCACCAGGGGCAGATGGGATCTATCCAGTTATATTAAAGGAGGTAGCAAAGGAAGTAAGCAAACCCTTAGCCATAATTATGAGAGCTTCTTGGAATCAGGGGATGTGTAAATATGACCCCAATTCACAAAGCTGGATCAAAGTTTGACACAAGTAATTATAGACTTGTTAGTTTAACTTCTATTCCAGGGAAATTAATGGAGGCACTGGTTAAAGAAGCACTGCAGGATCATCTAGACAAGATTTCAGTTATAGTTTGCCACAGCATGGTTTTGTTAAGGGGAAGCCTTGTCTGACAAATTTGATTGGATACTATGATGTGGTCACAAAGCAACTGGATGCAGGGAAATTACTTTGATATCATATATTTGGATCTTTGAAAGGCTTTTGATGCTGTTGCACATGGAAGACTGCTGCACAAATTGGAGCAATGCGGTATTGGAGGGAAATTGCTGCTATGGATAAAGGGATGACTGAGTGGGTTGAGTGATAATCAATGGACACTGCTCTTTGTAGATTAATGTTATTAGTGGAGTCCCTTTTGTTTTCTGTATTTATAAATGATACTGATGATAGTATATCAGGCTTAATTATTATTATTATTATTATTATTATTATTATTAGCCATATGATGCAAGGAAGCCTAAGGCTTATGCTGCACCAGCCAAAAAAAATTCCCAAGTTACCCTGAGAGAGAGAGAGAGAGAGAGAAAGAGAGAGTCAGAAGTAGAAAGGAATCGCCAAGAAATAGAAGAATGATGATATCCAGCTCAGGACCCTGGGTGTGCCAAGCCCATACTCACCAGATGTGAGTCCCCGGGGGTAAGCCAACTACACCCGGTATTCCCAGGTGGTCACCCTCCCAAATACTAACCGGGCCTAATGCTGCTTAACTTCGGTGATCGGACGAGAACCGGTGTATTCAGCCTAGTATGATAGTTGGCTAAATGTCCAAGTTTGCAGACGATATGAAGGTTGGCAGGGTTGTTAATGACACATATGACAGTACACTGCTGCAACAGGATCTAGAAAAGTTAAGCAGATGGGCTGAGAGGTGGCAAATGAAGTTTAACTTTGATAAATGTAAAGTACTACATATGGGAAGCAGTAACTCCAGAGTAACGTATCAACTCTGTGGTACTACACTGATGGTGGTAGAGAATGAAAAGAACCTGGGGGTAATTGTGCAAGCAGATATGAAGTTTGCTGAGCAGTTCAGACGGTCTACAATAGTAGATCATGGTGTTTTGTCAATGATATACAGGAATTTTTGTAGCAGGGATAAGGAGGTGATTATCCCCTTGTATAAGGCAATGGTCAGGTCACTCCTTGAGTACTGTATACAGGTCTGGAGGCTCATTTTAAGAAGCATGTAGAGCTGTTGGAACGAGTACAGAGAAGGGCAACAAGACTAGTGAATGGAACAAAGGGTTGCTCTTACAAAGAAAGGCTTAAGTTTTGCAGATTACAGTGTGTGGAGACTAGGCCCCTGGGAGGTGATCTTATTAAGATGTATAAAGTCCTGAATGGTTTGAGCATGCTCAATGCTGATGAGGTTCTTCCACTTGCTCAGAGTCATCACCTGAGAGGGCATATATTCAAATTGAGGAAAGACAGTTGTAGGATAGATGTGCGGAAGTTTGCCTTTAGCCAGCGAGTAGTTGATTGGTGGAACAGACTTCCATCGTTTTTCATTGAAGTTGATAAAACCTAAATAAATTTCAGGCTGAGCTGGACAAATATTTGGAATGAACGGAGGGGTGGAATCTGAGCTTGTTTTTTTTTTTTTTGGCTGATGCTGCATAAGCTTGCTTTCTTGCATTGTATGTCCCTACTAATGCTAATGCTAACTAAGTTGGCATGAAAAGTCTAGTAACTTCTGTGATTACTTCCTTGAATTGTTTCCATTTATAATTTGCTGATGGTAACATTATCAGTTGTTCCCACTTCATAGAATTGTTCTGTGGTGGCTAGTGGACCATCCCCCCTCAACTATGTATTTAGAAGGTTTTTTGTGAGAAAAAGATCAAGTGTTGGTTTTGTGTTTAGGATTGTCTGGTATTCTGCTATATTGTAAATAGTGTAGATGATGTAATGTTAAAAGCCATACTCGTTTTGGTGCTACTCCAGGCCTTGTTTGGATTTGGCACTATTATCAGTAAACTTAATTAAGTAGCGATAAATGTTAAATTGCTATAATAAGCATTGAGTGCCATGTTTACCTAAAAATATGTAGTAATACTACTATGGGTAACTATGCCACTTTATTTTTTATTTTTATTATTCTTTTATTTATTTATTTATTTTATTTTATTTATTTTTTTGCTGGCTTCCAGGTCTGGGAATGTGGGAGCAAGATTGCTGGAACCCACTGGTGTGCATTGCACTACCTCCGGTGGGTGCGGGATTTTGTGCCCATAAAGGACAGTAGTCCCTGGCCTGTTTCATCTTGCCTGGGGATGGGCACCAGGTGAGAGGTGGAGATGAGCTACTACCTTGGAGCCACCATGATACCTGCGCGCGCACACACACACACACACACACACACACACACACACACACACACACACACACACACACACACACACACACACAGGTTGATGGAAATGTATATGTAATTAACTGTGTGTATTAATAAATGGTATTCTAAAATCTCAGCATTTTAACCAAATGGATTATATGACTAGAAAACAGAAGCTCTCTGGAGCTGTCAACGTTAAAATTGCCAATAAAAATTTAAATTACCTCACTGGAGATAACTGAATTTCAGAAAAAGGAAATCAAAGGGCTCCAAGCGAATAGTGCAATTGGGAGACCAACAGAGGCAACAAGTGAATTTGACAGAGTGAGGGAGAGAAATTTTAAGCCAGAGAAGATCAAAAAGAGGAGATTCCAAATTATTAAGTCACTGACAGGAAATAACATTACAGAGAGAAAAAACACTGACCCTTGAAGTAAAAGGAATGATACAGGATTAATTAGGAAAACAGATGATCGATCTTTAAACTAACCCATAATTGGGATTCTATTACAAAAAAGAATGTCTTGGCAAACTGTCCGTGAAAATGAACATCACTGAAGAACTGAGACCACATATATTTGTGAAATGTGTTTGAGAGGTATAGAGATCTTCACAGATAAATATTTTATTTTCCGACTATTCATGATATATGCAGTAGAAAAGGTTGGGGGAGCCCATGTTGTATCAAGTATTGAAATATTTGGATATGACACACCCACACGTGCACACAGGACCGGCCTTACAGTTTTAGAGGCCCTAGGCAAAATATTTTTCTATGAGCTCTATGAGTTGTAACATTTTTTTATATTTTCACTTATTGTATAAAATTAGGATTGAATTTATTAAAAATTTATTGAAAAGTTTTATAAAAAAACAATTCTATAATGTAAATTTCAGTATAATTAATTTTAAATAGACAGCTTTCTTGCTTTTTTGTTTGCAAATTCTGCTATTTCACTATAGTCTAAAGATTGACAAATTTCACTTTCACCTGAAATGACTGATAGGTCTACCAATCTTTCTTGAGTCATTGTAGACCTCAGATGTGATTTTATTAATTTTAACTTAGAAAAACTACGCTCACCAGAAGTGTCATAGGAATGGTCAATAGAATTCGTAGAGTGATAGAGGTATTTGGCAATACCTCATTCAATCTATTTTTATGTGTGTATTTCAGTACCTCTAAAGGTGATAATTGTGAAGGTAAAACATTTGACAGGATCCTAAGCTCAGTAAGAAGATTTTGGCCATCCCAGTCACTCTCAGCTCTGTTTTCTGGATCAGATAGAAACAATTACAAATGATTACAAAACTTTAGCAGTTCTTCGTCGCTTAAAACTTTTAAACTATGAATATCAAATAAAAATCCAAATGATTCTTTAAATTTTTCCAGCTCTTGAAATCGTTCAGTAATTGACATTATTTGCTTGATCTAACAGTACATTAAAGAATTCTACCTGAAACCATTTTTTAGGATCACAGATTATTTCATCTTCTGCCTCAAAAGAGAATTTTTGATACGTATACATCGGACTGACTCGGCAGAAGGGAAAACAGCTTCTTCAGGAGACATTTCTAATTCATTAGCCAATTGTTTGGCTATTCTCTGTGAAGTTTGAAACCCATTTTCCTTTATTAAAAATTTCTTTGTCCTTTCCAAAAGTACCAACACTGTCTCTAATTGCACATGCTCCCCTTGAAAAACTTTGCTCACAAGATTCAACTGAGTTAGAATATCATACCAAATGCATAGCATCATGAGAAATTTAAAACTTTTAAGTTCTCTTGCCAGGGAAAGAGCTTCTGTTCGGCATTTGAAATCGAGGTTGTTTCAGAAACATCATAAATGTCACCTATTTGGAATCTAAGAGCTTTGACACTTTCAACCCTGCATTCTCATCTTGTTTCCGATAGTTCCTTGATTGTAAGATGTTTTACATGTACCTTTAAAAGATTCCATCTTTGTGTAGATGCAGAAAATAATACGTAGATTTGTTGTATAACACCAAATAATGACTTCGCAGAATTTGATGACCCTGCCATGACACATAAAATCAAATTCAAATTGTGGCATCCACAAGAAACATAAAATTCCCTCCTTTTGATTTTCTCTCTTGCTTGTACCCCTTTGTTACAACCTTTCATATTAGAACCATTATCATAAGTTTGACCGCGACAATCGGAAATTGGTAAACCTAGTTTTTTCAACTTTTTCAAGAAAACTTCTGTTAAGACAGATCCCGTTGTCTCATTAACAGGTAAAAATCCTACAAACTGTTCAACTATTTCTACAGATTTCTCAATTATTTCAATGAAACATATTACTACAGTCATCTGCTCTTGATGGCTAACATCCGGAGTGCAGTCTAAAATCATGGAGTAATATTTTGATTTATTTATACTAGCTGTTATTTTTTCTAAGACGTTTTTGCTAATTAGATGAATAAATTCATTTTGCATTCTTTTACCTAAGTAATGATCATGAATTTCAGAATTGTTGATTCTTCAAATGTGTTCACCTAAAACGGGAATTTTTTGGGACTCGAAACCAGTCCAAAAAAATTCCCGTTGTTATGAGCATGCAGCTTTTCCTCGCTACCACGGAAAGACATGTTTTTCTGTGCCAGAAACTGTACAATAGCTAGTACACCGTGCCAATGTAATTTTTCTTTCGCGATCGATTTTTGCAATTCCTTATCAAGTGTTTGATTTTTGTTTAAACGATTTTCAAACTAAATCCATTTCCTTTGTGACTATATGTTTCGTTGAAAATTCATGTTCTCTTATCAGGGTAGAAAGGTTCTTCCAGTCTTTAAATCCAATACTTTAAAATTTGTTTTTTGAATCAGAAAACAACTTGCAACAGAAGCAAAAAACACAGTCAAGATTTTTAGAATAAACCAGCCAACGACGGTCGATTAATTCACCATTTAAAAGTTTCCGAGTGTAGTATGACACAGAAAAGTGCCTATTATTCTCATCCAGAGGAAAATCAAAGTTAATAACCCTATTTGGACCTTTATCAATCACAAAGACTAGTTGACTATTATTTATTTTTTTTTTTTTTATTACTCCAAAACAGCCGAAGCCTTACAGAGGAGGAATTTGACCGTAGAAATATAGTAATCCTTCTATTTACAATCTATACACAATGTCAGGTATCAATATACAATTTCAAATATACAATGCATATCATGCGTTACAAACCATTTGCATTTTAGCAAAGCTGTGGTAACAGAGAAATTAGTATTTCTAAGCATTATGTTGTTTTCTTTTCTTGATTGTTCACATTAATTAGTTGAATTAATTGCTTTGTGTTATTATTCTTAATTGTTATACCAAAATTTTTTTTTTTTTTCTTTTTTATACAATTGTTATTACTTAACTTAGTTCCTTGAAGAAAAAGTAAACAAAAAAAAAAAAAAAAAAAAAAAGGATTTTTTTTTTCCTTTTTTCTTTTTTTTTTTTTTTTGTTAAGGCTAAGTATACCTATCTTTATAGTATTATTATTGTTGTTATTATTAAATTAATCATTTATTTTTATTCTCTATTAGTTTGATTGAAAAACCTTTGTAGTTCTTTTTTGATATTAATGTTTTCATATAGGATATCAATGTTGGAGTCATTCAGCAGTTTTGCAGTTCTGTTGAAGTAGTGGAATCTGAGTTGATCAGTTCTGAATGGCTCTTGTGCCAGCATATTTTGTCTTCTCAAGACTCTTGGAAGACAGCTGAAGTTGATGAGGTAGAGCAGCTCGGGGGCATCGAGCTTGCCAGCCACTAGATGCATTAGGAATTTGCAGTCTGCCGCAGCTCTCCTTTGGTAGAGTGGTACAATCCCAAAGTGAATGCACCATTCATTGTAGGATTTTGTGTTCAATTCCAACCTAGATTTGTACACCAGGAATCTGACTATGGATTTCTGAATACGTTCCAGTTGTTTTATAAGAATTTTGGTGTGAGGATTCCAGATTTGAGAGGCATATTCTAGAATTGGGTTGATGATCATTATGCAAGCTGTTTTTATGAGCTGTACATTAGTGAAATCAAAGCAGATTCTTTTAACCAGTCCAAGGGATTTGGAGGCCTTAGCTGTAGTTTTATTTACATGTGTGTTGAAGTTACTGGCCACATACCAATATCACTCCAGTCAAGTGCACATGATTCTGATTTTTCAAACTGAGTTTCTGTTAAGGATGTAGATGGCAATAATGTCATTACTGGTGGTTTTGTAAGTGGAGTTGTTTTCAAGCATTCTTCAAATCGTGAAGCTTCAATGGTGTTTTTTTCAGATCCAATATCTTCTTTGTTGCAGGCAAATACTTCAAAATAGCACCTTTTTGTCTCGAAATCAATGCTTTCTGCAACATTTTTCTCTTTCGTTTCTGTGCACCTGATTCAAATTTTCTTCCTCTGATGTAAGGCATTTAAGGGTGTGTTAAATCAAATCAATTAAAGGAATCTTGCAAAGAAAGCATGTTTAATCTAATAAAATTAAAATTAAAATATACTCTTGTTAAAATTTATATAATAAAAACATTTCATCAAATACCAATGTTTACTTGCAAGAAGTCTTGTTTATAATTATTTTATCCCCATTTTTTATTAAATATTATTGAAATATTTCTTTACTTTTCCTTGCTAATAAACTGAATTCATTTCAAAATCCAGTAAAATTGTTTTAAAACAGGATATTATACGAATATGTTGAATTCCTAACCTTTTTTCCGTAGTTATTGATTTTATAAGAGTATAAATGGTAAATATTCATGTCCAAAAATTGAGAAAATTGAATTGAGAAAAATTGAGAAAATCGAGAAAAAATGGGAGAAAATTGAGTATACTGAGTTATGCAAAGCCATTAGAAAGAGACTCAGAGAGGACATAAGAAGATTTAACACAAGAAAAGTAGAACAAGCATTAAGGGAAAACAAAGGAATTAAATCAGCAGCCATGAGCAGTAATACAGAAAGACAAATGATACTGAAACTGAAGAATAGCAAGGGTGTACTTATAAACAGCAGAGAAGGCATAATTCAAATAGCAGAAGACTACTATAGAGAATTATACAAGGAGCAGGGGAATGATGCCAGCAGTGGGGAAGATGGATTGCAAAGTAGCAACACATACGACATACCCAATATTCTTCCTGATGAGGTAGAACATGCATTGAAGAAAATGAAGAATCAGAAAGCCCCGGGGAAGATGAAGTTACAGTAGAGTTGTTAAAATTGGGAGGAAGAGACATAACACAAAAACTGGCAAGGCTCTTCACAAAGTGCATTAGAAAAGGTGTGACACCTAAGCAGTGGAATAATGCAATCATAGTTTTGCTGCATAAGAAAGGAGATAAATCAGAAATTGGAAATTATAGACCAATTAGCTTGCTATCCCACATCTACAAGTTGTTCACAAGGGTCATTACTAACAGATTAGACAGAATACTTGATAAGAATCAACCGAAAGAGCAAGCTGGCTTTAGGACAGGATTCTCAACTATGGATCACCTTCACGTAATATCACAGCTAATGGAGAAAGCAAATGAATATAAAACACCATTATGCCTGGCATTTGTGGATTATGAAAAGGCATTTGACTCCATACAGCATAAGGCAATGTTTCGGGCACTGGAAAGACAAGGCATTGATACCCCATATATTATGATTTTGAAGAAAATATATGAGAGTGCTACCTCCTTTATTAGACTAGATAAAGACAGTAGGAAATTTAAAATTGAGAAAGGAGTTCGACAAGGAGACACAATATCTCCGAAGCTGTTTATTGCTGCCCTTGAGGAAGCTTTCAGAAGATTAGACTGGTCGCAGAAAGGAGTCAATGTGAACGGAGAGTACCTAAACCATTTACGATTTGCAGATGACATTGTGGTCATTAGCCACGATCCCAACGAATTAGAGGAAAATCTTAATCAGTTATGCACAGCTAGTAAGGATTTTGGACTAAAGATGAATATGGCTAAAACAAAAGTAATGATGAACAAGTATGCCACAGAAAGGGAAATAAAGATTGAAGGAGCAGTAATTGAAAAGGTGGAGTCATATACTTATCTGGGACAAGTTATTAGTTGTAATAATGATAAATGGCTGGAAGTCAAGAGAAGAATAAATTTTGGATGGATAGCATTCAGGAAATATAGTCACATACTGAAGAGCAATATCCCAGTTTGTCTGAAACGTAAAATAATGAACCAATGTATACTCCCCACCATGACTTATGGAAGTGAAACTTGGGGACTCACCAAAAGAATGGAAGAGAAGCTGAGAACTACACAGCGAAGAATGGAACGAATCATATTGGGAATCAGACTGTTAGATAAGAAGAGAAACACATGGATTAGGCAACAAACTCAAGTAAAGGACATTCTTATCAAAACTAAAGAACTAAAATGGGCCTGGGCAGGACACATAGCTCGAAGACATGATGACAGATGGACTAAGAAAATAACAGAATGGTATCCAAGAGGAGCTAGAAGAAAACCTGGAAGACAAAGGCGGAGATGGATAGATGAAATTCATGAGTTTGTGGGTAGTAAATGGATGGCCAGTGCTCAAAACAGAAGGAACTGGAAAGTGGCTGGAGAGGCCTTCATCCTGCAGTGGACTGAAAATGGCTGATGATGATGATGATGATGATTCATGTCCAAAAAATTCCATTACAATTTCTTTTAAAGAAATGAGTGATTTCTAGGTAATAATAAACTTAGGAGAAATTTCATTATTAATTAGAAGTTATTTTTATTTAAAATAACATTACGAGGAATTTTATAATATTTTATAAGTTTAGTTTCTTCAAACTGTTCATTGACACATAGGTAGGTGTTCCTTTCTCCTGAAGGACTTTATTATTAATAAGGAAATTAAATTGATATTTGGACCTTCCCTTAAACTACAAATTGACCTTGCTGGATCTTTCGAGGAGTATCTCGCCACTGATGAATGCAGATTTGCGATTGAAATGTAATTCGATTTATTTAAAAAATTGTGTCTCAAAAAGAAGACCGAATCATTAATTTTATTTTAATCATACGAATAGTTCATCATTCCTAGATGATTGTATCATCTCGAATTACCAACAGAGTCACATTTACTGTAAGGCACAAGCTGGGGTCCTCACTCTCGGCGGGGCCTCGCTTTAAAGTGCTCAATAACATCTTTATGAAAATCAGTCTAGTTTACCAGTGGCGCAACTATCATTATGCAGGGGGTGCAATGTACCCAGGTCCATGAAAGGGTAGTTACGCCACTGCTAATTACAGTTTCGGTTAAGATACTTATTCATAGATATTTAATGAATTAATTTACTACGAATTTTTATATAAATGTCGACTTTTACTTTCAATAAATTCAAAAATACCTATAATTTTTTTAACCGAAATAAATGTCTCAAAGGTCTCAGATGATAAGAGAAAGAACCCCATCAGTACTGCGCATATTCAAACCATTCAAGGCTTTATACACCACAATCAGATCACCTCACAGGTGCCTAGTCTCCAGACATTGTAATTTGCAAAATTTAAACCTTTCTTCGTAAGAGCAACCCTTCGTTCCATTCACTAATCTTGTTGCCCTTCTCTGTACACGTTCCAACAGCTCTACATCCTTCTAAAAATGAGACCTCCAGACCTGTATACAGTACTCAAGGTGTGGCCTGATCATTGCCTTATACAAGGAGATAATCACCTCCTTATCCCTGCTAGAAAAATTCCTGTATATCATTGACAAGACACCATGAGCTACCCTTACAGACTGCCTGCACTGCTCAGAAAACTTCATATCTGCCTATGCAATTACCCCTAGGTCCTTTTCATTTCCTACCATTGTCAGTGTAGTATCACACACAGTTGATATGTTATTCTGGGGTTACTGCTTCACATATGCAGTATTTTACATTTGTGAATGTTAAACTTCATTTGCCACCTCTCAGCCCCCATCTGCTCATCTTTTCTAGATCCTGTTGCAGCAGCGTACTGTCATTAGTATCCTTAACAACCCTGCCAACTTTCATAAAGTCTGAAAAATTGGACATTAAGCCTGATATACCATTATGAATATCAAATATAAATACAGAAAACAACAATGGACCCAACACTGAACCCTGAAGGACTCCACTAATAACATTAGTCCACGAAGAGCAGTGTCCATTGATTACCACTCTCTGTCTTCACCCCCCTCAACCATCCCTTTATCTATAGCAGCAATTTGTGCAGCAGTCTTCCATATGCAACAGTATCAAAAGCCTTTCTAAGATCCAAATATATGATATACGTGTATGCCAGCCTTCTGCAGGCGAAGTTTTTACTGCTCCTGGAATAGAGAAGTTTTTTTCTGTTTTATTAGCTTAAATTGGCATATTAACTTATTTTCTAGAGTAGCTTTATATTCCTAGTTACGATACTTAGTTTAAAAATTTAACTTAGATAGAGATTTTGTAGGTATTACTTAGTATCGGTAAGGGCATCAAATCAACGTGTTACAAGTTGCAGCTCCACTGAACGAGAAGTTTTTTAGCATTATTTAACTGTTTTTATTGGCCAATTGTTATATTAAATTATTTTCTATAAGTAGCTTATAGACCTAGTCAGGATCCTTAGTTTATTCTGAATTGACACAGCGAGATTTCGAAGTAAATTAATACTTAAGTGTCCGTAGATTTACAGTTCGTAACTTGCCGCCCGCTATTGTTATACAATACGTTATATCCCGAACTAGATAGCTTTAGTATAGTAAAGTATATAATATAATATTGTCAATTAATCAGTAAAATCTATTAATCTTGGTAAACTTCATTGTCAATTAAATTTTACTTTTTAACTAAATACATATAATGACAGATTACAAAAGTAACATAATTAATATGTAACTTGATACGGAAGTTATATCATTGGAACTCGTAGATAATACTCGACACTGAAAAATATATATAGCATTAAAACTGTGTTGGCATACAAGTTTAGGATTATAATTTTGTACGGAAATTGAAATTTTATTGAAATTAAATCGGAATCATGACTCAGACCAGAGCAGCAAAGCAAAAGGCTTAAGTGCTGTGGCTGAGGGGAGAATTGAGGGGGGGGGCAGTTGCACTCTGAATCACAGCCTTTTAAAATGCACTGCTTGCTTGATGTTTGGGGAGCAATCAGGTATGGACCATGATATTGCCATGGGGGATGTCTTTGTGTGTGCGCGCGCGATGTAAGGAGTGTAAGAAAATCAGGCGACAACTCAGTGTTGTTATGGGCCTATATGAGAGCTTGAAGGACAGGGTGGATGCCCTCGAAGGATCTAAATTGAGGGCCCATCAAGCTCTCAGCTGACCACATCAATGCCATAGCTTGCACTTGGTCATCACGCAACACAGCGGCAACCCCCAAGGCAGAATGCGCTGGTCCCATAGGAACTAGTAGTTGTTGGTGACTCTATTGTCAGGGAAATTGGGAACATGCTTTGTAAAAAGGATATGTGGAACAGGACCAGGGTATGTCTGCCAGGGTCAAATGTTGATGACATTGTAGAGCGGATATCATCTTTTAAGGGCACAAAAGGTGATAAAATTGTACACATTGGAACTAATGATATTAAGAGTAGGAGACCGGCGGAATTACATAACAAGTACAGGTCGCTATTGAAAAAAAGCCGTGAATTAGGGTTGAATTTGAAAGTGTCTGCAATTCTGCACAGACATAATAGGGGGGAGTATATGATGAGAGCCTTGTTGATCAATTCGGCCCTGGAAAGATTGTGCAAGGCTCGAGGAGTAGAATTTTTTTCAGCCTGGTCTGTACTTGTTAACAGGAGGGAGTGCTTCTACAGGGATGGGATACACTTAAATAGAAAGGGTACAAGAATATTTGCTGATGCTATCGAGGCAGAGTTAAGCGAGTTGGAAAACTGCCGGCTTGGGGGGATACAAGGACTAATAGATTAACAGTAGCCACTGGCAGAGGTGAAAGTGATTCTTGCACTGCTTCTATTGGAATGAGCAGTAGCCTGGAAAAGAAGATGCAGCATATTTCAGAGACTGCTGGGAATCATTGCGGTACAAGTAAACACATGGGTTGTGTTAGGGTAGCTAAGAATAGGAACAGGTGCATGTATACTTGCGTGTACACCAATGCTAGGAGTTTTGTAAATAAATTTGATGAATTTGAGGTATTTCTCAAAGCAACAAAGGAAGATATTGTTGGGATATCAGAGACATGGTGTCACACAGATATAAGGAATGCAGAACTGGAATTAGGGGAGTACAATGTGTACAGAAAGAACATACAGGATAGGAAGGAAGGAGGGGTTATGCTATTAGTTATGAAACATAAAATCCAAGGAAGTGAAGCCAGTCGACATCGCTGGACAGTGCAGTGTCGAGTCAGTTTGGTGTGACATAAGCATTGGGAGATCAAAATTGTGAGTAGGAGTGTGCTGTAGACCTAATGATTCTGATGAGTTTAATAAGAAACTGTACAGGGAAATAGAATGGGCCAGTAAATCAGAGAGTCTTATAATGGGGGATTTTAATTTCCCAGATATTAACTGGAACTTGTGGGTTGGTCACTCAAATACTAGCAAGGCTTTTGTGGATTTATTGGATGATTATTTTCTATATCAGCATGTTCAGGAGGGAGGCAACTAGAGGGAGTAATACTCTTGATCTGATTATCAGTAGTGATTCTTCATGCATTAAGAATCTGCACATAAAGGAACCATTAAGTGGCAGTGATCACAGTGTGCTGAAGTGGGATTTACTCAAAGAGGTAACTACCATCAGGGGTAAAGGGAAGGGTTTTTGCTTTTGTAAAAGTGACTATGATGGTCTGGGACAGTACTTAAATTCCATACAGTGGGACCAATTGATGATGTTATCAACAACAAATTCAAAATGGGAAGCATTCAAAGAACTTATTTTGGAAGTTACTAGACTTTACATACCAACTAAGAAATATTGTTAAAAGTTTAGGCCTAAATGGATGTCAGATGAACTAATGAGACATATGGCAGAGAAGAAAAATGCATGGGATATATATAAATTAATGGGTGACGTGGAAGCCTATGATAGATATAAGCTGGTCTGTAACCAAGTCACAAAGGAGATTAGGCAGGCAAAGGCAGATTATGAGAAATCCTTGGCAAAGGATGCAAAGAAAAACAGAAAAGAGTTCTTTACCTATTTAAACTCAAGAAGGAAAGGGATGAATCAGATTGGTCCACTGGATGTTGATGGTTCAACAGTTGAGGATCCAGCTCAGGTGGCTAACAATCTAAACGAGTATTTTGCATCTCCATTCACACATGAGTAGTTATTCAGGAATGGGAATGCCAGAGGCGAAGTGAAGTAAACTCTGGCAGTGAGCTGGATGATTTTGTAATAACTGAGATGAAAGTGGAGGAGAAATTGTTGAGTATAAACATAAAAAAGGCACCTGGGGTGGATGGGTTCTATCCAGTTAAATTAAAGGAGGCAGCAAAGGAAGTAAGAGAACCCTTAGCCATAATTATGAGAGCTTCTTTGGACTTTGGGCATGTGCAAATGTGGCCCCAATTCACAAAGGAGGATCAAAGACTGACACAAGTAATTATAGACCTGTGAGTTTAACTTCTGTTCCAGGAAAATTAATCGAGGCACTGGTTAAAGAAGCAGTGCAGGATTATCTAGACAAGACTTCAGTTATAGCTCGGACAGAGCATGGTTTTGTTGATGGAAAGTCTTGCCTCACCAATTTGATTGGATACTATGATGTAGAAACAAAAGAACTGGATGCAGGGAATAACTTTGATATTATATATTTGGATCATAGAAAGGCTTTTGATACTGTAGCATATGGAAGACTGGTGCACAAATTGGAGAAGTGTGGCATTGGAGACAAATTGCTGCTATGGATAAAGGGATGGTTGAGGGGGAGAAGACAGAGAGTGATAATTAATGGACACTGCTCATCGTGGACTAATGTTATTAGTGGAGTCCCTCAGGGTTCAGTGTTGGGTCCATTGTTGTTTTCTGTATTTATGAATAATATTGATGATGGTATATCAAGCTTAATGTCCAAGTTTGCAGACGATAGAAAGGTTGGCAGGATTGTTAAGTACACTACTGATGCCACAGGATCTAGAGAGGCTGAGCAGATGGGCTGAGAAGTGGCAAATGAAGTTTAACATTGACAAATGTAAAGTACTACATTTGGGAAACAGTAACCCGAGAGAAACGTAACAACTCTGTGGTATTACACTGACAGTGGTAGAGAATGAAAAGGACCTGGGGGTAATTGTGCAGGCAGATATGAAGTTCTCTGAGCAGTGCAGACGGGTTGCAAGAGTGGATCATGGTGTCTTGTCAATGATATACAGGAATTTTTCTAGCAGGGATAAGGAGGTGATTATTATATAAGGAGGTAAGGCAATGGTCAGGCCCAGAGGCAGATTTAACGGCAGGCATAACGGGCGCGTGCCCTGGTCCCCGACTTCTGAAGGGCCCACGCAAAACCCCAACAAATTAGTTGAACATATTAGTTCAAAACTTTGTGATTATTATTATGCTATTATTAATTATATTATACATATATTATAATCAAATTTTATTGGAAATAAAATATTAATAGTACATAATACTTTTTATTTATTTAAAAAAATGGTTAACATGTATTTTTATTTTCCCTGTCTCTCTCTTTTTTTTATGGGGCCCAATATTTTCTTCTACGCCCAGGGCCTCAACCGACCTTAATCCGCTCCTGGTCAACTTAAGTTTTGCAAATTACAGCATCTGGAGACTAGGCACCAGCAAGGTGATCTGATAGAGGTGTATAAAGGCTTGAATAGTTTGAGCATGCTCAATGCTGATGGGATTCTTCCTCTTGGTCAGAATAATCACCTGAGAGAGCATAAATTCAAATTGAGGAAAGACAGATGTGTGGAAATTTGCTTTAGCCAGCGGTTATTTGGTTTGTGGAACAGACTTCCATCCCTTGTTTTGGAAGTTGATAGCCTAAATAAATTTAAGGCTCAGCTGGACAGGTATTTTTAACAAATAGAGTGGTGAAATGGGAGTGTTTTTTTTTTTTTTTTTTGTGGCTGATGCTGCATAAGTTTGTTTTCTTGCATCATATGCCTCTGCTAATGCTAATATCAAAGTTATTCCCTGCATCCAGTTCATTTGTGACCACATCATAATATCCAATCAAATTGGTCATATAAGACCCGTGCTGTTTCTGAGCCATAACTGAAGTCTTATCTAGATGATCCTGCAGTATCCTTTAACCAGTGCCTACATTAATTTCCCTGGAACAGAAGTTAAACTCACAGGTCTATTTTTACTTGTGTTGCCCTTTGCTCCTCCTTTCTGAATTGGGGTCACATTTGCACATTTCAAGAACTTGGATACCTATCCTGAGTCCAAGGAAGCTCTCATAATTATGGCTAAGGGTTTGCTTATTTCCTTTGCTGCCCCCTTTAATATAACTGGATAGATCCAATTCACGCCGGATGCCTTTCTTATGTTTATCTTCAACAATTTCTCGTCTACTTTCCTCTCAGTTATTGCAAAATCACCTACCTCACTGCCAGAGTTCAAGTCACCTCTAGCATTCCCCTCCCTGAATAACTCCTCATGTGTGAATGTAGATGCAAAATACTCATTTAGTTTGTTAGCCACCTGAGCAGAATTATTAACAGTTGAACGATCAATATCCAGTGGACCAATTTTATTTATCCATTTTCTTCTAAAGTTTACATAGGTAAAGAATACTTTGCTGTTTTTCTTTGCATTCTTTGTGAAAGATTTCTAATAATCTGCCTTTGCCTGCTTAATCTCCTTTGTGACTTGGTTACAGACCAGCTTATATCTATCATAGGCTTACATGTCACCCATTAATTTATATGTATCCCATGCATTTTTATTCTCTTCCATAGGTCTCATTAGTTCATCTGACATCAATTTTGGGTTATAATCTTGAACAATATTTCTTGGTATGTAAAGCCTAGAAGCTTTCAAGATTAATTCTTTGAATGCTTCCCATTTTGAATTTGCTGTTGACAAAGTCATCGGTTGGTCCCACCATATACAATTTAATTACTGTCTCAGATCTCTGTAGTTGCGTTTATGAAAGCAAAAAATCTTTCCCTTTACCCCTGATGGTAGTTACCTCTTTGAGTAAATCCCACTTGAGCACACTGTGATCACTTCCGCCAAGTGGTTCCTTTATCTGCATACTCTTATTGAATGAATAATCACTACTGATAATCAGATCAAGAGTATTATTCCCTCTAGTTGACCCCCAAACATGCTGATGTAGAAAACAATCATCCAATAAATCCACAAAAGCCTTGCTAGTGTGTGTGTGTGTGTGTGACCAACCCACAAATTCCAGTCAATAGGCACCTCCGTAGCTAGGTGGGCAGGAGCAGCAGTGCGTAGCACACGCTTCTTGATTAGACTGGGTTTCGAGCCCGTGACTACCAAATACGGAGGATGTGGAAAGATCAGGGTATGACCACCGCATATCACCGGAGGAATATGGCCTTAGTTGCTACTGCTCCTAAAAACCCAAATAACAACATAACAACCAGTCAATATCCGGGAAATTAAAATCCCACATTATAAGACTCTGATTTACTGGCCCACTGTATTTCCCTGTACAGTTTTTTTCTATACTCATCAGAGTCATTAGGCCTATAACATACTCCTACTCTTAATTTTGATCTCCCAATGCTTATGTCACACCAAACTGACTCGACAATGAACTGTCCAGCGATGTGAACTGGCTGCACTTCCTTGGATTTTATGTGTTTCTTAACTAATAACATAACCCCTCCTCCCTTCCTATCCAGTCTATCCTACCTGTACACATTGTACTCCCCAAATTCCAGTTCTGCATTCCTTATATCTGTATGACACCACATCTCTGATATCCCAACAATATCTGCCTCTGATGATTTGACCAATGCCTCAATATCATCAAATTTATTTACCAAACTCCTAGGATTGGTGTACACGCAAGTATACATGCACCTGTTCCTATTCTTAACTACCCTAACACAACCCATGTGTTTACTTGTACCGCAATGACTCCGAATAATGTCTCTGGCTGCTGGGAGTCATTCCAGGCTGCTGCTCATTCCAATAGAAGCAGTGCAAGAATCACTTTGACCTCTTCCAGCAGCTATTATTAATATATTAATCCGTGGATCCCCCAAGCTAGCAGTTTTCCGACCTACCTAACAATTCCTCAATAAAATCAGCAAATATTCTCGCACCCTTCCTATTTAAGTGTATCCCATCCCTGTAGAAACAGTCTCTCCTGATAACAAGCATAGACCAGGTTGAGAAAAATTCTACCCCTTTAGCCTTGCACAACCTCTCCAGGCTAGAGTTGATCGACAAGGCTCTCATCATATACTCCCTCCTATCGTGTCTGGTAGGAATGGAGACACTTTCAAATTCAACCCTAACTGATGACTTTTTTTTTTAACATTGACCTGCATTTTTTTTTTAACTTTGACCTGTACTTATTAAGTCATTTGGTCGGTCTCCTACTCTTAATATCCTTAGTGCCAACGTGTACAACAATATCACACTTTGTGCCTTTAAAGGATGGTATCTGCTCTACACTATTTGTTTCATGGTAGTAAAGTGGGTAGTAATGAGAGAGGGATCCTGGAAAATGATCTATACTGTGTAAACCCTGTAACATTCTTTACTTATGTAAACTCTAGAAGGAAATGGATGAATCAGATTGGACCACTTAATATAGATGGGTTGACGATTGATGATCATGCTCAGGTAGCTGATAAACCGAATGAGTATTTTGCATCTACATTCACACATGAGGAGTTATTCAATGAGGGGAATGCCAGACATTTATCAAACTCTAACAGCGAGCTAAGTGATTTTGTAATAACTGAGAGCAAACTGGAGGAGAAACTGTTGAAGTTAAACATAAAAAAATCCACCTGAGGTGGATGGGATCTATCCAGTTATATTAATGGAGGCAGCAAAGGAAGTTAGCATACCCTTAGCCATAATTATGAGAGCTTCCTTGGACTCAGGGGAAGTACGCATGGACTGGAGGTGTGCAAATTATCCATTTGCCAATTTACAATGGGAGATTCAAAGGAGAAGTAACTATAGACCTGTTAGATTAACTTGTGTTCCGGGGAAAATAATGGAATCACTGGTTAATGAAGTATTGCAGGATCATCTAGACAAGACTGCAGTAATAGTTAAGACACAGCATGGATTTTTAAAGGGAGGTCTTGTCTGATCAATTTGATTGGATACTATGATGTGCTCACAAAGAAACTGAATGCCAAAAATAATTTTGATATCATATACTTCGATTTTAGGAAAGATTTTGATACTGTTGCACACGGAAGAGTGCTATACAAATTGGAGAGGTATGGCATTTAGGGTAGGTGCTACAACAGATAAAGGGATGGTTGAGTGGGAGACGACAGAGTGGTAATCAATGGACAAAGCTCTTCGTGGACAAATGTTATTAGTGGAGTTCCCCAGGGTTCGGTGTTGGGCCCATTGTTGTTTTGTATATTTATCAATGATATTGATGAAGGTAAATGAGATTTAATGTCCACATATACAGATGATACAAAGGTTGGCATGGTTGGTAATGACAGTAAAGACAGTATGCTACTCCAACTGGATCTAGATAAGCTGGGCAAGTGGGCTGAGAAGCGGCAACTGAAGTTTAACATTGACAAATGAAAAGTACTGCATATGGGCAGCAGTAACCCAAGAGAAACGTACCAACTGTGTGGTACTACACTCAGGGAAGTGGAAAGTGAAAAACTGGGGGAAACTGTGCAATCAAATATGAAGTTCGCTGAGCAGTGCAGACTGAATTTTTTTTGCTAGCAGAGACAGGCAGGTGATTATCCCATTATACAAGGCAATGGTCAGGCCACACCTAGAGTACTTGTGTACAGGTCTGGAGGCTTCATTTTAGGAAGGATGTAGAGTTTATAGAATGAGTACAAAGAAGGGTAACAAGATTGGTGAGGGTAACAAAGGCTTGCTCTTACCAAGAAAGGCTTAAATTCTGCAAAATGTAGCACCTGGAGAGTAGGCACCTGCGAGGTTTGTTTGTTATTTGGTTTTTAGGAGCATTAGCAACTAAGGCCATATTACTCCAGGATATGCGGCGGTCATTCCCTGACATTTCCGCATCCTCCGTTTTTTTTTTTGGTAGTGACGGGCTCGATCCCTGGTCTAATCAAGAAGCGTGTGCTGCTCCTTCCCACCTGGCTACGGAGGCGCCACCTGCGAGGTGATCCGATTGAGATGTAAAAGGCCTTAAATGGGTTGAGCAAACTAAATGCTGATGGGATTCTTCCTCTTGCTAAGATTAAGAATCTGATTGAGGCACAGTTTCAAATTGAGGAAAGACAGCTGTAGAATAGATGTGCGGAAATTTGCCTTTAGCCAGTGGGTAGTTGATTGGTGGAACAGATTCATCTTTTGCTGTGGAAGATGATAGCCTAAATAAATTTAAGGCTGAGCTGGACAGGCATTTGGAACGAATGGAGGGGGTGAAATGGGACTTTTTTTTTTTTTTTTTTTTTTTTGGCTGATGCTGCATAAGCTTGTTTTCTTGCATCATATGCCTCTACTAATGCTAATATCCATCATTTAAGAATTTGTTGATCGTGCATGATCTGGTGACGAGTGATCAACGAGCGATAGTCATTGATCACTTGTCACCATCTGAGCATGTGTACAACACAATAAAAGAGGTTCTCATTATGAGATAGGGGTCTGCACAATGAGTCCTAAAGTTGTTGAAAACAGATCAAAAATGCATAAGAGTTTACAACAATTAAGTGGGCGCCTCCATAGCCAGGTGGGCAGGAGCAGCAGCAGTGCATAGCATATGCTTCTTGATTAGACCGGGGTTCAAGCCAGTGACCACCAAATACGGAGGATGTGGAAAGGTCAGGGAATGAACACTGCATATCACCGGAGCAATATGGCCTTAGTTGCTAATGCTCCTAAAAACCAAATAACAACAATTAAATGAATATCTGCTTCGTTTTGAAAGATCCACCAAATTTCCTTGCAAGGTTTGTGACCATGGATGAGATGTGGGTCCATCACTTTCACTCAGAGACAAAGGAGCGGTCCAAACAGTGGAAACACAGCCCCCCCCTGCCCACCTAAAGAAAATGAAATCTATTCGTTCTTTGGAAAGGTGAAAGCACTGAATTTTTTGGGATGCTGATGGAATGCTGCTAGTTGATTGCCGTCAGAAAGGCCAGACATTCACAGAAACATATTATGCTGACCCTATGAGGCATTTGCATGAAAACAAAGGTAAAATGTCAAGGGAAACTCAGAAAACCATGTGCATTATCCTGTTCCAACAACACAATGCCACAATTTTGTCATTGCTATGGCTGCACTACTGTGTGTGGCTTGAAAAACTTAGACAATCCTCCAATGCAGCTGGCACTATTGGACTTAACTATATTATATTATGGGATATAATTTGAAAAATACCTGGCTGACATCCATTTCCCACCAAAAGTGACATCATTGCTACAGTGATTGCATTCCTGAAGGCCCAAGAGAAAACTTTCTTTGCAGCTGGAATCAATGCATTGCAGCATCAGTTGCAAAAGTGTACTGACTCCAAAGGGAATTATGTTGAAAATTAAAATGTTACCAGACTCCTCATAAACTGTTCCTACTCAGGTCAGAAATTTTTGAAATGCCCTTAAATATATAAATGGGGTAAAATATAGTAACTTACATAATCACTGCCAATAAAGGAAAGTTTCAAAGGATCAGCTAAACCATAATATGAATCCTTTAAATTAAGAAGACCCCAAGTTTTCTTTCTATCACTCTTATTGCATTCTTCCAAAACAGCAGCTGCACATCGTTCATATTCCTATGAAAAAAAAAAAAAAAAAAAAAATGCATGTATATAAATGAAACTGCTCTGAAAGTTAAAAAAAATCAATGGGGCTGTAAAACCAGAACACTAAGTGAACCTGCTTTAAGTAGGAAGTTTTGCTTATAGAATACACCGATGAGCCAAAACATTATGACCAACGAGTCGTTATGCAAATTGAAGCAACTACAGGTGAATTACGGTGTGTGCTCGGGTTGGAACACGGTATAAAAAACATCTGATACTGAGCTCCATTAATCAGTGTTACTCTTGTCCTTCAGATTAGAAAGGATGTGGACTTAAGCGAGTTTGATAAAGGCTAAATTGTAATGGCCAGAAGACTGGGTCAGAGCATATCCGAAATGACACGGCTGGTGGGATGCTCACAGTCAGCTGTGGTTAGTACCTAGCAAAAGTGGTCCGAGGAGGGGAAAACGCCTGCGAGGTGTTGGATGACCATGGCTCATCGATGCTCGAGGTGTGCGAAGGCTCTCCTGGAAGGCACATGGCAACAGAAGGTACAGTGGTGCAACTCGCCTGTAATTGGAATGCTGGTGACAGGAGTAATGTGTCACAACACACAGTACATCGAACCCTGCTGAAAATGGGACTGCATAGCTGCAGGCCACTCTGAGTGCCCATGCTAACCACGTTTCACCAGCAACAGTGCCTATAATGTGAGCATCGAAACTGGACCTTGAGTGATTGCAAGACGGTCATCTGGTCCAATGAATCAAGTTTCCTGTTGCACCATGTAAACAACCAGGTATGTGCATGTCATATACCTGGGAAAGTGATGACACCTGGATGCACTGTGGGACGAAAACAAGCTGGTGGTGGCGGTGTCATGCTTTGGGCGATGTTCTGCTGGGATACCCTGGGTCCAGTTATCCATGTGCCGGGCACTCTGACATCTACCACCTACTAAACATCATTGCTGACTAGGTACACCCTTTCATGGCAAGTCTTCCCCTCTGGTGGTGCCATCTTTCAGCAGGATAATGCGCCATGCCACACTGCCCGGATTGTTTGAGACTGGTTCGTGGAACATGAGGAAGACTTCCAGGTATTGCCCTGGCTTCCAAATTCCCCATACATCAATCCCATCGAGCATCTGTGGTTTGTGTTGGAACAGCAACTCCGATCTGCAGTGTCTCAACCGTGGACCTTACAGGAGTTAAAGGATCTGCTGGTTACGTGTTGGTACCAGATACCACAAGACATTTAGAAATCTTGTAGCATCTATGCCTTGCCGGGTATTAGCTGTTTTTGCTGCACGTGGAGTACCAAGATCATATTAGGTATAGGTGGTCATAATGAGTTGGCTCATCGGTGTATAATGTAGTTTTCTTTGGATGATGTGACCAGTGTTTTTGGTTGATTTTAAGAAACCATTTCTCTATATAACAATACTAAATGTAAGCAGGAACATTTAAAGCTTTAAATATATAAATTCTGGAATAAAACATAAACACAGTATATATATTCAATAAAATGCAAGAAATCTTATCTTCAAAATTACAAAACCTTATATCTATACCATATTTACATTATTTATAATAACAGACTGCAATATTGTTGATTTTCAAATCACTCAACCACTATATGTTGTGTAAATCCAGTGCTTATCCAAAACCAGTCTTTCAGAATGACCAATTTACTTTCCAACAATGTTTTTCTGATAGTTTTTCGCCTTCTTTATGTTATTAGCACTTGATGACTAAAAAAAAAAAAAAAATTACAAGTTGAAATAACCTACAAGGTAAACTAAAATCACTAGGACACAAAACTGCACATATCCGGCCCATCCCAATGGACTAGGTTTCGAACCCTGCCACTGGGAGGCAGGCTCCACTATCTAACTTCAACTGCACTCTCCTTTTAAATACAGAAATAACAAAATTGCTAAAGTAAGTAAATTTGTACCTTTCTACGAACATGCTCCAGAGGAACTGTTGTTCCAATCCTCCTAAAGACAATTCTAGTTGACTCCTAATGTCAACATAGTTGTTACACTGAAACATTATATGAGCCAATGTCTCCTCTTCTCCCCATGTACAATTTTCACTATCTACTAGGCCTAGTTGAAAATGCCTCTTTGCCAACCCATGGCATGTTATTAGAAAGCCTGCATTTATCCCGAACTGCTGCCAGGGTTTCTTTCTCACCTCGAAGGTGTCTATTCGGGGTAAGAACATGTATGTCACTAGCCCCTTCTCTGAGATCTCTCATCTCCTTTGCCAGACATGTACCAATTCACTCAAAATCTTTTCTTCTCTTCCTTGATATCTTGCCTTGTGTACAGCCGTTCTTGATCTGGACTTGAACTTATGTTCAAAATTGACCCTCTCAAATTTTTTCTAGTGCAATACAACAGTGCTGATAAAATGATTTGCAGCTCAGCGGATAATCTGCCAAAGAGCACTTGTAATGCCTCTGTCAAAATTGTTCAGCACACTCTAGTAATGGATAAGAGAGCAAATCTTTGAGCTTATGTAGTATACTTTTTGACTATGGAATTTATCATCCTGTGAAGCCAAGCTACAGAGGCCTAGGAAATTATGGGGAAAAATAGGCAATCATACAGTAAATTCAATGCTCTGCCCTTTACACCCCAATGAACCCTTATCACTCTCTTAAGCTTGGCATATAGTGTCTGAATTTTTCCTTTTAAATACTTGGCATACACTATAAAGTTGATTCACTTTCCTATACTCACACCTGAGTACCTGACAACAGCTATATTTATGGACATTCCTGATGCCCTCACTAGTGGAGGCCTGTTCATACTTAATTGCCCCTTCAGCAACATTTGCATCATCTTGGTCTCTGAAATTTGTAATCCATTTACTGAATTTAGTCCATTCCAGCAAATCTCCTAGTACTTGCTGCAACCTGTGATCATACATTGGCTGTTGTTGTTGTTGTAGTTTGGCTTTTAGGAGCATTAGCAACTAAGGCCATATTGCTCCGGGAAAATGCGGTGGTCATTCCTTGACATTTCCACATCCTCCGTATTTGGTGGTGATGGGATTGAACCCTGGTCTAATCAAGAAGCGTGTGTTACGCACTGCTGCTGCTGCTCCTTCCCACCTGGCTACGGAGGCACCGTGCATTGGCATAAACCAGTATTAGCATGTCATACGCCATCATATCAACTCCAACATAATTTTGTTTCAAAAACTCATCTAGTGTCATGCACCAATCATGGGCACCGATTTCTGTATATGCTGTTCTAACAATAACTTTCCTCTTACAAAAATACTGCTTAAATACAGACAACATATTATTTGAACATTCAGTAACCTTTATTCTGGATAGGATCCCCTCCCATCATAGTCTGTCAAATGCACCATGAAAGTCAAAGAATATACCTAGAACATACCGTCCCTCATACTCTTGTGAATACTTAACCATCTGGTAAATGGTATCCTCTGTGGACTTTCTCTTCTTATAACAAAACTGGTTATCAGAGGATATGCCTTTCTCTATATACATAATCATTATTCTGCTAATGCATATCCATTCATATGTCTTTGCCATCCGACAGCAAAGTTGGTAATGGCGACACCAGGCTCACTCGGGCTCTTGTCAGGACTTTTGATAATCAATCTCAATAGTGCCGTTCTCCAAACCAGGGAACAAAAGAAACCCATTCCAGACACTTATTATACATTTATATTAGGACATCAGATCTCAACTGAAAAGCCCTCTTCATTACTTTAATCTCTATTAAGTCAAGGCCTGATGATTGGTCATCCTTTGCCTGTGCTATAGCCTCTGAGACCTCATTATATGAGAATGGTTGTTCTTTGTGCCAGGACTGATATGAAGCATTGCCTCTAACAATGTTTTGCTGCACTTTACTATACTCACTCATTTCTAAATCCGGAGACAGCCCACTCAGGACCATGTCCGTAGATTTGTGCCAGTTTAATGTTTGAACATTTCTGTTACTCACAATATAACAAACTTCATTAAAACTAACTTGTCAGTCACTAACTAAAAAATTGAGCCCCACGGATTTCTCGATCCTTTTTCTTTAACATATTGCCTCCATGAGGTTTCCTTTGCCAAACAAATGGCTCTAACGTACTCTTTGCATAATCTCCTATACTCTATAAACTGTATAGATCTCTCATTATTACATCACAAACACGATGATAAAACTGAAACGGTTTCCTAACAGTCCTCAATTCACGCATTTGTAAATTTAAACGATTACTTTGTCATCCTTTGCATGTGCAATCGCCTCTGAGATCTCATTATACGAGAATGGTTGTTCTTTGTGCTGGGACTGATATGAAGCAATGCTTCATATGAGTCCTAGCATAAAGAAACACAGGTCTTCTCCTGAATTTCTTCCTTTGCATACTACCCCTAGAGGCAGTACAAAATACACTGCAGTTTTTCTACATGTTGAACATCACTCAAAGTACCCCAGTCACATTATCATTATCAATGGACACTGCTCATCGTGGACTAATGTTATTAGTGGAGTCCCTCAGGGTTCAGTATTGGGGCCTTTATTGTTTTCTGTATTTATAAATGATATTGATGATGGTATATCAGGCTTAATGTCCAAGTTTGCAGACGATACGAAGGTTGGCAGGGTTGTCAAGGACACTACTGACACTATGCTGCTGCAACAGGATTTGGAAAGGTTGAGCAGATGGGCTGAGAGGTGGCAAATGAAGTTTAACATTGACAAATGTAAAGTACTACATATGGGAAACAGCAACCCCAGAGCAACGTATCAACTCTGTGGTACTACACTGACAGTGGTAGAGAATGAAAGGGACCTGGGGGTGGTGGTGCAGGCAGATATGAAGTTCTCTGAGCAGTGCAGACGAGCTGCAAGAGTAGCTCATGGTGTATTGTCAATGATATATAGGAATTTTTCTAGCGGGGATAAGGAGGTGATTATTCCCTTGTATAAGGCAATGGTCAGGCCACACCTAGAGTACTGTATACAGGCCTGGAGGCCTCATTTCAGGAAGGATGTAGAGCTGCTGGAACGAGTACAGAGAAGGGCAACTAGATTGGTGAATGGGACAAAGGGGTTCTCTTACGAAGAAAGGCTTAAGTTTTGCAAATTACAGTGTCTGGAAACTAGGCACCAGCGGGGTGATCTGATAGAGGTGTACAAAGCCTTGAATGGTTTGAGCATGCTCAATGCTGATGGGATTCTTCCTCTAGCTCAGAAAAATCACCTGAGAGGGCATAAATTCAAATTGAGGAAAGACAGATGTAGGATAGATGTGCGGAAATTTGCCTTTAGCCAGCGGGTGGTTGGTGGGTGGAACAGACTTCCATCCCTTGTCGTGGAAGTTGATAGCCTAAATAAGTTTAAGGCTCAGCTGGACAGGCATTTCGAACGAACAGAGGGGTGAAGTGGAAGTGGTTATTTTTATTTATTTATGTTACTTTTTTTTTTTTTTTGGCTGATGCTGCATAAGCTTGCTTTCTTGCATCAAATGCCTCTACTAATGCTAATGCTAATGCTAATTATCAACCTGGGCACAAAAGGCCAAGTGGAATCACAGTCTGCACTGCAAATCGCTCCAACTCCTTATCCTCCCAAGTAACGTCAATTCTTCTCAGTTCAAAGAGAATTGCATTGTGATCACTAATTGAGAAATCCTCCAGTTTTCCATCCTACTATGAATTGCAACTGTGCACATTGTAAAGTCAATAAAAGACTTGCCATGTGTAGTGGAATGTGCAGGCTGTTGTCCCTGCACATTCAATATTTCCAACCCTGAAGCAGAAAGGAAGTCTTTGAGAATTTCACCTCTGTCATCAGGCTCCCTACTGCCCCAGAGTATGGCATTTGAATTAGAATCAAGACTATAATAATATTATTAGGCTACAACAAGTGACAGATTCTTTCCAATTGATTCACATATGCCTCAATTTCATGTGAGGGCAGACAATACACCAATTATTTCGTAACATACTGTATTCTCATTTGATAAATGAGTCTGCTTGGTAACGAACCAAACTTATATTTCTTATCAGTATGGCTGCTCATGGATGTTCTCCATCAGATGCTCTGATAACCTCTGGAATATCTTCTTATACTACCCGCTACCTCATAAGGTTCCAGAACCAAAGCTAAATCAATATCTTTCAATTGATATTTTTTTTATTTAACTCTAGCTTGACATTCTCTTGACATTTTCTATCCACCGCCACATGGTTCATTGATCTATTCCTTAACTTACAATTATTGCAATTCAGATTTTCATTTTTATATACATAGTCTTTGTAGGAGTACCCAGTCTTGACAAAGTGTCCACATATGACTTCTCTCTGACAATGCTTTGATACATGCCCATAATTTAAACATTTATAGCATTGCATTACTGAGTAGATTTCTCAAAACTTATATTAGTATTAGTATTAGTAACGGCCGTATGGTGCAAGAAAGCCTATGGCTTATGCTGCACCAGATAAAAAAAAAAAAAAAAAAAATCCGAACAAAACAATGATAAAAACAAAAATTAAATAAATAATAATAATTAATAAATAAATAAAAATAATAAAATGAAATTAAAAATTAAATAAAAAGGAAATTAATCCTATCATCCTATGCGCTTCCCTTACCCGAAAGTACTATCCAGATGACCTTTGAATTTCCCCAAACTGTCGGCCTCTACCACCCATGAAGGCAACTTATTCCAGTAATTTATAACTCGCTGGCTAAAATAAAACTTCCTGCAGTCCAATCTAAACATTTCCCCGCGTAACTTGAATTTATGTCCCCTAGTTCTAGCATCATTTATAATCTTGAAAATTTTGTCCTCATTCATTTTACTGATGCCTCTCAGAGCCTTAAACACCTCAATCAAATCTCCTCTAAGGTGTCTAGTTTCCAAACTCTGCAACCCACATATTCGAAGTCTTTCTTCATACGGACGCCCTTTTGCCGATCTCACCAGGCGAGTTACCCTTCTTTGCACCCTTTCAAGAAGCTCGATGTCTTTCTTTAGGTGCGGTCTCCATACTTGAACACAGTATTCCAAGTGTGGTCTAACATAGGCCTTATATAATGGGATTATCACGTCCCTATCTCTACTTGCAAAAGTTCGATAGATCATCGATAGGACACCATGGGCCTTCCTTGCAACCTGTCCACAATGCTCAGAGAATTTCATGTCTGACCGTATTGCAACACCCAAGTCCCCTTCCTCCAGTACTGGGTTTAGTTGAACTCCACCAAGTGAATAAGCCATTTTGGGATTACTGTTTCCCAGGTGTAATACCCTACACCCTGCTGGATTAAAGCACAGCTGCCATTTTTCTGACCATTCCTGAAGTCCATCTAGGTCTCGCTGAAGAAGCTCAGCCTGACAGCGATCATCAACTACTCTACCAATTTTAACATCATCTGCAAATTTAGACATCACGCCCTCTATCCCTTCATCAATGTCGTTTATGAAAATTAAAAACAACAGTGGTCCTAATACTGATCCTTGGGGAACCCCACTTCTTACATCAACCCAATCTGAGGAATAGCCATTTATCACAACCCTCTGCCTCCTGCCCTGAAGCCATCCTTCTATCCATCTAAGGATTTTTCCAGTGATTCCAACCTGTTCCAGCTTATAAAGCAACCGCTCATGTGGGACTGAGTCAAAAGCTTTGCTGAAAACTAAATAAACTAAATATACCATCCAAAAAGCGTAAAGTCTCTCTTTGTTTCTTATTACATCACATACTTTTGACTTAACCTCCAGCACCCAGTTTAATTCTTAATTCTAATTATTGACACTACCTCAATATTTTCATTAAACACTTTTTTGGATACTCCACACTCTACAGTTTTTCGCCCATAGTTGATCCAAGAATTCTTCCTGCTGTGTGTCCTTTTTAATATCATAATCACAATCCTTGGATAAATTGTTCTTGGCACACTAAACTTTAGTCCAACCTGTTGAATACATGAACAGCCTCTAATCTTGTTAATGCCATCATCTGCCACCACCAGGACACTGCAATCCCTGATAGTCCTAATATTCTTCAGTCTCACTTCCTTTAACATTAGTCTTACTTCTTTTAGGACTTCTCTTTTCACCACTTCACTAGTTTTAAACTTTTCATTGGCAGCTTTGATTGGACAATCTTTGAACCCTTCTTCACTTCCTTAGGTTTTTCTTGCACTACACAAGCATATGTAATTACATCTCGAGATTTTTCTTCCAACCATGGATTTAATAACAGATTTTCCATATACACATAAACAGCCTTAATTTCTAACACATCCCACAAATCCAGGATTGTCCACATTGTGGCAGTTGGAACTTGGCTGTGTATATCGAATAAATATGACTTAATTTTCCTAACCCCAGAGCAACGTATCAACTCTGCGGTACTACACTGACAGTGGTGGAGAATGAAAAGGACCTGGGGGTAATTGTGTAGGCAGTTATGAAGTTCTCTGAGCAGTGCAGACGAGCTGCAAGAGTAGCTCATGGTGTCTTGTCAATGATATACAGGAATTTTTCTAGCAGGGATAAGGAGGTGATTATTCCCTTGTATAAGGCAATGGTTAGGCCACATCTTGAGTACTGTATACAGGTCTGGAGGCCTCATTTCAAGAAGGATGTAGAGCTGCTGGAACAGGTACAGAGAAGGGCAACAAGATTAGTAAATGGAACAAAGGGTTGCTCTTACGAAGAAAGGCTTAAGTTTTGCAAATTGCAGAGTCTGGAGACTAGGCACCGGCGAGGTGATCTGATAGAGGTGTATAAGGGTTTGAATGGTTTGAGCATGCTCAATGCCAATGGGATTCTTCATCTTGCTCAGAATAATCACCTCAGAGGGCATAAATTCAAATTGAGGAAGGACGGATGTCGGATAGATGTGCGGAAATTTGCCTTTGGCCAGCGGGTGGTTGGTTGGTGGAACCGACTTCCATCACTTGTTGTTGAAGTTGATAGCCTAAACAAATTTAAAGCTCAACTGGACAGGTATTTCGAACGAACGGAGGGGTGAAATGGGAGTGGTTTTTTTTTTTTTTTTTTGGCTGATGCTGAATAAGCTTGCTTTCTTGCATCATATGCCTCTACTAATGCTAATGCTAATGCTAAAGAATTCTTCCTGCTGTGTGTCCTTTTTAATATCATAATCACAATCCTTGGATAAATTGTTCTTGGCACACTAAACTTTAGTCCAACCTGTTGAATACATGAACAGCCTCTAATCTTGTTAATGCCATCATCTGCCACCACCAGGACACTGCAATCCCTGATAGTCCTAATATTCTTCAGTCTCACTTCCTTTAACATTGGTCTTACTTCTTTTAGGACTTCTCTTTTCACCACTTCACTAGTTTTAAACTTTTCATTGGCAGCTTTGATTGGACAATCTTTGAACCCTTCTTCACTTCCTTAGGTTTTTCTTGCACTACACAAGCATATGTAATTACATCTCGAGATTTTTCTTCCAACCATGGATTTAATAACAGATTTTCCATATACACATAAACAGTCTTAATTTCTAACACATCCCACAAATCCAGGATTGTCCACATTGTGGCAGTTGGAACTTGGCTGTGTGTATCGAATAAATATGACTTCAGCCTACTTCTAATTTCTTTTACATGTTCAAATTCTTGGTACTTTGATTGTTCTTTGCTCAGTTCTCTTCCTTTTAATTGTTCTTCCTGAACTCTTTCTGCCAGATTGATCCTTCTTGGCATTATTACCAGCTCTTGACTTTTGTTTCTTGGATTTAGATCCCTCAGGCAGGCCAGAGAGAGATGATGGCCCAAGACCTCGAGGCAGCGTTCTCTGCAAAGTTCTAATGGAAAACATCTCAATTTTCATGAAGTCCTGTATTTGTGATAGAATCTCCTTTAATTTCCTCTCGCTCATCTTCGGTGACATCTGAGGTTACTTCTCGTAACTCCTCTTCACTTATAATTTCTTCAGTCCATCCATTCACCAAAATTTTGCACTCACTGAACCTGCCATCTTCACATACAATACAACTATAAATGAAAAAATAAACACTTCATACAACTAAAAGCTGTATCTCAATACAATGTGGAAACAGCTAACTATTCACAAAATTTGCAATAAATTTACAAAGGATCAAGAGCCCTGCACAGCTTACTTTGAATAGACACTAAATGTTTCGAAAATCTATCTGAAATCACTAAAACCCCCTCACCAAAATTTAGTGGGTGTGGGTCCCAGGAGCTAAAAACTCAAGGGCATGGAAATAGGGTTAACAAATCTGATTCTCTGCATGCACTACTTCTCAATACCCATTTAGTCAGTCAGGGGTTTCACCCGTTCAGGGGACCACCCACCTTAGACTCCAAGGAAGTATGGCAGCAAACCAGTTCAGCTGATTAGTGCAAATTCATGCAACAAAATTAGTAAGTGAAACAGAAATGTGAATGATAAACAATATCACAAATCAATATTTGTCAATCCATTCACCAAAATTCAGCACTAATCCATATTAGTCCCTGGGTCAAAATTTGGGACAAATATATGTTAGCAATATCAGTAGACTTTGCTGCGGCATTTGATTCCTTCTGGTGACTCTTTAAGACAAATGCATTAGCATTAGCAAATGCACATGATGCAAGAAAGAAAGCTTATATAGCATCAGCCAAAAAAAAAAAAAAAACTTTCTCATTTCACCCATTCACTCGCTCCAAATGTTTGTCTAGTTCTGCCTTGTATCTATTTAAGCTATCAACTTCTACAATGACAGATGGAAGTTTGTTTAAGCAATCAACCACCCGCTGGCTAAAGGCAAACTTCCGCACATCTATCCTACAACCGTCTTTCCTCAATTTGAATTTATGCACTGGAAGAGTCCCATCACCATTGAGCATGCTCAAACCACTCAAGGCTTTATACACCTCAATCAGATCACCTCGCATTGCAGGTGCCTGGTCTCCAGACACAGTAATTTGCAAAACTTAGGCCTTTCTTCATAACAGCCGTTTGTTCCATTCACTAATCTTGTTGCCCTTCTCTGTACTTTAGCATTAGCATTAGCATTAGCATTAGTAGAGGCATTTGATGCAAGAAAGCAAGCTTATGCAGCATCAGCTAAAAAAAAAAAAAAAAAAAACCCACTTCCACTTCACCCCTCTGTTCGTTCAAAATACCTGTCCAGCTGAGCCTTAAACTTATTTAGGCTATCAACCTCCACCACAAGGGATGGAAGTCTGTTCCACCAACCAACCACCCGCTGGCTAAAGGCAAATTTCCGCACGTCTATCCTACATCTGTCTTTCCTCAATTTGAATTTATGCCCTCTCAGGTGATTTTTCTGAGCTAGAGGAAGAATCCCATCAGCATTGAGCATGCTTAAACCATTCAAGGCTTTATACACCTCTATCAGATCACCTCGCTGGTGCCTAGTCTCCAGACACTGTAATTTGCAAAACTTAAGCCTTTCTTCGTAAGAGCACCCCTTTGTTCCATTCACTAATCTTGTTGCCCTTCTCTGTACTTGTTCCAGCAGCTCTACATCCTTCTTGAAATGAGGCCTCCAGACCTGTATACAGTACTCTAGGTGTGGCCTGACCATCGCCTTATACAATGGAATAATCACCTCCTTATCCCTGCTGGAAAAATTCCTGTATATCATTGACAATACTCCATGAGCTACTCTTGCAGCCCGTCTGCACTGCTCAGAGAACTTCATATATGCCTGCACAACCACCCCCAAGTCCCTTTCATTCTCTACCACTGTCAGTGTTGTACCACAGAGTTGATACGTTGCTCTGGGGTTGCTGTTTCCCATGTGTAGTACTTTACATTTATCAATGTTAAACTTCATTTGCCACCTCTCAGCCCATCTGCTCAACCTTTCCAGATCCTGTTGCAGCAGCATAGTGTCAGTAGTGTCCTTGACAACCCTGCCAACCTTTGTATCGTCTGCAAACTTGGACATTAAGCCCGATATACCATCATCAATATCATTTATAAATACAGAAAACAATAATGGACCCAACACTGAGCCCTGAGGGACTCCACTAATAACATCAGTCCACGATGAGCAGTGTCCATTGATTACCACTCTCTGTCTTCTCCCCCCTCAACCACCCCTTTATCCATAGCAGCAATTTGCCTCCAATGTCACACTGCTCCAATTTGTGTAGCAGTCTTCCATGTGCAACAGTATCAAAAGCCTTTCTAAGATCCAAGTATATAATATCAAAGTTATTCCCTGCATCCAGTTCTTTTGTGACTGCATCATAGTATCCAATCAAGTTGGTCAGGCAAGACTTCCCCTTAACAAAACCATGCTGTGTCTGAGCTATAACTGAAGTCTTGTCTAAATGATCCTGCAGTGCTTCTTTAACCAGTGCCTCCATTAATTTTCCTGGAACAGAAGTTAAGCTCACAGGTCTATAATTACTTGTGTCAGCCTTTGATCCTCCTTTGTGAATTGGGGTCACATTTGCACATTTCCAGTCTATGGGTACCTCCTCTGAGTCCAAGGAAGCTCTCATAATTATGGCTAAGGGTTTGCTTACTTCCTTTGCTGCCTCCTTTAATATAACTGGATAGATCCCATCCACCCCGGGTGCCTTTCTTGTGTTTATCTTCAACAGTTTCTCCTCCACTTTACTCCCAGTTATTTCAAGATTCTGTAGCTTACTGCTAGAGTTGAATACACCTCTGGCATTCCCCTCGCTGAATAACTCCTCATGTGTGAATGTCGATGCAAAATATTCATTTAGTTTGTTAGCTACCTGAGCAGGATCATCAACACTTGACCCATCAATATCAAGTGGACCAATCTGATTCACCACCTTCCTTCTAGAGTTTACATAAGTAAAGAACTCTTTGCTGTTTTTCTTTGCATCCCTTGCCAAGGATTTCTCGTAATCTGCCTTCGCCTGCCTAACCTCCTTTGTAACTTGGTTGCATATCAACTTGTATCTATCGTAGGCTTCTGTGTCATGTGTTAATTTGTATGTATCCCATGCATTTTTTTTCTCTGCCATATGCCTCATTAGTTCATCCGACATCCATTGCAGGTGCCTGGTCTCCAGACACAGTAATTTGCAAAACTTAGGCCTTTCTTCATAACAGCCCTTTGTTCCATTCACTAATCTTGTTGCCCTTCTCTGTACTTGTTCCAACAGCTCTACATGCTTCTTAAAATGAGGCTTCCAGACCTGTATACAGGTCTCTTGCGGACCATCTGCACTGTTCAGAAAACTTCACATCTGCCTGCGCAATTACACCCAGGTCCTTTTCATTCTCTACAGCTGTCAGTGTAGTACCACACAGTAATACATTACTCTGGTGTTACTGCTTCCCATATACAATACTTTACATTTGTCAATGTTAAACTTCAGTTGCCACCTCTCAGCTCATCTGCTCAACTCTTCTAGATCCTGTGCAGAAGAGTACTGTCATTAGTAACCCTGCCAACCTTCTTATCATCTGTAAACTTGGAAATTAAGTCTGATATACCATCATCAGTATCATTAATAAATATAGTAAACAACAATGGACCCAACACTGAAACCCGGGGGACTCCACTAATAACATTAGTCTACAAAGAGCAGTGTCCATCGATTACCATTCTCTGTCTTCTCCCTCTCCACCATTCCTTTATCTATAGCTCCAAATTGTGCAGCAGTCTTCCATGTGCAATTGTACCAAAAGCCTTTCTAAGATCCAAATATATTATATCAAAATTATTCTTTGCATCCAGTTCCTTTGTGACCACATCATGGTATCTGATCAAATTGGTCAGACAAGACTTCCCCTTAACAAACCCATGCTATAACTGAAGTCTTGTCTAGATGATCCTGCAGTGCTTCTATTAATTTCCCTGAAACAGAAGTTAAACTAACAGGTCTGTAATTACCTGCTGCCCTTTGATCCTGCTTTGTGAATTGGGGTCAAATTTGCACATCTCCAGTCCATGGGTACCTCCCCTGAGTCCAAAGAAGCTCTTATAATTATGGCTAAGGGTGTGCTTACTTCCTTTGCTGCTTCCTTTAATATAACTGGATAGATTCCATCAGTGGTGACCTGTGAATATTTTAACAATGGGCTCGCACTTTTGCCAATTTTTGAAACATCCTTTGGGGGGGGGGGATACCTACCGAGTAAATCTGATTGGCACGGAAATGACATCACCCATGGCGTCTGCCAGAGGCGCTTCCCACACTCAGATCATTAGTCTGTTTGGAACACTCAGTAGTAGTATGATTAGATTAGAGCGCGTGACTAATTTTTCGTGACCAGCACGATATCTCAAGTTCTGACATTTTGGAATTTTTGAATAGTACGTCACGATTTTGACGTCACAACCGCGAAGGATGTTTCACATAAAACCATCTACCAGGCATGCTCGGCAGGCGCGACATTTTTATTCTTTTTTTTTTTTTTTTTCTTTACAACTAGGGAAATATAATGGATAAATTTTTTTTTAATGATAAAATTTTAATGTTGAGACTAAAAAATACCAAAAATATTTCTCAAATAACAAATTATCACAAAACATTCTAGAATATAAAAACAAATATTACATAAAAAACAAACTGTTCTAGAAAAGGTACACAAAAATCACAGATTACATGAAAAAAATATTGCACAAATATTTAAGAAAATTTTATTCTAAAAATTGCCATATGCCATTTACTTTATTAATATTTGTTTTCGATCTTCTTTGCTCAATAGCTGAGCTATTATTATGGAGGGATGATTTGACATAATTATCCGGATCAAATTGAAGCAATGGTTTTCCATTTAGATGTATGGTCATCATAATCTGCAATGTGTTTATTTGTCAACATTATTCATTCATTCACATGATATTATTCATTATGCTGAAAGCTCGCTCAACTTAAGCACTGCTAATTGCAATGGTTTCAAAGATATTTCTGGCTTTCTTAATTGTAAAGGGAATTTCACTCGATTTTAAAGATAAACTGTCTTCGGCAAAATCTCTAAAACCATTAATTTTTATTTCATATTTTATCAGAAAACAAATTTCTTATTCGGTTTTCAGTCTTGCCACCGAGACAAAAGTTCTTTCAAATTCCACGATTTCCGGTAGAATATGTTTAAAATTTCTTTCAATGGTATCATTATTTTCTTTATTTAATTTAAAATCACCCTGTTCCATTAATAACTTATCCTTTAAGGATAAAACAATGCATTTAATAACTTGTCACAAGGTAATTTTACTATTATTACTTTCGATTTTGATTCCTTCAAATTCTTTCCACTTCAACATGCTCTCAATTTTAGCTTCATAATTTCCTTCAGAATTTTTCAAATTAGCGATAGCACTGATAGTTTGAATAATTAATTTATCTGCTTTTACCATAGTGAATCTGTAAAGCTTTTGAAATGTAAGAGAGTTCCTGCAGGATTTCGATCATTAGTGCTAAATGGTTAAGAAATTCCAGATTTAAAAGTCGATTTAACAATCCCGAATATTTAACTTCTGATTCAAGATATTTGCACAAAACGGGATAATTCCCTTAACCCGCAATTACCATCCACAAGCTACAAGCTGCTCTTCGTAACCCGAACACATGACCGATCTTTGTAGTTTCCACATCAAGTTCTTTAGCAATCATCTTTAATTTGCGCTGGTTTTTTGGAGATTGGTGATATAATGGATACATTTTTTTTTCCTTTTAAATTATTGCTCCTATGCCATTATATTTTAGAAAATTTTCTACATAGTGAAAGCCTCGACGAAATTTCAAAATCTGCCAACATTTCATCTTCACAAAGTTTATATAATATCTTAGTTGCCTCAGTCCTCCGCCCTACATTGCTACTGTCACGAGTTCTTTGAATACTGAGCAAAATATCGAAATCACTCAGATATTCAGCTACTGTGACCACGTAAACATAGACAGAGAAATTTAGAGAAACGTGTGGATCACTTACTTCTCCGAAAAATGTACGCCCATTTGTCGGAGTAAAGGGGAACCACAACACAGGTTGACCAGAGGCTATAATCCGTGTCGGGAATCTTCTTAATCCTCTGACTGGCTAAGGAAAGCATATTGACTAGCGCGACTTCTCGGAATGTGGCTGCATAAGTTTTACGGACACCACTAACATTGTGGAATGGTAATCACTTTCACCCTTAATTCGCACTTTCTAATTATCTAAAGGCCAGAGGTGAGAACAATGCATACAAAGTTGTCTCTCCTAATCTCTTCATTACATGGAAATTATTTTCTTTCTACGGAAATTACTGTATTTTAAATGTAATTACCAAGGGGAATTTTAAAAAATTTGGCATAAAGAAGTTGGATAAACAGAGATCCGACTGTAATAAAATCAAAAATGAAGCAATTTTAAAATACATAACCGATCGATTGTGCAGTGATCAAAAGTACAGTGGATCCCCACTCGCCTCACTATACTTTTGGCTCGGGAAACTCAATAATTGCATCTAGGATTTCATTTGAAAAATAAATGATTGTCTCAAAAATGGGCTCGCAAATTTTCAAAAAAAATAACAATGGGCTCTCGCGAGCCCACTATAGCTCACCACTGGATTTCATCCACCCGGGTGCCTTTCTTATGTTTATCTGAAACATTTTCTCCTCCACTTTGCTCTCAGTTATTACAAAATCATCTAGCTCACTCCCAGAGTTTAATTCACCTCTGGCATTCCCCTCCCTGAATAAATTCTTATGTGAGAATGAATACGCAAAATATTCATTTAGATTGTGAGCTACCTCTGAACAGGATCATCAACAGATGAACCATCGGTATCAAGTGGACCAATCTGATTCATCCCCTTCCTTCTACAGTTTACATAAGTAAAGAACCCTTTGCTGTTTTTCTTTGCATCATTTGCCAAAGATTTCTCGTAATCTGCCTTTGCCTCCCTAACCCCCTCCTTTGTGACTTGGTTACAGACCAGCTGATATCTTTCATAGGATTCCACATCACCGGTTAATTTATATGTATCCCATGCATTTTCTTCTAAGCCACATGTCTCATTAGTTCATCTGACATCCATTTAGGCCTAAAACTTGACCAGTATTTCTTAGTTTTTATATTGAAATTGAATCGAAATCATGACTAAGACCAGAACAGCAAAGCAAATGGCTCAAGCTAATGGGAGTGCTGTGGCTCAGGGAAGAACTAAGGTTGGCAGTTGTCCTCTGAATCATAGTCTTTTGAAATGTACTGCTTGTTTGATGTTTGTGGATCAATCTGGAATGGGACATGACATTCATAAAGGGAATGTCTATGTGTGTGCGCATGATGTAGGGAGTGCGAGAACATCAGGTGCCAACTCAGAGTTGTTATGGGTGTATATAAGATTTTGAAAGACAGGATGGATGCCCTCGAAGGATTTAAATTGCGGGCCCATCAAGCTCACAGCTGCCCACATCGTGCCGCAGCTTGTACATGAACATCACGAAACACAGTGGCAACCCCCCAAGGAAGAATGCGCTGGTCCCAAAGGAATTAGTTGTTGTCAGGGAACATATTGTGCAAAAAGGTTAGTTGGGACAGGACCAGGGTATGTCTGCAAGGGGCAAAGGTTGATGACATTGTTGAGCAGATATCATCTTTTAAGGGCACAAAAGGTGATATTTTTGTACATGTTGGCACTAATGATATTAAGAGTACGAGACCGGCGGAATTACTTAACAAGTATAGGTCAATGTTAAAAAAAAGTCATCAGTTAGGGTTGAATTTGAAAGTGTCTCCATTCTGCCAGACAAGTTAGGGCCAAATGGAGACACAAGGGCAGAATGATGAGAGGCTGTGCAAGACTCAAGGGGTAGAATTTTTCTCAGCCTGGTCCGTGCTTCTTAATAGGAGAGACTGCTTCTACAGGGATGGGATACACTTAAATATAAAGGTTGCAAGAATATTTGCTGATGCTATGGAGGTAGTGTTAGGTGGGTTGGAAAACTGCTGGCTTGGGGGGGGGGGATGGGGGGATACCTGGACTAATAGATTAACTATAGCCGCTGGCAGAGTTGAAAGTGATTCTTGCACTGCATCTACTGGAATGAGCAGCAGCCTGGAAAACAAGGTGCTAGGGATTCCAGAGACTGCTGGGAGTCATTACATGGGCAGTATTGGATAGCCTAAATAAGTTTAAGGCTCAGCTGGACAGGTATTTTGAAAGAACAGAGGGGTGAAGTGGAAGTGGTTTTTTTTTTTTTTTTTTTTTGGCTGATGCTGCATAAGCTTGCTTTCTTGCATTGAATGCCTCTACTAATGGTAATGCTAACCTGACCAGGAATATTAACAGCTGAACAATCGATATCAAGTGGACCAATCTTATTCATCTTCTTCCTTCTAGTGTTTACATAAGTAAAGAAGTCTTTACTGTTTTTTTTTTTTTTTTGTATCCTTTTGCCAAGATTTCTAGTAATCTGCCTTAGCTTGCCTAACCTCTTTGTGGCTTGACTACAGACTCGTTTATAACTACCATGTCATCTATTAAGTTATATGCATCCCATTCATTTTTCTTCTCTGCCGCGATTCTCATTAGTTCATCTAACATCCATTTAGAAATACCTTGAACAGTATTTCTTTGTTGGTATGAAAAATCTAGTAGGTTCTATGATTAATTCCTTGAATGCTTCTCATTTAGAAGTTGCCGATGATACCAACATTAGTTGGTGCCAAAGTATGGAATTTAAAATCTAAGACCATTGTAGTCACCTTTACGAAAGAAAAACATTTCCTTTTATCCTAGCTGCTATTTACATCTCTAATGAAATCCCACATCAATACACTGTGATCACTGCCACCTAGTGGTCTTTGTAATCAATTTAACATCTCCAGTATACTGGAGATGTTAAATTGATTAAATTGACAAACAATCACATCAGTTTCATACTGACTTCACTGCTACTTGTGATTGAATGAGCACTCTCATCCAACAAATTGTTCGAGTGATCCACCATCTATCCTTTCAACCTAATGCATTCATTTGGTAAAAACCTATCCAAGTGAGTGAAGTGTGCCATAGTGGCTAAAAGGGACAGAGCCATCCAGATATGTTGGGAAGAAGGATTTCATTATAGTAAGTATACCATAGTAAGTATACCAAAAACTCTCTGAAAGCGATCTGACTGGACACAGACTTGGATCAAGTGCAGAATGATGCTGACTTGGTGTGGCTCGGTGTAAGATGAGAGCTGGGGTGTGGGCTGCAGACCAAAAAATTCTGACAAGTATTACAAAAGTCTCTACAAGCAGCTGAAATGAGCAACCAAGTGTGATCGCCTCGTTATGGGCAACTTCAATCCACATCTTACAGAATGAAAAATGATGATGTGCAATATGACATGGGGTAACATATTTCTGAGACATCTGAATGATCTTTATTTAATCCAATATGGGAGGAAAAACAATATCGCAATATAACTGTTATCTTAAACTTGGTTCTCAACAATCTGAATATCTTCAACTTGGTTCTCAACAATCTGAATATCTTCAACTTGGTTCTCAACAATCTGAAGCGTTGGTCAAGATATCAAATGCAGACACTGAGATTTCAGAGATGTGGTGTCACTCATATATAAAGGATACAGAATTTGAATATGGGGAGTACAATGTATATAAAAGTACAGAGAGGATAGGAGTAGGAGAAAGGTTATGCTCTTAGTTAAGAAGCATATAAATCTAAGGCAATGCATCCATTTTACACGGGTGGACAGTGCAATGATGAGCTAGTTTGGTGTGGCATAAGCACTGGGAAAAAAAAAGTGAGAGGAGTGTTATAGGCCTAATGACTGTCATGAATATAACAAACAACTTATTTTTTACAGAGGAATACAGTGGGTCATTAAAGCACAATGCCTTATAATAGGGAATTTTAACTTTCCAGATATTGACTGGAACTTGTGGGTTGGTCACTCCCAGACTAGTAAGACTTTTGTGAATTTTTTGGATGACTCTTTCTACTGGAGCATGTTAGAGAGGCAACAAGAGGGAATAAGGGAGTACTATTCTTGATCTAATTATCAGCAGTGATTATGCATTCATTAAAAATCTGCATATAAAAGATCTACTTGTGTGGCAGTGATCACAGTGCACTGATTTAGGATTTACTTAAAGATGCAACTACCATAAAGGGTAAAGGGAGGGGTTTCATAAACCCCTCCCTTTGCTTTCATAAAGGTGACTACAATGGTGTCAGACAGTTTTTAAATTCTATTATTATTATTATTATTATTATTATTATTATTATTATTATTAGCTATATGGTGCAAGGAAGCCTGAGGCTTGTGCTGCACCAGCCAAAAAAAAAATTCCCAAGTAACCCTAAGAGAGAGAGAAGTAAAAGGGAATCATCAAGAAAGAGAAGAATGATGATATCCAGCTCAGGAACCTGGGTGTGCCAAGCCCATACTCACCAGATGTGAGCCCCTGGGGAAAATATGCAGTGGGACCAGCTGATGATGTTACCATCACCAAATTCTAAATGGGAAGCATTCAAGAAATTAATCATAGAAGCTACTATGCTTTTAATACCAAATAACACATATTCTTCAAGGTACTGGCCTAAATGGATGTCAGATGAACTGATGAAATTGTGTCAGAGTAGAAAAGTGCATGGGATGCATATACATTATCAGGCGACACAGAGGCGTATGGTAGATATAAGCTAGTCTTTTGGCATAAGAAAGGCACTTGGGATGGAGGGGACCAATCCAATTATATTAACAGAGGCAGCGAAGGAAGTAAGCAAACCCTTAGCCATAATTATGAGGACATCCTTGGATTCAGGTGAGGTCTCCACGGACTGTAGATGCGTGAATGTAACCCCAATTCACAAAGAGGGGATCAAAGGTTTGCAAGAGTAATTATGGACCTGTTGGTTTAACTTCCAGTGAAAATAATGGAGTCACTCATAAAAGAAGTACAGTAGACTCTCGATTTTCCGGGATAGATGGTAAAAAACAAATCCAGGATAATCGATTTCCCAGTTAATCCAAAAATACAAAAGTCCCTGACATTCGTTAAGAAATATGTTCCAGGACTTCTTACTTCGTCGAGTTTTATTTAACTCGGGAATGACTAACATATTGCTACTATATTATTATTGACAAATCTGAATTCTGCGCAATATTTGGCCATTTTGATACATCCTTATTATAATGATATGATTCCTTACAGATTTAACAGATGCACCGTTTTCAAACTTTTTAATAATTTCAAGTTTTTGTTTACCGATCATTTTCGCGATTTCTAAACAAAAAAAAAAAAAAAAATTTCTATAAAAAAAAATTCCGACATCCCAGACATAAATAACGAAATCAAATTTGTTCTTTTATGCTGCAACGGAACACAACAATTGACATGACACACTAAAACAAACTAAACATTTGGTCTCTCTCTCTCTCTCTCTCTCTTTTTTTTTTTTCTTCTTTTTTTTGAGCGGCACATGTGAAGACAGCAGGGATTACAAGATAATAGGTACACTAATCTGCCAGTGATTACTTATAATGCCACTTGTCGCTTATTTACGACATGCAAAATATCTGTTTATACCTATTATAGTTATTACTTGAATTTTTTTTTTGATTTCTGGTTGATTTTTTTTTTTTTTTTTAATTTGGAGTCTTGAAGTGTCCTGGTTAATTCGATCCCAATTAATCGAGAGTCTACTGTAATCATCTAGACAAGGCCACAATTATACTTCAGACATAGCATGGGTTTGTTAAGGGAAAATCCTCTTTGACCAATTTGATTGGACACTGATGTTGTCATAGGGGAACTGGATGCAAAAAATAATTTTAATATCATATACTTGGATTTCAGGAAAGATTTTGATACTGTTCCACATAAAAGACTGCTGAACAAATTGGAGCAGTGTGGCTTTAAGGATATAGCTGCAGGTTGCAGCTATGGATAAAGGGATAGTTGAGTGGTAGACGACAGAGTGGTAATCAATGGACATTGCTCTTCACTAACAACATTAGTGGAGTCCCCCAGTATACAGGGGGACTCCACTATTACAGACCAGTAATTACAGACCAGTTAGTTTAACTTCTGTTCCGGGTAAAATAATGGAGTCACTGGTTAAAGATGCATTGCAGGATCATCTAGACAAGACTGCAGCAATAATTCAGACACAGAATGGGTTTGTTAAGGGAAAGTCTTGTCTGACAAATTTGATTGGTTATTATGATGTGGTCACAAAGGAACTGGATGCAAAAAATAATTTTGATATCATATACTTGGATTTCAGGAAAGCTTTTGACACTGTTGCGCATGGAAGACTATTGTACAAATTGAAGCAGAATGGTATTAAGGGTAAGTTGCTACAATGGATAAAAGGATGGTTAAGTGGGAGAAGACAGAGGGTGGTAATCAATGGGTGCTGCTCTACGTGGACTAATGTTATTAGTGGAGTCCCACAGGGTTCGGTGTTGGGTCCACTGTTGTTTTGTGTATTTATCAATGATATTGATGAAGGTATATCAGGCTTAATGTCGAAGTTTGCAGATGACACAAAGGTTGGCAGGGTTGTTAATGACACTCATGGCAGTGTGCTACTGCAACAGGATCTAGATAATTTGGGCAGATGGGCTAAGAAGTGGCAACTGAAGTTTAACCTTGACAAATGCAAAAGTACTGCATATGGGTAGAAGTAACCCCAGAGAAACATACCAACTGTGTGGTACTACACTTAAGGTGGTAGAAAATGAAAAAGACCTGGGAGTAATTGTGCAGTCAGATATGAAGTTTCTGAGCAATGCAGACAGGCTGCTAGGGCAGGTCATGGTGTTTTGTCAATGATATATAGGAATTTTGCTAGCAGGGAAAAGGAGGTGATTGTCCCTCTGTATAAGGCAATGGTCAGGCCACGCCTTGAGTACTGCGTACAGGTCTGGAGGCCTCATTTTAGGAAGGATGTCGATTTGCTTGAGCGTGTACAGAGAAGAGCAACACGATTGGTGAGGGGAATGAAGGGATCCTCTTACCGAGAGAGGCTTAAGTTCTGCAAATTGCAGTGGCTGGAGACTAGGCACCTGCGCGGTGATCTGATTGAGGTCTATAAGGCCTTGAATGGGTTGAGCACGCTGAATTCTGATGGGATCCTTCCACTTGTTCAGATTATGAACCTACGGGGACATAAATTCAAATTAAGAAAGGACAGATGTAGAATAGATGTGCGGAAATTTGCCTTTAGCCAGCGGGTGGTTAATTGCTGCAACAAACTTCCATCTGTCGTTGTGGAAGTTGATAGGTTAAATAAATTTAAGGAGGAACTGGACAGGCATTTGGAGGGAATGGTGTGATTTTTTTTTTTTTTTTTTTTTGGCTGATGCTGCATAAGCTCCTACACTTGCTTTCTTGCATCACGTGCCACTACTACTACTACTACTACTATTATAGAAAATATTGTTATTTTCTATATGTATTAGTGATACTGATGAAGGCATATCAGGCTTAATTAGCATTAGTAGAGGCATATGATGCTAGAAAGAAAGCTTATGCAGCATCAGCCAAAAAAAAAAAAAATAAAAACCCGTTCCCATTTCACCCCTCCGTTTGTTACAAATACCTATCCAGCTCAGCCTTAAATTTATTTAGGCTATCAACTTCCACAACAAAGGATGGAAGTCTGTTCCAACTACCTGCTGGCTAAAGGCAAACTTCTGCACATCTATCCTACATCTGTCTTTACTCAATTTGAAAATATGCCCTCTCAGGTGATTATTCTGAGCAGGAGGAAGAATCTCATCAGCACTGAGCATGCACAAACTATTCAAGGATTTATACACCTCAATCAGATCACCTCGCAGGTGCCTAGTCTCCAGACACTAATTTGCAAAACTTAAACCTTTCTTTGTAAGAGCAACCCTTTGTTCCATTCACTAATCTTGTTGCCCTTCTCTGTACTTATTCCAACAGCTCTACATCCTTCTTAAAATGAGGCCTCCAGACTTGTATACAGTACTCAAGGTGTGGCCTGACCATTGCCTTATACAAGGGGATAATCACCTCCTTATGCCTGCTAGAAAAATTCCTGTATATCATTGACAAGACACTATGAGCTACTCTTGCAGTCCATCTGCACTGCTCAGAGTACTTCATATCTGCCTGCACAATTACCCCCAGGTCCTTTTCATTCTCTACCACTGTCAGTGTAGTACCACAGAGTTGACACGTTGCTTTGGGGTTGCTGTTTCCCATATGTAGTACCTTACATTTATCAATGTTAAACTACATTTGCCACCTCTCAGCCCATCTGCTCAACCTTTCCAGATCCTGTTGCAGCAGCAGCATAGCTTCAGTAGTGTCCTTAACAACCCTGCTAACCACTGTATCGTCTGCAAACTTGGACATTAAGCTTGATATACCATCATCAATATCATTTATAAATACAGAAAACAACAATGGTCCCAACACTGAACCCTGACAGACTCCATAATAACATTAGTCCACGATGAGCAGTGTCCATTGATTGCCACTCTCTGTCTTCTCCCACTCAACCATCCCTTTATCCATAGCGGCAATTTGCCTCCAATGCCAAACTGCTCCAATTTGTTCAGCAGTCTTTCATGTGCAACAGTATCAAAAGCCTTTCTAAGATCCAAATATATGATATCAAAGTTATTTGCATCCAATTCCTTTGTGACCACATCATAATATCCAATCAAATTGGTCAGGCAAGACTTTCCTTGACTAAGACCATGTTGTGTCCGACCTATAACTGAAGTCTTATCTAGATGATCCTGCAGTGCTTCTTTAACCAGTGCCTCCATTAATTTTCCTGGAACAGAAGTTAAACTATCAGGTCTATAATTACTTGTGATGCCCTTTGTTCCTCCTTTGTGAATTGGGATCACATTTGCACATCTCCAGTCCATGGGTACCTCCTCTGAGTCCAAAAAAGCTCTCATAATTATGGCTAAGGGTTTGTTTACTTCCTTTGCTGCCTCCATTAGTATAACTGGATAGATCCCATCCACCCCCGGGTGCCTTTTTTTTTGTTTATCTATAACAATTTTTCCTCCACTTTCCTCTCAGTTATTACGAAATGATCTAGCTCAAGAGGTGAGTTAAACTCTGGCAGTCCCCTCCCTGAATAACCTCTCATGGGTGAATGTAGATGTGTGTGTGTGTGTGTGTGTGTGTGATGGGGGTTTAATGCGCCTATTCAGAGGAAAATGATAAAAAACAAATTTCAGATATAATCACTTTATGTTTTATTAGAGAGATGTTTTAGAATTTATGATACATTCCAATTTTTTTCAAAAAAGAGAAGAATTCATTGATGTTTCCATTGTCACCAATAATATGTTTTAATGTCTTCTGTTCTCAAAGATTTCTTAGGGAAAGGATGATGGATATTCTGTCCTGATCATAGTGAGGGCAGTCAATGAGAATGTGTTTCTGTTAAGTGTGAGGAACAGTGTAGACATTGAGGAGGATCCTCTCCTGTAAGTAGATGAAGGTGAGTCAGATATGTATGTCCTATCCGTGCTTGTGCAAGCACTACTTCTTCTCTTCGTACTGTTTTGAGCGCCAAAGCTGTGGATCCTGTTTCAACTGATAAAGTTTATTATTGGATTGGGTGTGCCATAGCTCTTTCCACAGTGCAAGACATGTTGTTTGTATGATATGATTATAGTCATAGATTGGAATAGGAGCAAGGGTTAAATCATAAGTTGATGGATTTTTGGCAGTTTTGTCAGCCAGTTCATCCCCGAATGGGCTGGGATCCAGCAAAAGGTCACTGATTGATGACGTTCCACAATTTTTAATAAGAGGCTTCTGATTTGGTTTAACATAGGATGAACCTTATAAGAAAAGTTTTGTATTGCTGTAATTGAGCTTAGAGAGTCAGTGAATACAATATATTTTAGAGATGGGTAGAGATTCAGATTTTCTGAAGCTAACTTTATTGCATGAAGTTCTGCAGAGAAGTTGCTATACTCAGGTGGAAGAGAAGCATAAATGACTGTAGTGGGAAATACTGCTGCTGCTCCAACGGCTGAATGTGATTTGGAGCCATCAGTATATATTGGCAATAAATTAGCATATTTCTGAATATGGCTTGCATGGAGTTGTTTCACGTTGAGTGATGGTAGGTGATTCTTTCCCCATTTTTGAAGATACGTATCACAAGTCAATTGAGGAGGAGGTGTCCAAGGTGGGTGAGAGCATTTCACTATTTGTAGCCTGTTGACATTAGGAACATTCCAACTCTGAGTTATTTCAATTAGGCATAAGCCTGCCGGTCTTATTTTACTGGGTTTATTTCTATAGAGGTTTTGCAGTGGTGGATTAAAGAGGTATGGCTCAATAGGATGCTGACAGCAACCTTGTATTCGGGCAGCGTACTTAAGAAGTAGTGTTTCCCTGCAGAGACAAAGAGGTGGCTCATGTGCTTCAATATATAAACTATGGGTAGGAGATGTCCTGAATGCACCAAGGGCAATCCGCAATGCACTATGCTGTATAGGGAGGCGCCTCCATAGCCAGGTGAGCAGGAGCAGCAGTGCGTAGCACACGCTTCTTGATTAGATCGGGGTTCGAGCCCGTGAGCCACCAAATACGGAGGATGCGGAAAGGTCAGGGAATGACCACCGCATATCCCCGGAGCAATATGGCCTTAGCTGCTAATGTTCCTAAAAACCAAATAACAACAACAACATGCTGTATACGGTTCAACCAGCATAGTGTACTCTTTCGGGCAGAATCATAGATTGGAGCACCATAATCCAAGCGGGATCTGATCAATGCTCTATATAAGAGAAGCAAAGATGTATGGTCTGCTCCCCAAGACATTGCAGATAAAGCTCTGAGCATGTTCAGTTTTTTCAGGCAGGAAGTATGCACCGATTCAATGTGCTCAAAAAAATTTAATTTTCTGTCAAGGATTAATCCCAAGAATCTGATATTGTTGGTCACTGGAATGGTAAAATTTGACATCTGAAGTTCAGGATCTGGAAAAAATTTTTATTGATTACAAAAGTGGATTGCAACAGTTTTCTGCTGAGATAGATGATAGCCACTGAGTCCTGCCCACCTTTGGACCTTATTCAAGGATATCTGCAATTGCCGTTCAATGGATCTCATATTCTGAGAGTGGCAAGAAATGGAGAGATCATCCACATAAGATAGGTCTCAACTATATTTAGAAGTTCTTTTGTGATAGAATCAATTTTAAGGGCAAAGAGGGTTGCACTCAATACAGAACCTTGTGGCACTCCTTCTTCCTGTAAAAATGTCATAGAAAGCGAGTTGTGGTATCAAACTTGGAACGAACGATTCTGGAGAAAGTTCCTGATGAATATGGGAAGGTTGCCTCGTAGACCAAGAGCATGGAGGTCGCTAAGAATGCCATGGTGCCAGATAGTGTCAAATGCCTTCTCTATGTCTATGGAAACCAAAACGAGATGTTCATTTTTTACAAAGGCATTGCGAATTGCAGACTCTGCCTTGATCATGAGATCTAAGGAGGACCTGTTCTTATGAAAGCCATGCTGATTATTACTCATTAGGTGTTATGTTTAAATGATCCAAACAAGTCAATTATGAATAATTTTTTCAAGTAATTTACTGAGGCTGGAGAGGGAAATTGGTCGGTAATTGTATGGCCTGGTAGGGTCTTTTACAGGTTTCAAAAAGGCAAGAACTGTGGCATGATGCCAAGAGCTGGGATAAATGTTTTCCATAAATATTCGGTTATAGTAGACCAGCAGTATTTGTAAATTTTTGTAAATTTACAGACCAGCAGTACTTGTAAATTTCACCAAGGTTTTGTAACATGATATAAGATATTCCATCTGGCCCAGCGGCACCGTTGCGTGTTGTTTTAATGGCATGTAGAAGTTCATGATATTGAAGAGGTTGGTTATACGGAAGGAAAACTGAGGTTCGAAAGTTGATGGCTCACTGTTTAGTCTTGGTCTTTATTTTCTGAAAATCCGCAGAATGGGCAGGAACTCTCTCCTCAGGAGCAGAAAGTTTCTGCCCATTCCATGAAAGAATTGGTGAAGGGGTTGTTAGGAATTTTCCGGAAATCTGCCTGATTTTCTTCCATATTAACCTGGAGTTAGTGTTTCTGTTTATGGTAAATAGTATGAATCAGACCTGTACTACTCAATATGTTCTACGTTGATAATAATATTAGTAAGATAATAAGATGCTTCTACATTATAATAGCTATCACCCATACACCTACAAAATATCAATTATCTTTAATCAATTTCTTAATGCCTATAAATATTCAACGACGGATTCTGCTTTGAACTCAGAAATACAAATATTAACTAGCAGATTCTTAAACAGGGGTTATTCCATTACCACAATAAACCGAATTAGGGTACAAGCTAAGGATAGGATACAAAATACTACACCAATCAACAATAGTAATATCAAAAAATACTTTATTTCTGTCCCATATGTTGAACAGTGGCTCAAACAGCTTAACAGATTCTTTAAAGATACCGAATTTAAAATTGTAGCTAGGCCAATACGGAAGTTACACACTATACTGAACAATCGCTCGGTTCTTTCAGCGTTCGTAACACAAATTAATGATCTGGTATACAACATTTCTTGCGGTGATTGCGACTCGTCTTATCAGGGTTCGACCCGATTTTCTCTTAATATTCGTGTAAATCAACATGAAGCCTCAGTTCGCGCTTCTCGTTCAGCAGCGTCAGAATTAGCCTTTCATGCCATTAACGAAAAACATACTTTTTTATTTAACGAGGCCAAAATACTTAACGTTCAATGTAATTATACGCGACTATTAATTGCAGAAACCGTTGAAATTAAATTACACGAGAATTCGGTTAATGTTCGGCGGCCATATTTGATCGCCAATGTGTGGACCTTTACGCGCATGCGCGAAGACAAATAATCTCTATTTAAGTATCAGGTTTAACCCAATTCGGTAATTTTCATTCCTGTGATCACGACATACGGTCGAAAAGCATTGTCAGCTTCAGGAAGGAAAATCGTTTTGAATATTTTCGTTAGATTCTTTTAATTGCGTTAATTTGATTTTTAATTGTTTTAAATTGATTTGAATTGTGTTAAATTGTTTATTTAATTATTTATATTTTACTCTAATGTACCGGTAAGTTGTCGATTTTTTCATTTTTTCCGTTTTAATTTCTGGAGGGTATCATACGGAACTGTTCTACGCACTATATTGAGGTAAACTCCTCTTATTATCTTACTAAGTTTATGGTAAATGCAAACCAAATCCAAGAATTCTTCTTGGCTTCCCTTTGAATGATACGTGCTTTCGCTCTTAGCTTCATGTAATTGATAAGATTAGCTGTGGTTGGTGATCTACGAAATAAATTCCATGCTTTATTTTTTAACTTCTTTGCTTTTGTGCAGTCTTCATTCCACCAATAGTTAAGGTGCCGTCGGAACCGGGGATTCGACAATGGAATTGAACATTTAGCTGCAGATAGTAAGTGTGAAGTGATGTAATCTGTGGCTTCATCTATCGACTGTGTTCATATATACTGCTCATTCAGTGTGACAAAAGATTGAAATTTGACCCAGTTGGCTTGAGAGAACTTCCATTTCCTGCAGGGTTTGACTAATGGTGGTTGTGCATTGAGCAGATCACAAATAATCAGAAAATGATCACTGCCCAAAGGGTCATCTATAACAGACCATTCTATGATTGGAAACAGAATCGGGGGAACATATTGATAGATCGATTGCAGAAGTTTGTCCAGTTGGTAATTGTATGTGAGTGGGGGCACCAGTATTAAGAACAGTAAGGTTTTGCTTATCTAGAAAAGTTTCAATTAGGCAGCCATGTGTATCTATAATTTGGTTGATCCCCATAAGGGATGGTGGCCATTAAAATCACCCAACAGATAGACAGGGGGTGGTAATTTCATTAGGAGGTTTTTCAAGATCTTGGAAAGAGAAGGTATGACTTGGTGGGAGATAGACTGATGCTAGTGTTAACGCAATCTGGGTTATCAAACATACGGCAACAACTTCAATATCAGTTTGCAAAACAATTTGTTTGGTCGGGATCTTTGAGCTGACGAAGATGGCCACGCCTCCATGGGCAACATTTGAAGTATTACGATCTTGTCGATAGATGGCACAGTTCTTTATGTTGGTGGAAATTGGAGGAGTTAGATACGTTTCCTGTAGAAAGAAACCAACTGGAGGATAGCGGTTAATTAAGACTTGAATATCATTAAGGTTGCTACGAAATCCTCTGCAATTCCATTGTAGAATATAAGGCATTACTGGTGTTTAGTAGAAGCAGCTGTATCTGACTGTTTTTTTTAATGTGATGGGCTTGTGATTGGATTCAGGCTTTGGTTTGTCTTTCTTGGAGAAGAATGGTCAACCGGTGTCCATTTCATCTTCCGCGTGTAAAGAAAGTTATTTTACATTCTTCTCTTCCGCAAGAAGAACGTAAAATAACTATAAATCACTTTTGGGAAATTGCAGTAATAGCACAGAGAAATCGCTCAGTCACATTTGCTTGGCACCCGGGCCGAATGTAGAGGCAAAATACTCATTTAGTTTGTTAGCCACCTGAGCAGGATCATCAACAGTTGAACCATCAATATCCAGTGGACCAATCTGATTCATCCCTTTCCTTTTTAGAGTTTACATAGGTAAAGTCACTTTTGGGAAATTGCAGTAATAGCACAGAGAAATCGCTCAGTCACAATTGCTTGGCACCCGGGCCGAATGTAGAGGCAAAATACTCATTTAGTTTGTTAGCCACCTGAGCAGGATCATCAACAGTTGAACCATCAATATCCAGTGGACCAATCTGATTCATCCCTTTCCTTTTAGAGTTTACATAGGTAAAGAACTCTTTGCTGTTTTTATTTGCATCCTTTGCCAAAGATTTCTCAAAATCTGCCTTTGCTTGCCTAATCTCCTTTGTGACTTGGTTACAGACCAGCTTATATCTATCATCGGCTTCAAGAAAGCTAGCAACTATGCCATGGCAAGGATTCTCGACACCTGCATTTTTCCTAAAAAATAAAGTTTCTCTTCAAAATTAAATAATGCGACACATTGTGTACATAGACTGTACAAAAAATAGCAGAAATATTTTTTTAAAAAAATTATCCTAAAAATTAAATTCCTCTTCAAAATTAAATAATGCAGCCCATTGTACAAGGGAATTACAGTTCAAAACAGAATAAAAGTGTTACATAACAATATTGATGATATCTATGATTTACTATCCCAGTATGATCTTGTAGCCATTTGCCTACAAAAGACTAATTAATTCCACAAGCAACCATCAGTTAAGAACTTTACAATGTGTAGAAAAGATAGGAATACTGAAAATCCTGCGTGTAGAAGCAATCCACTTTGGACCTACTTAGAAGTTGTTGCTGTATGTATAGCAGTGGGAATAATGCTAACTCTACTCTCATTATACGTTTCACCTAAAATATTTAGATATTAAAAGACCTAGAAGATTTTATAAAGCAAGTACTATCCCTTTTGTATCCTTAGTGACATTAATGAACATCTTATGGGGATCAGCCCACAAGGGTCGTAGAGGGCACCTGACCCATTAATTTATATATATCCCATGCATTTTTCTTCTCTGCCCTATGTCTCATTAGTTCATCTGACATTCATTTAGACCTAAACCTTGAACAATATTTAAGTTGGTATGTAAAGCCTAGTAGCTTCCAAGATAAATTCTTTGAATGCTTCCCATTTTGAATTTGCTGTTGGTAACATCATCAGTTGGTCCCACCATATAGAATTTAAATACTTTCTCAGACCACCGTAGTCGCCTTTATGAAAGCAAAAACCCTTCCCTTTACACCCTGATGGTAGTTACCTCTTTGAGTAAATCCCACTTCAGCACACTGTGATCACTGTCACCTAGTGGTTACTTTATTTGCAGATTCTTAATGCATGAAGAATCACTACTGATAATCAGATCAAGGGTATTATGCAAACCGAATCCAAGAATTCTTCGTTAGTTCATCTGAACTAAAGAATTCTTCATTAGTTCATCTCCCTCTAGTTGCCTCCCAAATATGCTGATGTAGAAAACAATCATCAAATAAATCCACAAAAGCCTTGCTAGTGTGTGAGTGACCACCCCACAAATTCCAGTCAATATCTGGGAAATTAAAATTCTCCATTATAAGACTCTATTTCCCTGTACAGTTTTTTATTATACTCATCAGAGTCATTAGGCCTGTAACACACTCCTACTCTCAATTTTGATCTCCCAATGCTTATGTCAAACCAAACTGACTCGACACTGCACTGTCCAGTGATGTCAACTGGCTTCACTTCCTTGGATTCTATGTGTTTCTTAACTAATAGCATAACCCCTCCTCCCTTCCTATCGTGTCTATCCTTTCTGTACACAATGTACTCCCCAAATTCCAGTTCTGCATTCCTTATATCTGTGTGACACCACGTCTCTCATATATCCCAACAATATCTACCTTTGATGTTTTGAGCAATAACTCAAATTCATGAAATTTATTTACCAAACTCCTAGCATTGGTGTGCATGCAAGTATACATGTGCCTGTTCCTATTCTTAGCTACCCTAACACAACCCATGTGTTTACTTGTACTGCAGTGACTCCCAGCAGTCTCTGAAATACCCTGAATCTTGTTTTTCAGGCTGCTGCTCATTCCAATAGAAGCAGTACAAGAATCATTTTCACCTCTGCCAGTGGCTGCTGTTAATCTATTAGTCCTTGTATCCCCCCCAGCTAGCAGTTTTCAGATCCACCTAACACTGCCTCGATAGCATCAGCAAATATTCTTGCACCCTTTCTATTTAAGTGTGTAACATCCCTGTAGAAGCAGTTTCTCCTGTTAACAAGTACAAACCAGGCTGAAAAAAATTCCACCCCTTGAGCCTTGCACAATCTTTCCAGGGCTGAACTGATCGACAAGGCTCTCATCATATACTCCCTCCTATCGTGTCTGGGCAGAATTGCAGACACTTTCAAATTTAACCCTAATTCAAGGCTTTTTTTCAACAGTAACCTGTACCTGTTAAGTAATTCCGCCGTTTACATACGGTAATGTCTAAAGTGCAGATGATACAAAAGTTGGCAGGGTGGGTGATGACAGTATGCTTCTGTAACAGAATCTAGAAACATTAATTACATGGACTGAGAAATAGCAATTGAAATTTAGCTTTGATAAAGCAGAGTACTGCATATGGGTAACAGTAACCCCAGAGTAGCATGACAAATGCGTAGTACAAATGGTAGTACACTCAGGGTAGTGGGTAATGAAAAAGATCTGGGAGTAATTGTGCAATCAGATAAATTAATGTTGGCAAACTTTACCGAATGTGTAAAGTCACATGTATCAAAAAATGAACAGCCTTTTCATCATTGTATCATCTATTTTTCTTGGATCTACAGTTCTTGGATATGGACCTGCCCACGGAGGAGTCGCCATCCTTGTGGATAACCATACTCCCTTTTCAAGCTATGCCACTTACCACCACTTAGCGGCTGTAGCAATTGCCGTCCCCTTTTCTGTTACTAGAGGATTTGTTCTATGAGCAATGCAGACAGGCTGCCAGGACATTTTATGGGGTTTTGTCAATGATATGTAGAAATTTTGCTAGCAGGGTTAAGAAAGTAATTATCCCATTCTATAAGGCAATGGTAAAGCCACATCTTGAGTACTGCATACAGGTCTGGAGGCCTCAGTTTAGGAATGTTGTAGAGCTGTTGGAACAAATATTGGAGGAGTTATTCAGCGAGGGGAATGGAGGTGTATTCAACTCTGGCAGTAAGCTAGAGAATCTTGTAATCTCTGAGAGTAAAGTGGAGGAGAAATTGTTGAAGATAAACACAAGAAAGACACCTGGGGTGGATGGGATCTATCCAGTTATATTAAAGGAGGCAGCAAAGAAAGTAAGCAAACCCTTAGCCATAATTATGAGAGCTTCCTTGGACTCAGGGGAGGTACCCATGGACTGGAGATGTGCAAATGTGACCCCAATTCACAAAGGAGGATCAAAGACTGACACAAGTAATTATAGACCTGTGGGTTTAATTCTGTTCCCGGAAAATTAATGGAGGCACTGGTTAAAGAAGCACTGCAGGATCATCTAGACAAGACTTCAGTTATAGCTCGGACACAGCATGGTTTTGTTAAGGGGAAGTCTTGCCTGACCAATTTGATTGGATACTATGATGCAGTCACAAAAGAACTGGATGCAGGGAATAACTTTCATATTATATAATTGGATCTTAGAAAGGCTTTTGATACTGTTGCACATGGAAGACTGCTGCACAAATTGGAGCAGTGTGGCATTGGAGGCAAATTGCTGCTATGGATAAAGGGGTGCTTGAGGGGGAGAAGACAGAGAGTGGTAATCAATGGACACTGCTCATCATGGACTAATATTATTAGTGGAGTCCCTCAGGGTTCAGTATTGGGTCCATTATTGTTTTCTGTATTTATAAATGATATTGATGATGGTATATCAAGCTTAGTGTCCAAGTTTGCAGACGATACGAAGGTTGGCAGGGTTGTCAAGGATACTACTGACACTATGCTGCTGCAACAGGATCTGGAAAGGTTGAGCAGATGGGCTGAGAGGTGGCAAATGAAGTTTAACATTGACAAATGTAAAGTACTATGGGAAACAGCAACCCCAGAGTAATGTATCAACTCTGTGGTACTACACTGACAGTGGTAGAGAATGAAAAGGACCTGGGGGTGGTTGTGCAGGCAGATATGAAGTTCTCTGAGCAGTGCAGATGGGCTGCAAGAGTAGCTCATGATGTATTGTCAATGATATATAGGAATTTTTCTAGCAAGGATAAGGAGGTGATTATTCCCTGGCAATGGTCAGACCACACCTGAAGGTCTCATTTCAAGAAAGATGTAGAGCTGCTGGAATGAGTACGGAGAAGGGCAACAAGAGTAGTGAAAGGATGCTCTTACAAAGAAAGGCTTAAGTTTTGCAAATTACAGTGTCTGGAGACTAGGCACCGGTGAGGTGATCTGATAGAGGTGTATAAAGCCTTGAATGGTTTGAGCATGCTCAATGCTGATTGGATTTTCCCTCTTGCTCAGAATAATCACCTGAGAGGGCATAAATTCAAATTGAGGAAAGACAGATGTAGGATATACGTGCGGAAATTTGCCTTTAGCCACAGGTGGTTGGTTGGTAGAACAGACTTCCATCCCTTGTCGTGGAAGTTGATAGCCTAAATAAGTTTAAGGCTCAGCTGGACAGGTATTTTGAATGAACAGAGAGGTGAAGTGGAAGTGGTTATTTATTATTATTTTTTTTTATTTATTTATTTATTTTTTTTTTGGCTGATGCTGCATAAGCTTGCTTTCTTGCATCAAATGCCTCTACTAATGCTAATGCTAAATAGAAAGAAGAGCAACAAGATTGTTGATCTGAACAAAGGGCACTCTTACCAAGAAAGGATTCAGTCCAGCAGTGTCTGGAAACTAGGACTGTGAGGTACTCTGAATGAGGTGTTTAAGAGTTTGAGCAGGGCCAATATTAATGGGATTCTTCCTCTTGCTCAACCCACACATATTTCATCCATCCAGTAATTCAATCTTGTGACTGGTCAGTTCCTCTGATGAGTTGTCTCCACTTTTGTCTTTTCCAGATCTTTCAGTCTTCTCTTGCTCACTCATCATTAGATTTCTTGGGATATGTTTACTTTACAGGGTAGTTTCCCATTGCTTTCCCTGTTGGTAGTAGCTTCCTCTAACAGAAGCTGTGTTTGCTGTCGTTGACCTTTTTAGGTTCCTCCGCCACCAAAACTTGTATTAACAGCCTACCTACTGGTAACCAGATATGTAGGCCCTGTCTTCATGGTATATAGAAGGAAAGGCTCAACACATCCTTCCTTCTCTCATCTGCACCTGATCTAGATTCCCACTGGGATTGAAACCCAACTTTACTCTAGGTTGCTCAGGTTCCAGGACCACTCCATGGAGGTGAGAGTGGAATTGGGATGGAAAGGATTGGTGAACCTGTTGGTGGGTTTATGTGTTCTGCTTGCACATCCCCCTGGCCACACACATTAGAGAGCACAAATTCAAATTGAGGAAAGATGCTTGCAGAATAGATGAGTGGAGTTTGCCTTTAGCTGGTGGGTGGTTTGATTGCTGGAACAAACTTCCATCTGTTGTTGTTGTGGATGTTGATAGCTTAAACAAATTCAAGGAAGAACTAGACAAAACTATTGGAGGAAATTAATAGGTGTCATTTTTTTTTCTTTTTTTTGCTGATGCTGTATGAGTTTGTTCTCTTGGATCCTTTGCACTGCTAATGCTAAAGGATACAAACTACTGACAACTAGATCCTTGGTTCTTGCCTGTGGATGACAAGAGATGTTAAAAGTTTAACCTCTCTAATCATCCACTTAAGAGAGAGAGACAGAGAGTGTTCAGGTGTTTAATTAAGCAAAAGAAAGAAAATATGGTGTGGTTACAGACTATCACGAGATGCTGATTTACAACTATATAAGCATATGTGTAACAAAATCACTAATGGAATAAGACAGGCAAAAGATGAGTATGAGAGATCACTATCAAAGAGTGCAAAAAATAGAGAGAAGACCTCAAACTTTACTGGTAGTACAATTCACACTGGAGATGTTCTCCAGATATCTCCAGAGTGAATTGTACCAGCAGCAAAATTCACATTGGAGATGTTCTCCAGGAACCACTAGGTGGCAGGGAACACAGTGTACTGATGTGGGATATACTTAAAGATATAATTACCATCAGGGGTAAAGGAAAGGGTTTTTGCTTCCGCAAAGGTGAGTAGAGTGGTCTCAGACAATTTTAAAATTCTGTACAGTGGGATCAACTGACGATGTTACCAACAGTAAATTCTAAGTGGGAAGCATTCAAGGAATTAATCGTGGATGCTACTAAAAGTTTCATACCTATTAAGAAATATTGTTCAAGGTTTAGTTATCTAAATAATTATCAAATAAACTAATGAGACTCGTGACAGAGAAGAAAAATGCATGGGATGCATATAAATTATCAAGCGACTCAGAAGCCTATGGCAGATATAAGCTAATCTGTAATCAGGTCACAAAGGAGGTTAGGCAGGCGAAGGCAGATTACGAGAAATCTTTGGCAAAAGATGTTAAGAAAAAAAAAGGATTTCTTTACTTATATAAACTCTAAAAGGAAGGGGATGAATCTGATTGGTCCACTTGATATCGATGGTTCGACTGTTGATGATCCTGCTCAGATAGCAAACAAACTGAATGAGTATTTTGCATCTACATTCACATATGAGGAGTTATTAAGGTTTGAAAATGGCAGAAGGTTATCAAATTATAGCAGGGTGCTTAATGATTTTGTAATAACTGAGAGCAAAGTGGAGGAGAAACTGTTGAAGTTAAACATAAGAAAGGCACCTGGGGTGGATGGGATCTATCCAGTTATATTAAAGGAGATGGCAAAGCAGCTAAGCAAACCCTTAGCCATAATTATGAGAGCATCCTCGGACTCACGGGAGGTCCCCATGGACTGGAGATGTGCAAATGTATCCCCAATTCGCAAAGGGGGATTGAAGAGTAACACGAGTAATTACAGACCAGTTAGTTTAACTTCTGTTCCGGGTAAAATAATGGAGTCACTGGTTAAAGATGCATTGCAGGATCATCCAGACAAGACTGCAGCAATAATTCAGACACAGCATGGGTTTGTTAAGGGAAAGTCGTGTCTGACAAATTTGATAGGATATTATGATGTGGTTACAAAGGAACTGGATGCAATTTTGATATCATATATTTGGATTTCAGGAAAGCTTTTGACACTGTTGCACATGGAAGACTATTGTACAAATTGGAGCAGAATGGTATTAAGGGTAAGTTGCTACAATGAATAAAAGGATGGTTGAGTGGGAGAAGACGGAGGGTGGTAATTAATGGGTGCTGCTCTTCATGGACTAATGTTAGTAGTGGAGTCCCACAGGGTTCGGTGTTGGGTCCTCTGTTGTTTTATTTATTTATCAATGTTATTGATGAAGGTATATCAGGCTTAGTGTTGAAGTTTGCAGATGATACAAAGGTGGGCAGGGTTGTTAATGGCAGTAATGTCAGTGTGCTACTGCAACAGGATCTAGATAAATTGGGCAGATGGGCTAAGAAGTGGCAACTTAAGTTTAACCTTGACAAATGCAAAGTACTGCATATGGGTAGAAGTAACCCCAGAGAAACGTACCAACTGTGTGGTACTACACTTAAAGTGGTAGAAAATGGAAAAGAGCTGGGAGTAATTGTGCAGTCAGATATGAAGTTTTCTGAGCAATGCAGACAGGCTGCCAGGGCAGGTCATGGGGTTTTGTCAATGATATATAGGAATTTTGCTAGCAGGGAAAAGGAGTTGATTGTCCCTCTGTATACAGGCCACACCCTGAGTACTGCATACAGGTCTGGAGGCCTCATTTTAGGAAGGATGTAGATTTGCTTGAGCGTGTACAGAGAAGGGCAACAAGATTGGTGATGGGAATGAAGGGATCCTCTTACCAAGAGAAGCTTAAGTTCTGCAAATTGCAGTGGCTGGAGACTAGGCACCTGCGTGGTGATCTGATTGAGGTGTATAAGGCCGTGAATGGGTTGAGCACACTGAATTCTGATGGGATCCTTCCACTTGTTCAGATTACGAACCTAAGGGGGCATAAATTCAAATTAAGAAAAGACAGATGTAGAATAAATGTGAGGAAATTTGCCTTTAGCCAGCGGGTGGTTAATTGCTGGAACAAACTTCCATCTGTCGTTGTGTAAATTGATAGGTTAAATAAATTTAAGGAGGAACTGGACAGGCATTTGGAGGGAATGGTGTGTTTTTTTTTTTTTTTTGGCTGATGCTGCATAAGCTCATACACTTGCTTTCTTGCATTACATGCCACTACTACTACTATTCTGCACCCACCGTATTCAAAAAGAGTGATAGAGAGAGTGAGAAAGAGAGATTCATCACATCACCACTCAACAGAACTAATTTCCATTGCTGTATGGACCAATTTTGTCATTTGTTTTATCACTTACGACAAGACTGCAATTGGTGTAAGGCAAGATTGTGGGTTGCAATGGTTTTGCTATTTCAGCTCCACTCTCCCACGAAAACCAAGGTTGGGGAGCTTCACATATAGTGTGTTCATACACACCTCAACCACTGTTGACCCCTTACCTGGTTGATGCTTTACAAGGTGTCTGAGGTGCCTCCGTAGCCAGGTAGGAAGAAGCAGCTGTGCATAGCACACGCTTCTTGATTAGACCGGGGTTCGAGCCCGTCACTACCAAATACGGAGGATGCAGAAAGGTCAGGGAATGACCACAGCATATCCTGGAACAATATAGCCTTAGTTGCTAATGCTCCTAAAAACCAAATAAACAACAACAACAAGGTGTCTGACAAAGATTGTTGTATTATCCTTCCAAGTACCTTCCAGTCACATGGAGGGAACTTCCACTTTTCTTGCGCATTGCTGGATTGGTAATATACAGTCATGCTTCTATTTCATAATAACATTACCAATTGCTAATTTTGTATGGTATCAGCTTTCAGCAACTGCACAATTAATGAATTCAGCTCAGCTCTACATGTTGCAACAAAAACAACAGAATTATGTGTCTCCTTCCTTATACAAGGTGTGTTCATTTTGAAAGTAAATATTTGAAAGATAAAATAATCAATTATGGCTAAAAATAATCAAAGGAAAATACAAATTATTATCAGAATAATTAACAAATTACATGCCCTCCACTGTTAGCAATACATAAATTCACTCTTTTGATTATGTTTCAGGCAACATGAAAAAGAGTTTGTGTGCTATGCTTCTGATTATTTTTAATGCTCATTTTGTACTGCCGAAAGCTTTGTGGATTGCTTTCATAAGCTTTCTGCTTTAATAACCCCCATAAAAAGAAGTTTTGGGATATATTATATCAGGAGATCTAAGTGGTATTCTGATATGATTACATCCTAAAAAAACTCTTGCAACATTTCACTAGTTGGGTGTGTAGTATGGCAAGTTACTCCCTAGATGTCTTTTTCATTTTCCTCTAACAATACAATAAACTGCAATACGATGCTTTGGTAAATATCAGAGTTTGACAATAAATATGGGCCCAACATATCCTTCAAGATATGTTGGGCCCATATCTTGAAGGATATGTGCCCAAACACCAATTTATTGGGACTGTAAGCAGTTGTGCAAAAAAATATGCAGATTTTGCATATTTTCCAATTTTGACTTTTTATATATCCACTAAGGTGAAACCATGCTTTGTCAGTAAAACAAATTTTCAGTGTAAGGCATTCACTCTAAGATTCTGTTTCAAAAAACATATTGAATGATGGTATATGGCATGATTTTTAATGATACATGCTACTTCAAACACAGACTGTGACCAACTGAACAATTGAAATGTAAATCTGTCACTTTCTCCAGATACAAAAGATCACTAGCATCTCCACACAATTACACCAACAATTTTACTTGGTAGCACTATCCTTAATACAGATAATGTGTTTACTTTTAAAGTGAACATGCTGTATATACCAGTTTTTTGTTTATATACCAGTTTTTTAAATATTTCATTAAACATATACAATTAAACCTCAATCACCTTTGGAAAGATTCTTAAATATATAGTATAATTTACACTAAAATTAAGTATAAGATCTCACTGTTTTTATTTCAAGATAAATTTTCTTTTCACGGTCCTTGAAGCTTGGTATTAGCTTCTGGATGTGATGACATACACATGTTGCAGCCAAAGCTGTTTGTAGAGGATTTTCAGTCTGACACCAGAAGAACCAGGCCATTTCTCTTCTTCCTTGTAAATGAGAGAGAGAGAGAGAGAGAGAGAGAGAGAGAGAGAGAGAGAGAGAGAGAGAGAGAGATGGGGGAGCAAGAGAAAGGGAGGGGGAGAGAATGAAATTTGTGAAATATACAAATATGCATAACATATCTGATTATTTAAAGTTGTATTATTATTGTACAGTATATTATTTAAATATTTGCGTTCGATCTAAAAACAAAAAGCTTTTGCAAATTTTAATCATGACACTAAGTACATACTTGATAACACCTTAATTTAAATGTGCAATATATTTAATTTAAGCAATATGCTTAATTTAAATGTGCAATAAATGATTCTGGATGATGATTTCATATGTATAGAAAGGTTTTTTTAAGGATATTAAAAATAGAAGTTCTACAGTTTCTAACCCAGAAAACTGAATTAATATTCAATATCATTTTCATCTTACACTGTATAATATAATAAGAGTAAACTATTACACCATGTGAATTAATCAATTACATCAGTTTACTGAATACCAAATAAGGGGATTTTCCCCTGAGTTAATACATTCAATTTACCAAATGCTTAACAGGATATGCCCATATAATAATTAAGTAATAGTTCAGACACAGCATGGGTTTGTTAAAGGGAGGTCTTGTTTGACCAATTTGATTGGATACTATGATGTGGTAACAAAGGAACTGAATGTCAAAAATAATTTTGATAGCATATACTTCAATTTCAGGAAAGCTTTTAATACTGTTGCACATGGAACTCTACTGTACAAATTGGAGAGGTATGGCATTAAGGGTAAGTTGCTATAATGAATAAAGGGATGGTTGAATGGGAGAAGACAGAGAGTCCTAATTGATGGACAATGCTCTTCGTGGACAAATGTTATTAGTGGAGTTCCCCAGAGTTCAGTGCTGGGCCCATTGCTGTTTTGTGGATTCATCAATGATATTGATGAAGGATTAATGTTTATCAGGATCAATGTCCAAGTTTGCAGATGATACAAAGGTTGGCAGGGTTGTTAACGACAGTAAAGGCAGTATGTCACTCCAAATGGATCTAGATAAGTTGGGCAAATGGGCTTAGAAGTGGCAACAGAAGTTTAACATTGACAAATGCAAAGTACTGCATAATGTAACCCAAGTTGTTGTTGTTGTTGTTGTTATTTGGTTTTTAGGAGCATTAGCAACTAAGGCCATATTGCTCCGGTGCGGTGGTCATTCCCTGACTTTTCCGCATGCTCCGTATTTGGTGGTGACGGGCTCGAACCCCGGTCTAATCAAGAAGCGTGTGCTACCACTGCTGCTCCTTCCCACCTGGCTACGGAGGCGCCTAATGTAACCCAAGAGAAATCTACCAACTGTCTGGGACTACACTCAGGGAAGCGGAAAGTGGAAGGCACCTCCGTAGCCAGGTGGGAAGGAGAGCCTGGTCTAATCAAGAAGTGTGTGCGTAGCACACACTTCTTGATTAGACCAGGGTTTGAGCCTGTCACCACCAAATACGGAGGATGCGGAAAGATCAGGGATTGACCACCGCATATCCCGGAGCAATATGGCCTTAGTTGCTAATGCTCCTAAAAACCAAATAACAAACAAACAGCGGAAAGTGAAAAAGATCTGGTAGTAATTGTGCAGTCAGATATGAAGTTTGTTGAGCAGTGCAGATGGGCTGCCAAGGCAGGTCATGGAGTCTTGTCAATGATGTATAGGAATTTTGCTATCAGGGACAGGGAGGTGATTATCCCATTGTACAAGGCAATAGTCAGGCCACACCTGGAGTACTGTGTAGAGGTCTGGAGGCCTGATTTTAGAATGGATGTAGAGTTGCTAGAACGCATATAAAGAAGGGAAACAAGATTGGTGAGGGGAACAAAGGGGTGCTCTTACCAAGAAAGGCTTAAGTTCGGCAAACTGCAGCACCTGGAGAATATATGCAATGCAGTATTCTTTTCAAGCAACTCTTTTCCAGTCTATATTTATGCATCTGTAACTTGCAAAGAAACGCCGTATGGGTATGAAAACCACAAGCCAGAATCAAAACCATTCTTATGACCTTCTTATGTAGCAAGATTGTGCGTTTTGACATTGTGACAGTCTTTGCTTTGTGAAACCACTGGCAATCTTTACATTCTGAAAAGTGATTATGAAGGCACTGTAGATGGTGATTAGCCATCTGATTTAAAAAGAGTATCAATCTTTTAAAAGTAGCAATGAATAAGAGAGATGGTGCCAGTTCAGACTAGCAACCTTGTTCACAAAAAAAAATTAAAAAGATCTGTGTGTGTGAGAGAGACAGAGACAGAGAGGGGGGGGGGGGGCAGTAGAACAGGTCTGGTTAAACGAAGGATGCATGAAACTACAATTTCTAAACAGTGAAAAAATTTTTTTCTTTTGTAAAATCCAAATGCAAGTTAGCATTAGCATTTGCAAGGGCACATGATACAAGAAAGAAAGCTTATATAGCATCAGGCAAAAAAAAAAAAAAAACAACCTTATTTCGCCCAACCCCCTTGCTCCAAATGTTTGTCAAGTTCTGCCTTGAATCTATTTAAGCTATTAACTTCTACGACAGATGGAAGTTTGTTCCAGCAATCAACCACCTGCTGGCTAAAGGCAAATTTCTGCACATCTATCCTACAACTGTCTTTCCTCAATTTGAATTTATGCCTTTCAGGTGATTATTATGAGCAAGAGGAAGAATTGCATTAGCATTGAGCATGCTCAAACCATTCCACGCTTTATACACCTTAATCAGATCACCTCGCAGATGCCTAGTCTCCAGACACTGTAATTTGCAAAACTTAAGCCTTTCTTCTTAAGAGCAACCCTTTGTTCAGTTCACTAATCTTGTTGCCCTTCTCTGTACTCAATTCCATCAGTTCTACATCCTTCTTAAAATGAGCCCTCCAGACCTGTATACAGTACTCAAGCTGTGGCCTGACCATTGCCTTACACAAGGGGATAATCACCTCCTTATCCTTGCTAGAAAATTCCTGTATATTATTGACAAGACACCATGAGCTACTCTTGCAGACTGTGTGCAAGTTATCACTATATGGCTTATATGAGACTTATATGAGATCAGATGCATGTATGAGATGACCTTCCAACCATCAACTTCTCAGGTCTCTCCATAGTAGCTGTTATGATTGTAACTTCAGTGTCACCAAAAAAAGTATAAATTGGAGCATTTTCATCAGATACTTATAGCTGATATCTGATAAAGGCAGCTAAAATTCTGCATAGCAGTATTTCTTGACATATTACTATGATCTATAAATAAGAAAAGAAAACTTCAGATGAAATTGGAATAACTAACGGAATTGACTGACATTATTGACATAATTACTTAGATCCTAATGACCATGTATATTTTCTTTCTATAGAACAAGAAAAAAGGACCATCAGCAGCAATTAATCAGGTATTTGGCACCACAGGTGGCATGCCAACGAGTAGCAAACATGGCAGTACTGCAACTGACAGGAGCACAAATTTCTTCTTAATTTATAGAAAGGTTTTGGGGTTTTGAAATCTGTTTGAACAATGCCAATATTTCATCTTTACTGAATGAATTGCAATACTTATTTATATAACTATTTATTTTTTAATTAAAAAAATATATATTGTAACTAATAAATAAATGCTGTATTTATTAAATATTTAATTAAAAAAGAGCTTCAGTTCTGCAAATTGCAGCATCTGGAGAGTAGGCATCTATGAGGTGATCTGATTAAGATGTTTACGACTTTGAATGGATTGAGAAGGCTCAATGTTAGCATTAGCATTAGTAGAGGCATATGATGCAAGAAAGCAAGCTTATTCAGCATCAGACAAAAAAAAAAAAAAAAAAAACAACCCTCTCCCATTTCACCCCTCCTTTCGTTCGAAATACCTGTCCAGTTGAGCTTTAAATTTGTTTAGGCTATCAACTTCAACAACAAGTGATGGAAGTCGGTTCCACCAACCAACCACCCGCTGGCCAAAGGCAAATTTCCGCACATCCGTCCTTCCTCAATTTGAATTTATGCCCTCTGAGGTGATTATTCTGAGAACGATGAAGAATCCCATTGGCATTGAGCATGCTCAAACCATTCAAAGCCTTATACACATCTATCAGATCACCTCGCCGGTGCCTAGTCTCCAGACTCTGTAATTTGCAAAACTTAAGCCTTTCTTCGTAAGAGCAACCCTTTGTTCCATTTACTAATCTTGTTGCCCTTCTCTGTACCCGTTCCAGCAGCTCTACATCCTTCTTGAAATGAGGCCTCCAGACCTGTATACAGTACTCAAGATGTGGCCTAACCATTGCCTTATACAAGGGAATAATCACCTCCTTATCCTTGCTAGAAAAATTCCTGTATATCATTGACAATACTCCATGAGCTACTCTTGCAGCCCGTCTGCACTACTCAGAGAACTTCATATCTGCCTGCACAACCACCCCCAAGTCCCTTTCATTCTCTACCCACCCCAGGTGCCTTTTTTATGTTTATCCTCAACAATCTCTCCTCCACTTTCCTCTCAGTTATTACAAAATCATCCAGCTCACTGCCAATGTTTACTTTACCTACATCATTCTCCTTCCTGAATAACTCCTCATGCATGAATGTAGATGCAAAATACTCGTTTAGATTGTTAGCCACCTGAGCAGGATCCTCAACTGTTGAACCATCAATATCCAGTGGACCAATCTGATTCATCCCTTTCCTTCTCGAGTTTAAATATGTAAAGAACTCTTTTCTGTTTTTCTTTGCATCCTTTGCCAACGATTTTTCATAGTCTGCCTTTGCCTGCCTAATCTCCTTTGTGACTTGGTTACAGACCAACTTATATCTATCATAGGCTTCCATGTCACCCATTGATTTGTATGTATCCCATGCATTTTTCTTCTCTGCCACATGTCTCATTAGTCCATCTGACAACCATTTAGGCCTAAACCTTGAACAATATTTCTTAGTTGGTATGTAAAGCCTGGTAGCCACCAAGATTAGTTCCTTGAATGCTTCCCATTTTGAGTTTGCTGTTGGTAACATCATCAGTTGGTCCCACTGTATAGAATTTAAATACTGTCTCAGACCATCATAGTCGCCTTTACGAAAACAAAAACCCTTCCCTTTACCTCTGATGGTAGTTACCTCCTTGAGTAAATCCCACTTCAACACACTGTGATCACTGCCACCTAGTGGTTCATTTATCTGCAGGTTCTTAATGCATGAAGAATCACTACTGATAATCAGATCAAGAGTATTGCTCCCTCTTGTTGCCTCACGAACATGCTGATGTAGAAAGCAATCATCCAATAAATCCACAAAAGCCTTGCTAGTGTGCGAGTGACCAACCCACAAATTCCAGTCAATATCTGGGAAATTAAAATCCCCTGACTGTCTGATTTACTGGCCCACTCAACCAACCACCCGCTGGCTAAAGGCAAATTTCCGCACGTCTATCCTACATCTGTCTTTCCTCAATTTGAATTTATGCCCTCTCAGGTGATTTTTCTGAGCTAGAGGAAGAATCCCATCAGCATTGAGCATGCTTAAACCATTCAAGGCTTTATACACCTCTATCAGATCACCTCGCTGGTGCCTAGTCTCCAGACACTGTAATTTGCAAAACTTAAGCCTTTCTTCGTAAGAGCACCCCTTTGTTACATTCACTAATCTTGTTGCCCTTCTCTGTACTCGTTCCAGCAGCTCTACATCCTTCTTGAAATACCTCCAGACCTGTATACAGTACTCTAGGTGTGGCCTGACCATTGCCTTATACAATGGAATAATCACCTCCTTATCCCTGCTGGAAAAATTCCTGTATATCATTGACAATACTCCATGAGCTACTCTTGCAGCCCGTCTGCACTGCTCAGAGAACTTCATATCTGCCTGCACAACCACCCCCAAGTCCCTTTCATTCTCTACCACTGTCAGTGTAGTACCACAGAGTTGACACGTTGCTCTGGGGTTACTGTTACCCATATGTAGTACTTTACATTTGTCAATGTTAAACTTCATTTGCCACCTCTCAGCCCATCTGTTCAACCTTTCCAGATCCTGTTGCAGCAGCATAGCGTCAGTAGTGTCCTTAACGACCCTGCCAACCTTCGTATCATCTGCAAACTTAGACATTAAACTTGATATCCCATCATCAATATCATTCATAAACACCGAAAACAACAATGGACCCAACACTGAACCTTGAGGAACTCCACTAATAACATTAGTCCACGATTAGCAGTGTCCATTGATTACCACTCTCTGTCTTCTCCCCCTCAACCACCCCTTTATCCATAGCAGCAATTTGCCTCCAATGTCACACTGCTCCAATTTGTGTAGCAGTCTTCCATGTGCAACAGTATCAAAAGCCTTTCTAAGATCCAAGTATATAATATCAAAGTTATTCCCTGCATCCAGTTCTTTTGTGACTGCATCATAGTATCCAATCAAGTTGGTCAGGCAAGACTTCCCCTTAATAAAACCATGCTGTGTCTGAGCTATAACTGAAGTCTTGTCTAAATGATCCTGCAGTGCTTCTTTAACCAGTGCCTCCATTAATTTTCCTGGAACAGAAGTTAAGCTCACAGGTCTATAATTACTTGTGTCACCCTTTGATCCTCCTTTGTGAATTGGGGTCACATTTGCACATTTCCTGTCTATGGGTACCTCCCCTGAGTCCAAGGAAGCTCTCATAATTATGGCTAAGGGTTTGCTTACTTCCTTTGCTGCCTCCTTTAATATAACTGGATAGATCCCATCCACCCCGGGTGCCTTTCTTGTGTTTATCTTCAACAGTTTCTCCTCCACTTTACTCCCAGTTATTTCAAGATTCTGTAGTTTACTGCTAGAGTTGAATACACCTCTGGCATTCCCCTTTCTGAATAACTCCTCATGTGTGAATGTCGATGCAAAATATTCATTTAGTTTGTTAGCTAACTGAGCAGGATCATCAACAGTTGACCCATCAATATCAAGTGGACCAATCTGATTCATCCCCTTCCTTCTAGAGTTTACATAAGTAAAGAACTCTTTGCTGTTTTTCTTTGCATCCCTTGCCAAGGATTTCTCATAATCTGCCTACACCTGCCTAACCTCCTTTGTAACTTGGTTGCATATCAACTTGTATCTATCATAGGATTCTGTGTCATGTGTTAATTTGTAAGTATCCCATGCATTTTTCTTCTCTTCCATATGCCTCATTAGTTCATCTGACCTCCATTTTGGCCTAAACCTTGAACAATATTTCTTAGTTGGTATGTAAAGCCTAGTAGCTTCCAAGATACGTTCTTTGAATGCTTCCCATTTTGAATTTGCTGTTGGTAACATCATCAGTTGGTCCCACTGTATAGAATTGAAATACTGTCTCAGTCCATCGTAGTCGACTTTACGGAAGCAATAACCCTTCCCTTTACCCCTAATGGTAGTTACCTCTTTGAGTAAATCCCACTTCAGCATACTGTGATCACTGCCACCTAGTGGTTCATTTATCTGCAGATTCTTAATGCATGAAGAATCACTGCTGATAATTAAATCAAGAGTATTACTCCCTCTAGTTGCCTCCCGAACATGCTGATGTAGAAAACAATCATCCAATAAATCCACAAAAGCCCTGCTAGTGCGTGAGTAACCAGCCCCCAAATTCCAGTCAATATCTGGGAAATTAAAATCTCCCATTATAAGACTCTCTGATTTACTGGCCCACTCCATTTCCCTGTACAGTTCCTTATTATACTCATCAGAGTCATTAGGCCTATAGCACACTCCTACTCTCAATTTTGATCTCCCAATGCTTATGTCACACCAAACTGACTCAACACTGCACTGTCCAGCGATGTCGACTGGCTTCACTTCCTTGGTTTTTATGTGTTTCTTAACTAATAGCATAACCCCTCCCCCCTTCCTATCCTGTCTATCCTTTCTGTAGACGTTGTACTCCCCAAATTGCAGTTCTGCATCCCTTATATCTGTGTGACACCACGTCTCTGATATCCCAACAATATCTGCCTTTGATGTTTTGAGCAATACCTCAAATTCATCAAATTTATTTACTAAACTCCTAGCATTGGTGTACACACAAGTATACCTGCACCTGTTTCTATTCTTAGCTACCATAACACAACCCATGTGTTTACTTGTACTGCAATGGCTCCCAGCAGTCTCTGAAATACCATGTACTTGCATGTACACCAATTCTAGGAGTTTGGTAAATAATTTTGATGAATTTGAGGTATTGCTCAAAACATCAAAGACAGATATTGTTGGGGTATCTGAGACGTGGTGTCACACAGATATAAGGAATGCAGAACTGGAATTAGGGGAGTACATTGTGTACAGAAAGGATAGACACAATAGGAATGGAGGAGGGGTTATGCTATTAGTTAACAAACACAAAATCCAAGGAAGTGAAGCCAGTCGACATCGCTGGACAGTGCAGTGTCGAGACAGTTTGGTGTGATATAAGCATTGGGAGGTCAAAATTGAGAGGAGTGTGCTATAGGCCTAATGACTCTCTGATGAGTATAATAAGAAACTGTACAGGGAAATAAAGTGGGCCAGTAAATCAGAGAGTCTTATAATGGGGAATTTTAATTTCCCAGATATTGACTGGAATTTGTGGGTTATTATTATTATTATTATTATTATTATTATTATTATTATTATTATTATTAGCCATATGGTGCAAGGAAGCCTGAGGCTTATGCTGCACCAGCAAAAAAAAAATCCCGAGTTACCCTCAGAGTGAGAAAGAGACAGACAGAAGTAGAAAGGAATCACCAAGAAAGAGAAGAATGATGATATCCAGCTTGGGACCCTGGGTGTGCCAAGCCCATACTCACCAGATGTGAGCCCCTGGGGTGATTGGTCACACACACACACACACACACACACACACACACACACTAGCAAGGCTTTTGTGGATTTATTGGATGATTGTTTTCTACATCAGCATGTTCGGGAGGCAACTAGACGGAGTAATACTCTTGATCTGATTATTAGTAGTGATTCTTCATGCATTAAGAATCTGCAGATAAGGGAACCACCATATGGCAGTGATCACAGTGTGTTGAAGTGGGATTTACTCAATGAGGTAACTACCTTTACCAAAGAGGTAAAGGGAAGGGTTTTTGCTTTCGTAAAGGCGACTACGATGGTCTGAGACAGTATTTAAATTCTATACAGTGGGACCAACTGATGATGTTACCAACAGCAAATTCAAAATGGGAAGCATTCAAAGAACTTATCTTGGAAGCTACTAGGCTTTACATACCAACTAAGAAATATTGTTCAAGGTGTAGGCCTAAATGGATGTCCGATGAACTAATGAGATATATGGCAGAGACTGTAACCATATCAGAAAGGAGATTAGGCAGGCAAAGGCAGATTATGAGAAATCCTTGGCAAGGGATGCAAAGAAAAACAGCAAACAGTTCTTTACCTATGTAAACTCTAGAAGGAAAGGGATGAATCAGATTGGTCCACTGAATTTTGATGGTTCAACAGTTGAGGATTCTGCTCAGGCGGCTAAAAAACAAAACGAGTATTTTGCACCTACATTCACACATGACGAGTTATTCAGGAAGGGGAAAGCCAGAGGTGAAGTAAACTCTGGCAGTGAGCTAGATGATTTTGTAATAACTGAGAGTAAAGTGGAAGAGAAATTGTTGAGGATAAACACAAGAAAGGCACTTGGGGTGGATGGGTTTTATCCAGTTATATTAAAGGAGGCAGAAAAGGAAATAAGCAAACCGTTAGCCATAATTATGAGAGCTTCCTTGGACTCAGGGGAAGTACCCATGGACTGGAGATGTGCAAATGTGACCCCAATTCACAAAGGAGGATCAACGGGCGACACGAGTAATAATAGACCTGTTAGTTTAACTTATTTTCTGCGCTTGTTAAGGAAGCACTGCAGGATCATCTACACAAGACTTCAGTTATAGCTCAGACATAGCATGGTTTTGTTAAGGGAAAGTCTTGCCTCACCAATTTGATTGGATACTATGATGTAGTCACAAAAGAACTGGATGCAGGGAATAACTTTGATATTATATACTTGGATCTTAGAAAGGCTTTTGATACTGTTGCACATGGAAGACTGCTGCACAAATTGGAGTAGTGTTACATTGGAGGAAAATTGCTGCTGTGGATAAAGGTGTGGCTGAGGGGGAGAAGACAGAGAGTGGTAATCAATGGACACTGCTCGTCGTGGACTAATGTTATTAGTGGAGTCCCTCAGGGCTCAGTGTTGGGTCCATTATTGTTTTCTGTATTCATAAATGATATTGATGATGGTATATCAAGCTTAATGTCGAAGTTTGCAGACGATACAAAGGTAGGCAGGGTTGTCAAGGACACTACTGACACTAGAGAGGGCGCTGAATCTCTTTAAAAGTTACAACTGTCAGTTACAGGCTCCGCAAAAACGATAAGTGTTTGCCTTTTATTTACATGATTGTTATTTTATATTGTACTTAATACGTAGTCATATAGTTATAGTTACGCCGGTTATTTTTTATTTTTAATTTAGATAAAGAGTTTTTGTGGATTTTACTTACGATAGGTAAAACCGTTATTTCGTTCCATTTTTGTAGCCATTGTTTTTGGGTATAGTGGTAGGGAATTCAAATTTTTTAATTGAGGTAGCTAGGTAGCTCTAACGCATAATTATATAGTAATACGCTTCACTGTTTCTATTTAATAGTTTCTATTGAAATACTATTGACATTTAATTTATTGATTTTATTAATTTAAACTACCATGCCCCAGACTAGAGCAGCAAAGCAACGGGCACAAAGTGGCAGGAGTGGTGTGACTCGGGGGAGAACTGAGGGGGGCAATTCTCCAACGCATCACTGCCTAAAAAAATGTGCAACTTGTGAAATGTTTGCCGAACTCTCTGGAACGGAACATGATATTGCCATGGGGGATGTCTTTGTGTGTGCGCGATGTAAGGAGTGCAAGGAAATCAGGCGACAACTCAGCGTTGTTATGGGCCTATATGAGAGTTTGAAGGACAGGGTGGATGCCCTCGAAAGATCTAAATTGAGGGGCCCATCAGGCTCTCAGCTGCCCACATCAACGCCAGAGCTTGCACTTGGTCATCACGCAACACAGCGGCAACCCCTAAGGCAGAATGCGCTGGTCCCACAGGAACTAGTAGTTGTTGGTGACTCAATTGTCAGGGAAACGGGGAACATGCTTTGTAAAAAGGATAGGTGGAACAGGACCAGGGTATGTCTGCCAGGGGCAAAGGTTGATGACGTTGTAGAGCAGATATCATCTTTCAAGGGCACAAAAGGTGATATAGTTGTACACGTTGGCACTAATGATATTAAGAGTAGGAGACCGGCGGAATTACTCAACAAGTACAGGTCACTGTTGAAAAAAAGCCGTGAAATAGGGATTGAATTTGAAAGTGTCTGCAATTCTGCCCAGACACGATAGGAGGGAGTACATGATGAGAGCCTTGTCGATCAATTCGGCCCTGGAAAGATTGTGCAAGGCTCAAGGGGTAGAATTTTTTTCAGCCTGGACTGTACTTGTTAACAGGAGAGATTGCTTCTACAGGGATGGGTTACACTTAAATAGAAAGGGTGCAAGAATATTTGCTGATGCTATCGAGGCAGTGTTAGGTGGGTCGGAAAACTGCTAGTTTGGGGGGATACAAAGACTAATAGTTTAACAGTAACCGCAGGCAGAGGTGAAGGTGATTCTTGCACAACTTCTATTAGAATAAGAAGCGACCTCGAGCGAGGGGTGTTGGGGGTTTCAGGGACGGATGGCAGTCATCATGGATTAGTTGGGTATATGGGATGTGTTAGGGTAACAAGGAATAGGCATAAGAGCATGTATGCTTGCATGTATACCAATGCTAGAAGTATAGTAAATAAATTTGATGAATTTGAAGTGTTGGTCAAGACATCAAAGGCGGATATTGTTGGGATAGCAGAGACGTGGTGTCACAAAGATATAAGGAATGCAGAACTGGAATTTGGGGAGTACAATGTGTACAGAAAGGACAGACAGGACAGAAAGGGAGGGGGTGTTATGCTGTTAATTGAGAAAAACATAAAATCAAAGGAAGTGCACCCAGTTAATATAGATGAACAGTGCTCTGTTGAGGTAGTTTGGTGTGAGATAAGCACTGCGAAAGGAAAAATAAGAGTAGGAGTGTGTTATAGGCCTAATGACTTGAATGAGTACAATGAACAATTGTACAGAGAAATAGAGTGGGCCAGTAAATCAGAATGTCTTATAATGGGGGATTTTAACTTCCCAGATATTGACTGGAACTGGTGGGTTGGTCACTCACACACTAGTCAGACTTTTGTGGATTTATTGGATGATTGTTTTCTGCAGCAGCATGTTCGAGAGGCAACCAGAGAAAGTAACACTCTTGATCTGGTTATCAGCAGTGATCATTCGTGTATTAAGAATTTGCAGATAAAGGAACCACTAGGTGGCAGTGATCACAGTGTGCTGAAGTGGGATTTACTCAAAGAGGTAACTACCGTCAGGGGTAAAGGAAAGGGTTTTTGCTCCGTAAAGGGGAGTACAGTGGTCTCAGACCGTTTTTAAATTCTGTACAGTGGGATCAACTGACAATGTTACAAACAGTAAATTCTAAGTGGGAAGCATTCAAAGAATTAATCGTGGAAGCTACTAGACTTTATATACGGATTAAGAAATATCGTTCAAGGTTTAGGCCTAAATGGTTATCAAATGAACTAATGAGACTCGTGACAGAGAAGAAAAATGCATGGGATGCATATAAATTATCAGGTGACGCAGAAGCTTGTGGCAGATATAAGCTAGTCTGTAATCAGGTCACAAAGGAGGTTTGGCAGGTGAAGGCAGATTACGAGAAATCCTTGGCAAAAGGTGCTAAGAAAAACAGCAAAGAGTTCTTTACTTATATAAACTCTAAAAGGAAGGGGATGAATATTATTGGTCCACTTGACATCGATGGTTCGACTGTTGATGATCCTGCTCAGATAGCAAACAAACTGAATGAGTATTTTGCTTTTACATTCACACGTGAGGAATTATTACAGTTTGAAAATGGAAGAAGGTTATCAAATTGTAGCAGTGTGCTTAATGATTTTGTAATAACTGAGAGCAAAGTGGAGGAGAAATTGTTGAAGTTAAACATAAGAAAGGCACCTGGGGTGGATGGGATCTATCCAGTTATTTTAAAGGAGGCGGCAAAGCAACTAAGCAAACCCTTAACCATAATTATGAGAGCATCCTTGGACTCAGGGGAGGTTCCCACGGACTGGAGATGTACAAATGTGTCCCCAATTCACAAACGTGGATCGAAGGGTGACACGAGTAATTACAGACCAGTTAGTTTAACTTCTGTTCCGGGTAAAATAATGGAGTCGCTGGTTAAAGATGCATTGCAGGATCATCTAGACAAGACTGCAGCAATAATTCAAACACAGCATGGGTTTGTTAAGGGAAAGTCTTGTCTGACAAATTTGATTGGTTATTATGATGTGGTCACAAAGGAACTGGATGCAAAAAATAATTTTGATATCATATACTTGGATTTCAGGAAAGCTTTTGACACTGTTGCGCATGGAAGACTACTGTACAAATTGAAGCAGAATGGTATTAAGGGTAAGTTGCTACAATGGATAAAAGGATGGTTAAGTGGGAGAAGACAGAGGGTGGTAATCAATGGGTGCTGCTCTTCGTGGACTAATGTTATTAGTGGAGTCCCACAGGGTTCGGTGTTGGGTCACTGTTGTTTTGTGTATTTATCAATGATATTGATGAAGGTATATCAGGCTTAATGTCGAAGTTTGCAGATGACACAAAGGTTGGCAGGGTTGTTAATGACAGTAATGGCAGTGTGCTACTGCAACAGGATCTAGATAATTTGGGCAGATGGGCTAAGAAGTGGCAACTGAAGTTCAACCTTGACAAATGCAAAGTACTGCATATGGGTAGAAGTAACCCCAGAGAAACGTACCAACTGTGTGGTACTACACTTAAGGTGGTAGAAAATGAAAAAGACCTGGGAGTAATTGTGCAGTCAGATATGCAGTTTTCTGAGCAGTGCAGACAGGCTGCTAGGGCGGGTCATGGGGTTTTGTCAATGATATATAGGAATTTTGCTAGCAGGGAAAAGGAGGTGATTGTCCCTCTGTATAAGGCAATGGTCAGGCCACGCCTTGAGTACTGCATATAGGTCTGGAGGCCTCATTTTAGGAAGGATGTAGATTTGCTTGAGCGTGTACAGAGAAGAGCAACACGATTGGTGAGGGGAATGAAGGGATTCTCTTACCAAGAGAGGCTTAAGTTCTGCAAATTGCAGTGGCTGGAGACTAGGCACCTGCGCGGTGATCTGATTGAGGTCTATAAGGCCTTGAATGGGTTGAGCACGCTGAATTCTGATGGGATCCTTCCACTTGTTCAGATTACCAACCTACGGGGACATAAGTTCAAATTAAGAAAGGACAGATGTAGAATAGATGTGCGGAAATTTGCCTTTAGCCAGCGGGTGGTTAATTGCTGGAACAAACTTCCATCTGTCGTTGTGGAAGTTGATAGGTTAAATAAATTTAAGGAGGACTGGACAGGCATTTGGATGGAATGGTGTGATTTTTTTTTTTTTTTTTGGCTGATGCTGCATAAGCTCCTACACTTGCTTTCTTGCATCATGTGCCACCACTACTACTACTACTACTACTACTATGCTGCTGCAACAGGATCTGGAAAGGTTGAGCAGATGAGCTGAGAGGTGGCAAATGAAGTTTAACATTGACAAATGTAAAGTACTACACATGGGAAACAGCAACCCCAGAGCTAAGTATCAACTCTGTGGTACTACACTGACAGTGGTAGAGAATGAAAAGGACCTGGGGGTAATTGTGCAGGCAGATATGAAGTTCTCTGAGCAGTGCAGACGGGCTGCAAGAGTAGCTCATGGTGTCTTGTCACTGATATACAGGAATTTTTGTAGCAGGGATAGGGAGGTGATTATTCCCTTGTATAAGGGAATGGTCAGGCCACACCTTGAGTACTGTATACACGTCTGGAAGCCTCATTTCAAGAAGGATGTAGAACTGATGGGACAAGTACAGATTAGGGCAAAATGATTAGTGAATGGAACAAAGGGTTGCTTTTACGAAGAAAGGCTTACGTTTTGTAAATTATAGTGTCTGGAGACTAGGCACTGGGGAGTTGATCTGATAGAGGTGTATAAAGCCTTGAATGGTTTGAGCATGCTCAATGCCGATTGGATTCTTCCTCTTGGCCAGAATAATTACCTGAGAGGGCATAAATTCAGATTGAGGAAAGACAGATGTAAGATAGATGTGCAGAAATTTGCCTTTAGCTAGAGGGTAGTTGGTTTATGGAACAGACTTCCATCTCTTGTTGTGGAAGTTGATAGCCTAATAACGGAGGGGTGAAATGGAAGTGTTTTTTTTTTTTTTTTTTTTTGGGTGATGCTGCATAAGCTTGCTTTCTTGCATCATACGCCTCTACTAATGTATAATGTCTGATGAATGGCAGAACTTTGAGCCCGTCACCACCAAATACGGAGGAGGCGGAAAGGTCACAGAATGACCATCGCATATCTCGGAGCAATATGGCCTTAGTTGCTAATGCTCCTAAAAAAAACCAAATAACAATAACGAATGGCAGCACCTGGAATGTCAGTTCTTCTTGAATGGGTTGAGCATGCTGAATTCTGATGGGACCCATTTATGGACTAATTCAATGGAAAGATTCAGTGAAACACAAGTAGTTGCTCTTGACATCTCAAAGGCTTTTGATTGTGTTTGGCATAAAGGTCTTCTAAACAAGCTTCCATCTTATGGTTTGCCAACTGTTTTTAGTAATTGGTTATCCAGTTTTCTCTCTGATCGCTCACTGAGGGTGATAGTAGATGGCTCTCTGTCTTCTAACTTCTCCACTAATGCCGGTGTCACCCAGGTTCAGTTCTTTCCCCCACTCTTTTCCTCTTGTATATTAATGACCTTCTTCCATTGACTTGAAATCCTATCCATAGTTTTGCCGATGATAGCACATTGCATTCCACTTTCCATTTTGAGAAACCTTGTCCTGCTCAATCAGCTTCAACTTCTCGAAAATCTGCTACCAATTCCTTAAATGCCGATCTTCAGGTAATTCTCCAGTGGGGCAAAGACAACTTAGTTGATTTCAACCCTTCTAAAACTCAGTCTTGTCTTATATCTCGCAAAAATGATTCTTCTACTCCTATGCTTATCTTTAGTGACACTCCGATTTATAGGCAAAATGATACATCACTTTTGGGAATTACCCTGACTTCTAATCTCTCTTGGCATAAGCACATTAGAAATACTGCTTCCTCTGCATCTAAAAAACTTGGTTTTCTCTTTAGCTCTCGGCGTTACTTTTCTTCCAAACAGCTGCTCACTCTGTATAAATCACAAATCTGCCCTACTATGGAATATTGTTCCCACAACTGGGGTGGTGCCCCCAAAACCTCTCTCAGGCTTCTTGATTTCATTCAAAAGAGGGCAGCTAAGTTAATTAATGATTCATCTCTAACAGAGTCTCTCCACTCGCTTTCTCATAGACGTACTGTTTCTGCTGCATGCCTCTTCCACAGATACTTCCATGGACACTGTTCTTCTGAATTGGTTTCTATAATTCCCGCTCTCTCTTTCAAAACAGTCCAAACATGTGCCACCACAAGCCAACATCCATTTACTGTCCAACTTGAAACCCACAGAACCAACTTTTCATCTTCCTCAATTATTCATTCAACTGCCGTTTTCTGGAACAACCTTCCTTCATACGTGTTTCCTGAAAATGACAGTCTACAGAAGTTCAAGTCCAATGTCAACAAATATCTTCTTTCGTCCTCTCACCCTCCAACCCAAGCACGGTACTAAGTACTATAGGTTCTAATACCTCTCGTGTTTGGGGTTCACATAAAAAAAAAAAATAATAATAATAAATAAATTTAAGGAGGAACTGGACAGGCATTTGGAGGGAATGGTGTGATTTTTTTTTTTTTTTTGGGTGATGCTGCATAAGCTCATATACTCACTTTCTTGCATCACATGCCGCCATTACTACTACTACTCCGCCGTGTTTCGCTGTGGTGATAGGAGACATGCCTATAGGTAAAAAACAGAACTAATGATGAAAGAAACCATTTCAGGTTAAATTAGAGATCCAAATTGAAGGAAATTTTGTTTAGTGTTGTGAATGCAATAGCTAGTTATGATTTTAGTGTTTGTAGCACATAAGGACAGTATGTGTGTACAGTTGTGACCACCTGATTGTGATGTGTGGACAGGTACTGCATCAGTCTTCCTGATGATCACTGTATCCTGGAAGCAAAGCCAGAAACAACAGCACAAGACATGCACTTCACAAACTACATTAATTACTTTCTCATTTTACAGAGTTTTTGTCATCACAGAGTACAGAGGTGAATTAATGGTCAGGACCTACCATACCTAAGACACAACACATGTCCAGACTGGGAGTTAAATGACTCATGATAAATGAAAGAAGCTGGGAAAAAATACTATAACAAAAAAGTAAACATGTACAAAGGAACCCAGATTTGATGGAATATATCCAGTTATAATGAAAGCAAAAAACTGTTTATCAAAGCTATAATAACAAAAGCGTTTCTTAACTAACATCATAACCCCTTCTCTCTTCCTACCTTGTCTGTCCTTTCTGTACACATTATACTCCCCAAATTCCAATTCTGAACCACATATATCTGTATGATACCATCTCTGATATCACAACAATATCTGCCTTTGATGTCTTGATCAGCACTTCAAATTCATCAATTTTATTTAATATACTTCTAGCATTAGGGTACATGCAAGTATAAATGCACTTGTTCTTACCCTTAGTTACCCTAATTACTAGGGCTAAATCTGGTTATTTGATAAGGAGATGGTTAGGAGACAGACTGACTAACAGATTAACAGAAGTGCAGACAAGGTGTAAGTAATTTTTGCACTGCTTCTATTGGAACATGTAGAAGCCTGGAAAATACAGTGCTGGAGATTTCAAAGCCTCCTGTGTTTCTTCATGGAAAAAGAATTCACATGAACTGTGTTGAGGTTACTAGAAGTAAAAACAAGTGGATCTATACTTACATATACACTCAGTTCTTGTATAGCACAAGTTTGCGCTACACAAATTCGATCATAGTTGATTTATAAATAGAAGTTAGTTAGTTATTTGGTTTTTAGGAGCATTAGCAACTAAGGCCATATTGCTCCGGGATATGTGGTGGTCATTTCCTGACCTTTCCGCATCTTCCGTATTTGGTGGTGACGGGCTCGAACCCCGGTCTAATCAAGAAGCGTGTGCTACGCACTGCTGCTCCTTCCCACCTGGCTACGGAGGTGCCTCATAAATAGAAGAGTGATGTCACATATAACACAAACTGAATTCGTTTATGCGCAATTCAGCTTTGTGTTTATAAGAAATGACAGTCAAACACAGCGGAATCACAACAGCTGATCGCAACAATTACTGCGTTGGTTACTCAGTTGGCATTAGTAGAGGCATATGATGTAAGAAAGCAAGCTTAAACAGCAACAGCAAAAAAAAAAAAAAAAAAACCCTTCCCATTTCACCTCTCCATTTGTTCCAAATACCTATCCAGCTCAGCCTTAAATTTATTTAGGCTATCAGCCTCCACAACAAAAGATGGAAGTCTTTTCCACCAACCAACAACCTGCTGGCTAAAGGCAAACTTCTGCACATCTATCCTCAATTTGAATTTATGCCCTCTCAGGTGATTATTCTGAACAAGTGGAAGGATCCCATCAGCATTGAGCATGCTCAAACCATTCAAGGTTTTATACACCTCAATCAGATCACCCGGCAGGTGCTTATTCTCCAGACACTGTAATCTGCAAAACTTAAGCCTTTCTTCATAAGAGCAACCCTTTTTGATCTCCCTATGCTTATGTCACACCAAACTGACTCGACACTGCACTGTACAGCAATGGATTTTGTGTTTCTTAACTAATAGCATAACCCCTCCCTTCCTATCCTCTCTATCCTTCCTGTACACATTGTATTACCCAAATGCCAGTTCTGCATTCCTTATATCTGTGTGACACCACATCTCTGATATCCCAAATTCATCAAATTCATTTACCAATCTCCTGGCATTGGTGTATATCCAAGTAGACATGCACCTGTTCCTATTCTTAGTTACTCTAACCCAACCCATGTATTTACTTGTACCACAATGACTCCCAGCAGTCTCTGTAATACCCTGCATCTTGTTTTCCAGGCTGCTATTCATTCCAATAGAAGCAGTGCAAGAATCACTTTCACTTCTGCCAGTGGCTACTGCTAATCTATTAGTCCTTGTATCCCCCCCAAGCTAGCAGTTTTCCGACCCACCTAATACAATGCCTCGATAGCATCAGCAAATATTCTTGCACCCTTTCTATGTAAGTGTATCCCATCCCTGTAGAAGCAGTCTCTCCTGTTAGCAAGTACAGACCAGGCTGAAAAAAATTCTACCCCTTGAGCCCTGCACAATCTTTCCAGGGCTGAACAAGGCTCTCATCATATAACCCCTCCTATCTTGTCTGGGCAGAGTTGCAGACACTTTCAAATTCAACCCTAATTCACAGCTTTTGTTTTTCAACAGTGACAGTGAAGTTTGCAGATGATACAAAGGTTGGCATGGTTCTTAATGACACTAAAGAGAGTATGCTACTGCAACAGGATCTAGAAAAGTTAGGCAGATGGGCTGAGAAGTGGCAACTGAAGTTTAACATTGACAAATGCAAAGTACTGCATATGAGTAGCAATAAATGAAGAGAAACGTTCCAACTCTGTGGTACTACACTTAGTGAGGTGGAGAATGAAAGAGACCTGGGGGTAAATGTTTAGTCAGATATGAAGTTCTCTGAGTGGTGCAGACAGAGCAGGTCATCGAGCTTTGTAAATAATATATAGGAATTTTGCTACCAGAAACAAGGAAGTGATTATCCCTTTGTATAAGGCAATGGTCAGGCCTCATCTTGAATACAGTATACAGGTCTGGAAGCCTCATTTTTGGAAGGATATAGAGTTGCTAGAATGAGTACAGAGAAGCCAACAAAATTGGTGAGAGGAACAAAGAGGTGCACTTATGAAGAAAGGCTTAAGTTCCAAGTTGGAGCATCTGGAGACTATCCTGAGAAGTGATCTGGTTGAGAGGTGATCTGTATAAGGCCTTGAATGGTTTGAGCAGGCTGAATGCTGATGGGTTTCTTCCTCTTGCTCAGACTAAGAAGTTGAGGGGGCATAGATTCAAATTGAGGAAAGACAGTTGTAGAATAGATCTGGGGAAGTTTGCCTTTAGCCAACAGGCAGTTGATTTCTGGAACAGACTTCCATCGGTTGTTGTTGTGGAAGTTGATAGCTTAAATAAATTTAAGGCTGAACTAGACAAACATTTGGAGTGACTGAATGGGTGAAATGGGAAGGATATATATATATTTTTTTTTTTGTTGGCTGATGCTGTATAAGCTTGCTTTCTTGCATCATATGCCTCAACTAATGCTAATAGGAACATTCGTATCACCTTCTTATACACTAATAATTTTAAGAACGGGAAGGAAGCTAAAAATAGACAGCAGAAAGATAAAAAGCAGAGAAAAAGTTATTAAATCACACTGAGCTAGCTGGGGTTGTGAAGCTCAACCTTATAGTAACGGCTCTGGCTTTGTAAGCATTAGTTTAAAAGGGAGCTAATACCAAATGCTTGTATTTCAAGGAAAAGGAAGGCTCAAAAATATGTAAGTCGAAACATGCCAAGAACCGAAAGTATAATAAGAAAATGAACGATACCTGGAGTTTTCAAGGAATGCATAGCAGAAGTAAGCTGGAGGAAAAAGGCAGGGAAATGAAGCGCATGTATTTAGTAAAGTATATGAATGCATGTAAACCATAACCGCATTTGTAACATAGCTACATGATGAAGTAATTTATATCAGCATAATGCACTTTTTTTTTTTTTTTTTGTTAGTTGTTGGCGCATCGGCTTCTGTGGCCATAATGCAGCTCCCAAGGTTTTTGCACTACTCTGATCCAAGCCCGAGGCGGGATTCAAACTCACGACCTTTGGGTTGCCAGGCAAGCACTTTATCCACCCAGCTAGCCTGGTTGTCCATAATGCACTTAATAGACAGCTGTGAAGAAATGTAAAAAGATGGGAAAATAGTGACCTCTACTGTCGTATTTAGAACAAAAATGCATGGAGATTCTTAAGATTAGCGTTGGAAAAAGAAATGGAGTTCGAATAGTAGGACTTTACCATAATAAAGTCATAAGATATACAAAAATAAACATAAAACAATTCATAGATAAATAAAAAGTATTGAACAAAGCCGGTGATAAAAAGAATGCAGATCAAAATTAATAGATGGTAGACTGAGTGATAAGGCTACAGTATATTAAGCTGACAAATGAAGTTGTATAATCTCATATATATCAAAAAATTACCAATTAGTTGCTTACATATCTAAGCACAGAAAGAAAGAAATATGTGAAGAATCACATAATGTTCTGAGATAGAGAAAAGTTAGATTAATAATTATAATCTGTAGTCCAAAATGGAGTGAACCAATACTGAAGTGATATCAGTAATCATTATTATAATTTATAGAATGTCTTAAATCCAATGGTAGTTCTGGGTATAAATTCAAAGGTGAAAGGGTATAGTAAGAATCCAATGTTGAAAGAATAGTAAATAAGTCCAAGGATACAGAACTAGTTTAAATCCATTGTTGAAAGAACATGAAATAATTCCAAGGATATAAATAACTTTGTGACTTTAGATCTAATGGTGGTGTAGTTAAGAATCTAATGATGAAAGAACAGGGATAAATCTAAGGATATGAAACTAGTTAAATTGGAGAAGGTAAAGAAAGCCTGCACGAGAAGTACGCAAAAGTTCAATGAAATTTACCAATAAAAGTACTTTGCCGTGACGGCATTTGCATTGTTGATCGCTCAGTAAACATACAGTGGGTGTTATCGGTTAGGAGTAGAAATTGAATCCCATGGGAGATTGAAACCCTCCCGAAGTAGAGGACCTGACCTTTTTTCTTTAGAATCACTGGTGGACTAGTGGATAAACTGTTTATTAAGAAAAAAAAAAAAAAAAAAGGCAAAGGAAGCCCACATGAGAAGCACGGCTAACTTCAAAAAAGTTTACCAGCAAAACTACGTTACGAACATTTTTTACAATGCCAGAACTTCCAATATGACTCTGTTTGTGATTCAATTAGTGATTCTAAAGAAAAAAGACCCCCCCCCCCCACGGAGTCTCTTTTTTCTTTAGAATCACTAATCACTTTTTTTCTTTTCTGAATCCCACGGGAGCTTGAAACCCCCATCCTCCACTTCAGGAGGGTTTCAAGCTCCCATGGGATTCAATTTCTACTCCAGACCGATAACACCCACCATCTATTTACCGAGCGAGCAACAATACAAATGCCGTTACAGCAAAGTACTTTTACTGGTAAATTTCATTGATCTTTTGCATGCTTCTCATGCAGGCTTTCTTTACCTTAGTCGTTAAATCCAAAGATGGAAGAACATGAAATAATTCCAAGGAAACAAATAACTGGATGTCTCTAGACCCAATAGTGGTGTAGTTAAGAGATTGTAGATAGTAATTTATACTACAAAAATGAGTGGCAATATCAAGTCACTAAAATCCAAAGGCGGCTATACAATTTAAGTATAGAATAGATCCAGAGGTAGATTTTCAAAGGTAGAGTAGTAAGTTACCAAATGATGTGTATATATTAAAGTAACTTTAATGCTTGAAAAATCCAAGACACAAAGGAATTTTTGCATTTATCTACATATATTATAATCTGTACCTGAAAACAAAATATAGAAATGTCAACAAAGATTCAACATGGGAAATGAATTATAAGCAATTTCATGAAGGATTATTAAAACATATCAAATGAATACATCAGAAAAATGAAAACTTAACAGTAGAAACTTAGTGAGTAGAGAAACAAAGTAATCATTCTGAAGAAAATAATTACATTGGAAATCATGTATAGTTATTACTTACCAAGTAGAGGAATTCCACCATATTATATTACAACTTTACTTAGATAGTATGAACCAGAGCTGTAATGCTCAATACGTTATAAGCTGATATCAATATTTGTAAAATAATAAGAGAAGTTTACATCAATATAGTACGTAGAACACTTCCTTATGATACTCTCCAGAAATTAAAATGAAAAAATCGAAAAATTTACATTAGAGTAAATTGTTTGTTACTCTAATGTAAGGTTTTCGATTTTTTCATTCCAATATTTTCTTAATTCATCATAACTTTTAGGATATTAACATTCTTTCACCTTTTACATATCCATTATACTTCTTTTTTTACAATCCTCGCCCTTCTAGTTACTGGCACTTTGTGTAATTTTCACCTCCGTCTATGCATACTTTATTTAATATATCTATTCATACATACTTTATTTATTTATATATATATATATATATATATATATATATTATTATAGCCTTAGTAAAATAGGTACATGCTATTTAATCTGATATTATGTTAGTTATATTGGTAGAGGGCGAAAATGTAAAAAACCGAATCTATTCATGTATAGATATACGAACATAAGTAATTTAACATGCTGACCACAATATACCTGTAGATCAAATCGCCCAAGAAACTCTATAATAGCCAATACTGGCCTCTGTGGCCAAACCTAGTAAAGAATACTAATTAGCAATACAATGTAATTATAAAATAATACCAATTGTTAATTATAGGTTACATTAATTATAGGATACATTGAAAGGGACTTTATAGAGGGCTAACCCTCTCAATATATTCCACTCATAATTAACTGAGCTATCTGTTTCTGTTATCATCTGCCTGTTTAACAAGGTCAAATATATAATTTTATAAAATTTTAGTAGTTAAGTAGTTAGGTAGTAATTTAGTAGTTAACAGGCAGGATGACATTTAGCCCGACAGATAGCTACAACACATATATATAGAAAACTTGAAGAAGCAAAATATCTAGAAAGAAGAGAAAAAGAGAACAAATATCCATCTATAATTTTACTAAGCTATTTTTACTACCTATTTTACTAAGGCTTAAAATATATTACGACGGATGTAGATGGCATTAATTCAATCTGGATTATATTACATTATATAAAATATTTATAATTTGCTCCTATTATTAATATTTATATATATACATATATATATACATATATATATATACTTATACATATATTTGAATAACGTTTAAAATAGTTGGAAACTGAATCTTTCGTGATAAAAATTTTTATCACGAAAGATTCAGTTTCTAATTATTTTAAACGTTATTCAAATATATGTATAAATATATCACATGACAGTAGTGGGCAAATTGCTAACGCTACACCTGTGCTGCCATCCATAGTTCATTTTTCGTCTATATAAACTGGTTAAGATTACTTTTGTCAGTAGTGTGGCTTTGCACTGGAGTGCTCGTATCTGTTCTATTTTTAATTTTCGCTGCATCAGGACCACCGCTATTCAAGTCCTGGTTCGATCTGGGGATCGGGTGGCGGATTGATCTTTCAATCGACTCGCCTTTGCGGCGATTTGTCTAGCGATCGAAATAAAGCGATTCCCTGACCATTATTGGCCTTGTGGTCCTCTGTTGAGATGGGGCATAATGGTCAGTCTTTTTTTTGTTTTACTTTACTGTAGTGGTCTAGATCTGTTGGTGATATTTCACATAAATTTGGACCTGGTGCCCATCAGAGGGTGCGCCGTTAAATTTCTATTTTAATTGGCTTTCAAAATTTATTGAATTATTATTTATTATTCTTATAATTAGATGTTCTAAATTATCTTAGAGATTTTCTGCTGCAATATTTTTACTCTTGTTAGTCCTCTCTTCCCTCCCTGTTTGGTTTGATCCTTAAGTTTAATTTCAACTATTTTCACTCTTGTCTTGCCATACTGCTGGCATTATTTTATTTTTTACTCTCATTCTAATTTATTTGTATGGTTATACACACATATATATATATATATATATATATATATATAATGTGTGGTTTGTAACCTAAAATAAAGTGACTGTGAAAATGGAAACCAAAAATACACAAAGTGCCTGAACTAAGAGAAGTTTAAGGAATAGTAGAAACTGGAAGTGAGGGAGTGGTGTAGAAGTGAAAGATTTACACTGTATTCAGATATGGGAGGGCAATTTTAGCAAGAGGTTGAATCAAGGGATGGCAAATATGCAAAATCTGAATACAGAAAATGAAAAGATGAGAAAGGAATTTCATCCAGGGACTACTCCTGACCATGTATAAAGCACTGCATTTCCAAACTCGTCTATAGTATTAGAAAAAGGGGGGAATACAAGGGTGGAGAGATTGCTTCCACAGGGATGGGATACACTTAAATAGAAAGAGGGCAAGAATATTTGCTGATGCTATCGAGGCAGTGTTAGGTGGGTCGGAAAACTGCTAGCTTGGGGGGGGAGACAAAGATGAATAGATTAACAGTAGCCACTGGCAGAGATGAAAGAGATTCTTGCACTGCTTCTATTGGAATGAGCAGAAGCCTGAAAAACAAGATGCAGGATATTTCAGAGACTGCTGGGAGTCATTGCGGTACAAGTAAACACATGGGTTGTGTTAGGGTAGCTAAGAATAGAAATAGGTGCATGTATAGTTGCGTGTACACCAATGCTAGGAGTTTAGTAAATAAATTTGATGATTTTGAGGTATTGCTCAAAACATCAAAGGCAGATATTGTTGGGATATCAGAGACGGGGTGTCACACAGATATAAGGAATGCAGAACCGGAATTTGGGGAGTACAATGTCTACATTGTACTCCCCAAATTCTATGCTATTAGTTATGCTATTAGTTAAGAAATACATAAAATCCAAGGAAGTGAAGCCAGTGGACATCGCTGGACAGTGCAGTGTCGAGTAAGTTTGGTGTGACATAAGCATTGGGAGATCAAAATTGAGAGTAGGAGTGTGCTATAGGCCTAATGACTCTGATGAGTATAATAAGAAACTGTACAGGGAAATAGAGTGGGCCAGTAAATCAGAGAGTCTTATAATGGGAGATTTTAATTTCCCAGATATTGACTGGAATTTGGGGGCTAGTCACTCACACACTAGCAAGGCTTTTGTGGATTTATTGGATGATTGTTTTCTACATCAGCATGTTCGGAAGGCAACTAGAGGGAGGAATACTCTTGATTTGATTATCAGCAGTGATTCTTCATGCATTAAGAATCTGCAGATAAATGAACCACTAGGTGGCAGTGATCACAGTGTGCTGAAGTGGGATTTACTCAAAGAGGTAACTACCATTAGGGGTAAAGGGTTATTGCTTTCGTAAAGGCGACTACGATGGACTGAGACAGTATTTAAATTCTATACAGTGGGACCAACTGATGATGTTACTAACAGCAAATGCAAAATGGGAAGCATTCAAAGAACTTATCTTGGAAGCTACTAGGCTTTACATACCAACTAAGAAATATTGTTCAAGGATTAGGCCTAAATGGATGTCGGATGAACTGATGAGGCATATGGCAGAGAAGAAACATGCATGGGATACATACAAATTAACACATGACAGAGAAGCCTATGATAGATACAAGTTGATCTGTAACCAAGTTACAAAGGAAGTTAGGCAGGCGAAGGTAGATTACGAGAAATCTTTGGCAAGGGATGCAAAGAAAAACAGCAAAGAGTTCTTTACTTATGTAAACTCTAGAAGGAAGGGGATGAATCAGATTGGTCCACTTGATATCGATGGGTCAACTGTTGATGGTCCTGCTCAGGTAGCTAACAAACTAAATGAATATTTTGCATCGACATTCACACATGAGGAGTTATTTAGTGAGGGGAAAGCCAGAGGTGTATTCAACTCTAGCAGTAAGCTAGAGAATCTTGTAATAACTGAGAGTAAAGTGGAGGAGAAATTGTTGAAGATAAACACAAGAAAGGCACCTGGGGTGGATGGGATCTATCCAGTTATATTAAAGGAGGCAGCAGAGGAAGTAAGCAAACCCTTAGCCATTATTATGAGAGCTTCCTTGGACTCACAGACTGGAGATGTGCAAATGTGACCCCCAATTCACAAAGGAGGATCAAAGGCTGACACAAGTAATTATAGACCTGTGAGTTTAACTTCTGTTCCAGGAAACTTAATGGAGGCACTAGTTAAAGAAGCACTGCAGGATCATTTAGACAAGACTTCAGTTATAGCTCGGACACAGCATGGTTTTGTTAAGGGGAAGTCTTGCTTGACCAATTTGATTGGATACTATGATGCAGTCACAAAGGATCTGGATGCAGGGAATAACTTTGATATTATATACTTGGATCTTAGAAAGGCTTTTGATACTGTTGCACATGGAAGACTGCTGCACAAATTGGAGCAGTGTGACATTGGAGGCAAATTGCTGCTGCGGATTAAGTGGTGGCTGAGGGGGGAGAAGACAGAGAGTGGTAATCAATGGACACTGCTCGTCGTGGACTAATGTTATTAGTGGAGTCCCTCAGGGCTCAGTGTTGGGTCCATTACTGTTTTCTGTATTCATAAATGATATTGATGATGGTATATCAAGCTTAATGTCGAAGTTTGCAGACGATACAAAGGTAGGCAGGGTTGTCAAGGAAACTACTGACACTATGCTGCTGCAACAGGATCTGGAAAGGTTGAGCAGATGGGCTGAGAGGTGGCAAATGAAGTTTTCAGATTTTGCGTATTTGCCATCCCTTGATTTGACCTCTTGCTAAAATTGCCATTCCATATCTGAATACAGTGTTATTTATTTCTTTGTTATTTATTATATTTATTTATTTGTATAAAATTATTTATGTTTATTGCTTGTTTCCTCAGTCCCAGTTCACTTTTGTACTAGATTTTTCAATTCTTTCACTTTTTCACAACTACTTCACTTCCAGTTTCTACTATCCCTTAAACTTCTCTTAGTTTGGGACTTTGTGTATTTTTTATTTCCATTTTCACAGACAATTTATTTATGTTACAAACTACACATTATTTATATCTTTTTGCTTCCAAAAAGATATAAATAATGCATCGGAATATAGGTTTAGGGTTATATTTTTGTACTGAAATTGAAATTAAATCGAAATCATGACTCAGACAAGAGCAGCAAAGCAAAAGGCTCAAACTAATGGGAGTGCAGTGGCTCAGAGTAGAACTCAGGGGGTAGTTGAGCTCTGAATCACAGTCTTTTGAATTGTATTGCATGTTTGATGTTTGTGGATCAATCAGGAACGGGACATGTATTGCCAAAGGGAATGTCCTTGTGTCTGCAGGATATAAGGAGTGTGAGGAAATCAGATGCCAACTCAGCATTATTGTAGGCCTATATGAGAACTTGTAGAACAGGGCAGATGCCCTCGAAGGATTTAAATTGAGGACCCTATCGAGCTCTCAGCTGCCCACATCAACACCACAGCTTGCACTTGAACATGGTCAAGAGTAGTCACACAACACAGCGGCAACCAATGAGGCAGAATGTGCTGGTCCCAAAGGAACTAGTTGTTGGCGGTGACTATTGTCAGGGAAACAGGGAATATATTGTGCAAAAAGGATAGGTGGAACAGGACCAGGGGTATGTCTGCCAGGGGTAAAGGTTGATGACGTAGAGCAGATATAATCTTTTAAGGACACAAAAGGTGATATTGTTGTACACATTGACACTAACGATATTAAGAGTAGGAGACTGGCAGAATTACTAAACAAGTACAGGTCAATGTTGTAAAAAAGCTGTGAGTTAGGGTTGAATTTCAAAGTGTCTGCAATTCTTCCCAGATACGATAGGAGGGAGTATATAATGAGAGCTTTGTTGAGCAATTCGGCTCTGGAGAGACTGTGCAAGGCTCAAGGGGCAGAATTTTTCTCAGCCTGGTCTATGCTTGTTAACAGGAGAGACTGCTTCTTCAGCAATTTGATACACTTAAATAAAAAGGGTGCAAGAATATTTTCTGATGCTATTGAGGCACGGTTAGGTGGGTCAGAAAACTGCTAGCTTGGGGTCGAATACACGGAGTAATAGATTAACAGTAGCTGCTGGCAGAAGTGAAAGTGATTCTTGCACTGCTTCTATTGGAATGACCAGCAGCCTGGAAAACAAGGTGCAGGGTATTTCAGAGACTACTGGGAGTCATTGTGGAACAAGTAAATACATAGGCTGTGTTAGGGTAGCTAAGAATAGGAACAGGTGTATGTATACTTGTTTGTAGACCAATACTAGGAGTTTGGTAAATAAATTTTATGACTTTGAGGTGTTGGTCAAAACATCAAAGGTAGATACTGTTGGGATATCAGAGACATGGTGTCACACAGATATAAGGAATGCAGAACTGGAATTTGGAGAGTACAATGTGTACAGGAAGAATAGACAGGATAGGAAGGGAGAAGGGGTTATGGTATTAGTTAGGAAAGACATAAAATCCAAGGAAGTGAAGCCAGTCGATATTGCTGGACAGTGCAGTGTCGAGTCAGTTTGGTGTGACATAAGCACTGGGAAAGCAAAATTGAGAGTAGGAGTGTGTTATAGGTCTAATGACTCTGATGAGTATAACAAACAACTGTACAGAGAAATAGAGTGGGCCAGTAAATCAGTTTCTTATAATAGGGGATTTTAATTTCCCAGATATCAACTGGAATTTGTGGTTGGTCACTTGCACACTAGCAAGGCTTTTGTGGATTTATTGGATGATTGTTTTCTACAGCAGCATGTTTGAGAGGCAACTAGAGGGAGTAATACTCTTGATATGATTATCAGTAGTGATTCTTCATGCATTAAGAAGCTGCAGATAAAGGAACCACTAGGTGGCAGTGATCACAGTGTGCTCAAGTGGGATTTACAAGAGGAAACTACTATCAGAGGTAAAAGGAAGGATTTTTGCTTTTGGAAAGTGACTACGGTGATCTGAGACAATTTTTAAATTTTATATGGTGGGACCAACTGATGATGTTACCAACAGCAAATTCAAAATTGGAAGCACTCCAAGAATTAATCTTGGAAGTTACCAGGCTTTTTTCATACCAACTAAGAAATATTGTTTAAGGTTTAGGCCTAAATGGATGTCAGCTGAACTAATGAGACATGTGGCAGAGAAGAAAAATGCATTGGATACATATAAATTAACAGGTGACATAGGTGACGTGGAAGCCTATGATTGGTATAAGCTGGTCTTTAACCAAGTCACAAAGGAGGTTAGGCAGTCAAAGGCAGAGTACGAGAAATCCTTAGCAAAGGATGCAAAGAAAAACAGGAAAGAGTTCTTCACTTACATAAATTCTAGAAGGAAGGGGATGAATCAGATTGGTCCACTTGATATCGATGTTTCAACTATTGACGATCCTGCTAAGGTAGCACAAACTAAATGACTATTTTGCATCGACATTCACACGAGGAGTTATTCAGGGAGGGGAATGCCAGAGGTGTATTAAACTTGGACAGTCACTAGATGATTTTGTAATAACTGAGAGCAAAGTGGAGGGAAAATTGTTGCAGATAAACATAAGAAAGGCACCTGGGTTGGATGGGATCTATCCAGTTATATTAAAGTAGGCAGCAAAGGAAGTAAGCAAACCCTTAGTCATAATTATGAGAGCTTCCTTGGACTCGGGGGGAGGTACCCATGGACTGGAGATGTGCAAATGTGACCCTAATTCACAAAGGAGAATCAAAGGGCAACACAAGTAATTATAGACCTGTTAGTTTAACTTCTGTTCCAGGGAAATTAATGGAGGCACTAGTTAAAGAAGCACTGCAGGATCATCTAAATAATGATCATATAAAAACATTTTCATAGATAAATAACCCAAATTCAATTTTTATCACTACAGAGTACACAGATGATCACAGTACACAACGTACTAGTTTTACTCGTGTGAAAACACCAAAACGAAAAATATTTGCGAATTGGCAGTTAGAGCCAGAAATTATTTTACTGCTACCACAAGGGTTTCGGATGAACCCTTCTACTGTCGAGGGGCTGTTTATGTTTGGAAGATAAAGTTATAACCCTAGGAACATGTCACAATCAGTTAATACTTAGCATTAGCATTAGTAGAGGCATTTGATGAGAAGGCAAGCTTATGCAGCATCAGCCAAAAAAAATAAATAAATAAAAAATAACCACTTCCACTTCACCCCTCTGTTCGTTCAAAATACCTGTCCAGCTGAGCCTTAAACTTATTTAGGCTATCAACTTCCATGACAAGGAATGGAAGTCTATTCCACCGACCAACCACCCGCTGGCTAAAGGCAAATTTCCTCACGTCTATCCTACATCTGTCTTTTCTCAATTTGAATTTATGCCCTCTCAGGTGATTATTCTGAGCAAGAGGAAGAATCCCATCAGCATTGACCATGCTCAAACCATTCAAGGCTTTATACACCTCTATCATATCACCTCGCCGGTGCCTAGTCTCCAGACACTGTAATTTGCAAAACTTAAGCCTTTCTTCATAAAAGCACCCCTTTGTTCCATTCACTAATCTTGTTGCCCTTCTCTGTACTCATTCCAGCATCTCTACTTGGAAAACCTTGGCACAGTCTACAAAAATCCTCACCAAAAATGCTGTGTGCTCTCTTGAAATTGTAAATTGTTGCATCGGAATTTGATGGCTAAGAACCATACGTTGAAGTCTGATTATGCGTATCACAAGAAAACCGAGGCCAAAATCGATTGCTAAAATTAAGAGAATTAGTTTATATCTGTTAAAATACATTAGTATATCATACATACTAGATTATGCAAAACTGGCATATTTTGGTAAAACATAACTCCCTCTATATTTAATAACCATGAAACTATCATGGTGATTTTTGAAATCTACGCATAAAAATTGGTTAAAAACAGCATTTAAGTTCTTGGAGGTAAAAATCATGTTGGCTAGTGTAATGAAATGAAACATTGATTAAAACTAGATAAAACAGGTATTTGGTTGCTGATGAACCATGTCTTCAGGGAAAAGCTAAAATTCATCCCAGAATGCAAAGAGAGAACAATGTTTTTATAAGTCTTCAAACTAGAAAAGGCAGAGCTGTATGGCTGAAACCTACATACTATGACAACAAGTTGTTGTTGTTGTTATTTTGGTTTTTAGGAGCATTAGCAACTAAGGCCATATTGCTCCGGGATATGCGGTTGTCATTCCTGACCTTTCCGCATCCTCCATATTTAGTGGTGACGGGCTCGAACCCCGGTCTAATCAAGAAGCGTGTGCTATGCACTGCTGCTCCCCACCTGGCTATGGAGGTGCCATGACAACAAGTAAGCATACACATGCTGCTGACCAGTCAAACATCTAAAAGCGAAGAAAAATAAACCAAAAATGTGTGGTCTAAATATAAATATAAATTCCCACAGTAGTAATGAGGATAGAGTATATAATAATTCTATTTCAAACTTCAAATTACATCAGCTGTAATATAAAAAATATGAATAGGCTAAAGTGAAATTAAAATTTTAAGAAAGAAGAACAAAAAAAGAAACAAAAGTTTGAAATGAGTTAAAAATAACAAGTAACAGCTGAAATCAAGTTCCAAAAGCAGCAAAGCATTTTAAAAGATGAATTAATTACTTGACGCCTACTTTTCTGAGTGTTTTCAATGAAAAGAATCGTGCAATCATTGCAGAATTCCCAGTTCACTATTAGAACAGGGGTTCTCAATCAGAGTGGGATTCCTCCCAGGGGGAATTTGAGGGTTTGAGGGGGGGGGGGAATTGGGACCACAAATTGACAGATTCAGACTGTTGGAATATTGATTTTTCTACAAACTACAATTCTACAGATTGTACATAATCTACAGTACATCACACTTTATTGAATGTCACACATTAAATTAAAAATAAAGATAAATATTTCACTTTTTTATCTTTTTGGAATGCACCTTTTGAGTCAATCTTGGAAAGGGGGAAATGAAATTCTGACTATGGTGAAAAGGGTGCATGGGGCAAAAAAGATTGAGAACCACTGTATTAAAATCAAAATATACAAAAGTGTGGGAATTGGAGAATTGGAGTCTAAAAAAATGTGGTACAATTACATAAAATGTATGAGACAGAATAGACTAGAAGAGATCATTATATTGGGTCTAATGAAATTAAAATGAAAAGAATAAAACTGAGACATGGATTCTCAACATGGTATCAATGTGTCTATTTTATTTTTTTTATTTAAAGTTAAAAATGAGACATGACACTGTTTTATAGATGGCAAACTGATGGTTTGAAGGAATTTGTGCATTAAATGAAAAATTAGAATAAAAATATATTTAAATAAGAAAAAAATAAATAAATATAACTAAAAGTCCACTATGTACGAAACAGAGAAGTACAGAAGAAAGTACAGTCACTCCCCGACTTACGTAATACTCAACTTATGTAAATTTGACTTTACGCAAATTTTTGCTGGCTGGTGTAAACTTAAAAAAAAAAAAAAAAAAAAAATCAAAGAAATATTTTGCATCCCGTAGGAAATAAATATAAAGATGATATACAGGGATGAGCATTGACTGGAGTATTTCTGCACATCAGTCATAATCCCCATACCCAAGAAGATGTCACCAACAGTATGTCAATACAGAACTATAAGTTTTATTATCCATGCATCCAAGATTCTGCTGAAAGTTATCAAAGTTCATATGGAGAGTTATATTGAACAATTTCTGGATGACTCACAGTGTGGTTTTCGCAGAGACAGATCGACGAGAGATGCTATTGGAACGTCGAGAGTGTTGGGTGAGAAAGTGTATAACATGGGAAGAAACCTCTATGTGTTTTGTGGATTACAAGAAGGTGTTTTGATAGAGTAATCTGGAGAGGACTATTCCCATTGCTTGAGAAAATTGGATGCATGAAGAAGGTCATTAGACTGAATTATGACTTATATAGAAGACAAAATGCAGTGATAAGAGCGAGGGGAGAACTAACAAAAAGAGCTAAAGTTAAAAATGCAGTAAGACAAGGATGCTTACTTTCACCTGGTTTGTTCAATGCTTTTGTCAAAGTGATAATAAAGGAGGCACTTGGGAATAAGTATAGTATGGGATAAGTATGGGAATAAGTATGGGAATGTGTATAGAAAGGATAGACAGGACAGGAGGGGAGGAGGGGTTATGCTATTAATTAAGAAACACATAAGGTCCAAGGAAGTGAAGCCAGTCGACATCGATGGACAGGGCAGTGTGGAGTCAGTTTGGTGTGACATAAGCATTGGGAGATCAAAATTGAGAGTAGAAGTCTGCTAAAGGCCTAATGACTCTGATGAGTATAATAAGATATTGTACAGGGAAATAGAGTGGGCCAGTAAATCAGAGAGTCTTATAATGGGGGATTTTAATTTCCCAGATATTGACTGGAATTTGTGGGGTTGGTCACTCGCACACTAGCAAGGCTTTTGTGGATTTATTGGATGATTGTTTTCTACATCAGCATGTTCGTGAGGCAACAAGAGGGAGCAATACTCTTGATCTGATTATCAGTAGTGATTCTTCATGCATTAAGAATCTGCAGATAAATGAACCACTAGGTGGCAGTGATCACAGTGTGTTGAAGTGGGATTTACTCAAGGAGGTAACTACCATCAGAGGTAAAGGGAAGGGTTTTTGTTTTCGTAAAGGCGACTATGATGGTCTGAGACAGTATTTATATTCTATACAGTGGGACCAACTGATGATGTTTCCAACAGCGAACTCAAAATGGGAAGCATTCAAGGAACTAATCTTGGAGGCTACCAGGCTTTACATACCAACTAAGAAATATTGTTCAAGGTTTAGGCCTAAATGGTTGTCAGATGAACTAATGAGGCATGTGGCAGAGAAGAAAAATGCATGGGATACATACAAATTAATGGGTGACATGGAAGCCTATGATACATATAAGTTGGTCTGTAACCAAGTCACAAAGGAGATTAGGCAGGCAAAGGCAGACTATGAAAAATCATTGGCAAAGGATGCAAAGAAAAACAGAAAAGAGTTCTTTACATATTTAAACTCGAGAAGGAAAGGGATGAATCAGATTGGTCCACTGGATATTGATGGTTCAACAGTTGAGGATCCTGCTCAGGTGGCTAACAATCTAAACGAGTATTTTGCATCTACATTCATGCATGAGGAGTTATTCAGGAAGGAGAATGGTGTAGGTAAAGTAAACATTGGCAGTGAGCTGGATGATTTTGTAATAACTGAGAGGAAAGTGGAGGAGAGATTGTTGAGGATAAACATAAAAAAGGCACCTGGGGTGGATGGGATCTATCCAGTTATATTAAAGGAGGCAGCAAAGGAAGTAAGCAAACCCCTAGCCATAATTATGAGAGCTTCCTTGGACTCAGGGGAGGTACCCATAGACTGGAGATGTGCAAATGTAACCCCAATTCACAAAGGAGGATCAAAGGCTGACACAAGTAATTATAGACCAGTTAGTTTAACTTCTGTTCCAGGTAAGTTAATGGAGGCACTGGTTAAAGAAGCACTGCAGGATCATCTAGACAAGAATTCAGTTATAGCTCAGACGCAGCATGGTTTTGTTAAGGGCAGGTCTTGCCTGACCAATTTGATTGGATACTATGATGTAGTCACAAAAGAACTGGATGCAGGGAATAACTTTGATATTATATATTTGGATCTTAGAAAGGCTTTTGATACTGTTGCACATGGAAGACTGCTGCACAAATTGGAGCAGTGTGGCATTGGAGGCAAATTGCTACTATGGATAAGGGGATGGTTGAGTGGCAGAAGACAGAGAGTGGTAATCAATGGACACTGCTCAACGTGGACTAATGTTATTAGTGGAGTTCCTCAGGGTTCAGTGTTGGGTCCGTTGTTGTTTTCGGTGTTTATGAATGATATTGATGATGGGATATCAAGTTTAATGTCCAAGTTTGCAGATGATACAAAGGTTGGCAGGGTTGTTAAGGACACTACTGACGCTATGCTGCTGCAACAGGATCTGGAAAGGTTGAACAGATTAGCATTAGCATTAGTAGAGGCATTTGATGCAAGAAAGCAAGCTTATGCAGCATCAGCCAAAAAAAAAAAAAAAAAAAGTAACATAAATAAATAAAAATAACCACTTCCACTTCACCCCTCTGTTCGTTCGAAATACCTGTCCAGCTGAGCCTTAAACTTATTTAGGCTATCAACTTCCACGACAAGGGATGGAAGTCTGTTCCACCCACCAACCACCCGCTGGCTAAAGGCAAATTTCCGCACATCTATCCTACATCTGTCTTTCCTCAATTTGAATTTATGCCCTCTCAGGTGATTTTTCTGAGCTAGAGGAAGAATCCCATCAGCATTGAGCATGCTCAAACCATTCAAGGCTTTGTACACCTCTATCAGATCACCCCGCTGGTGCCTAGTTTCCAGACACTGTAATTTGCAAAACATAAGCCTTTCTTCGTAAGAGAAACCCTTTGTCCCATTCACCAATCTAGTTGCCCTTCTCTGTACTCGTTCCAGCAGCTCTACATCCTTCCTGAAATGAGGCCTCCAGGCCTGTATACAGTACTCTAGGTGTGGCCTGACCATTGCCTTATACAAGGGAATAATCACCTCCTTATCCCTGCTAGAAAAATTCCTATATATCATTGACAATACACCATGAGCTACTCTTGCAGCTCGTCTGCACTGCTCAGAGAACTTCATATCTGCCTGCACCACCACCCCCAGGTCCCTTTCATTCTCTACCACTGTCAGTGTAGTACCACAGAGTTGATACGTTGCTCTGGGGTTGCTGTTTCCCATATGTAGTATTTTACATTTGTCAATGTTAAACTTCATTTGCCACCTCGAAGCCCATCTGCTCAACCTTTCCAAATCCTGTTGCAGCAGCATAGTGTCAGTAGTGTCCTTGACAACCCTGCCAACCTTCGTATCGTCTGCAAACTTGGACAATAAGCCTGATATACCATCATCAATATCATTTATAAATACAGAAAACAATAAAGGCCCCAATACTGAACCCTGAGGGACTCCACTAATAACATTAGTCCACGATGAGCAGTCTCCATTGATTACCACTCTCTGTCTTCTCCCCCTCAACCACCCCTTTATCCATAGCAGCAACTTGCCTCCAATGCCACACTGCTCCAATTTGTGCAGCAGTCTTCCATGTGCAACAGTATCAAAAGCCTTTCTAAGATCCAAGTATATAATATCAAAGTTATTCCCTGCATCCAGTTCTTTTGTGACTGCATCATAGTATCCAATCAAATTGGTCAGGCAAGACTTCCCCTTAACAAAACCATGCTGTGTCCTAGCTATAACTGAAGTCTTGTCTAGATGATCCTGCAGTGCTTCTTTCACCAGTGCCTCCATTAATTTTCCGGGAACAGAAGTTAAACTCACAGGTCTATAATTACTTGTGTCAGCCTTTGATCCCCCTTTGTGAATTGGGGTCACATTTGCACATCTCCAGTCAATGGGTACTTCCCCTGAGTCCAAGGAAGCTCTCATAATTATGGCTAAGGGTTTGCTTACCTCCTTTGCTGCCTCCTTTAATATAACTGGATAGATCCCATCCACCCCAGGTGCCTTTCTTGTGTTTATCTTCAACAATTTCTCCTCCACTTTGCTCTCAGTTATTACAAGATTCTCTAGCTTACTGCTAGAGTTGAATACACCTCTGGCATTCCCCTCGCTGAATAACTCCTCATGTGTGAATGTCGATGCAAAATATTCATTTAGTTTGTTAGCTACCCGAGCAGGGTCATCAACAGTTGACCCATCGATCTCAAGTAGACCAATCTGATTCATCCCCTTCCTTCTAGAGTTTACATAACTAAAGAACTCTTTGCTGTTTTTCTTCGCATCCCTTGCCAAGGATCTCTCGTAATCTGCCTTCGCCTGCCTAACCTCCTTTGTAACTTGGTTACAGATCAACTTGTATCTATCATAGGCGTCCGTGTCACGTGTTAATTTGTATGTATCCCATGCATTTTTCTTCTCTGCCATATGCCTTATTAGTTCATCTGACAACCATTTAGGCCTAAACCTTGAACAATATTTCTTAGTTGGTATGTAAAGCCTAGTAGCTTCCACAATAAGTTCTTTGAATGCTTCCCATTTTGAATTTGCTGTTGGCAATATCATCAGTTGATCCCACTGTATAGAATTTAAATACTGTCTCAGTCCATTGTAGTCGCCTTTACGAAAGCAATACCCCTTCCCTTTACCCCTAATGGTAGTTACCTCTTTGAGTAACTCCCACTTCAGCACACTGTGATCACTGCCACCAAGTGGTTCATTTATCTGCAGATTCTTAATGCATGAAGAATCACTACTGATAATCAAATCAAGAGTATTACTCCCTCTAGTTGCCTCCCGAACATGCTGATGTAGAAAACAATCATCCAATAAATCCACAAAAGCCTTGCTACTGTGTGAGTGACCAGCCCCCAAATTCCAGTCAATATCTGGGAAATTAAAATCCCCCATTATAAGACTCTCTGATTTACTGGCCCACTCTATTTCTCCGAACAGTTTCTTATTATACTCATCAGAGTCATTAGGCCTATAGCACACTCCTACTCTCAATTTTGATCTCCCAATGCTTATGTCACACCAAACTGACTCGACACTGCACTGTCCAGCGATGTCGACCGGCTTCACTTCCTTGGATTTTATGTGTTTTTTAACTAATAGCATAACCCCTCCTCCCTTCCTATCCTGTCTATCCTTTCTGTAGACATTGTACTCCCCAAATTCCAGTTCTGCATTTCTTATATCTGTGTGACACCACGTCTCTGAAATCCCCACAATATCTGCCTTTGATGTTTTGAGCAATACCTCAAATTCATCAAATTTATTTACTAAACTCCTAGCATTGGTGTACACACAAGTATACATGCACCTGTTCTTTTTCTTAGCTACCCTAACACAACCCATGTGTTTACTTGTACCCCAATGATTCCCAGCAGTCTCTGAAATATCCTGCATCTTATTTTCCAGGCTGCGGCTCATTCCAATAGAAGCAGTGCAAGAATCACTTTCACCTCTGCCAGTGGCTACTGTTAATCTATTAGTCCTTGTATCCCCCCAATCTAGCAGTTTTCCGACCCACCTAACATTGCCTCGATAGCATCAGCAAACATTCTTGCACCCTTTCTATTTAAGTGTATCCCATCCCTGTAGAAGCAGTCTCTCCTGTTAACAAGTACAGACCAGGCTGAAAAAAATTCTACCCCTTGAGCCCTGCACAATCTTTCCAGGGCCGAATTGATTGACAGGGCTCTCATCATATACTCCCTCCTATCGTGTCTGGGCAGAATTGCAGACACTTTCAATTTCAACCCTAATTCACGGCTTTTTTTCATCAGTGACCTGTACTTGTCAAGTAATTCCGCCGGTCTCCTACTCTTAATGTCATTAGTGCCAACGTGTACAACTATATCACCTTTTGTGCCCTTAAAAGATGATATCCGCTCTACAACGTCATCAACTTTTGCCCCTGGCAGACATACCCTGGTCCTATTCCACCTATCCTTTTTACAAAGCATGTTTCCCGTTTCCCTGACAATAGAGTCACCAACAACTACTAGTTCCTTTGGGACCAGCGCATTCTGCCTTGGGGGTTGCCGCTGTGTTCCGCGATGACCAAGTGCAAGCTCTGGCATTGGTGTGGGCAGCTGAGAGCTTGATGGGCCCCTCACTTGTAATCCTTCGAGGGCATCCACCCTATCCTTCAAGCTCTCATATAGGCCCATAACAACGCTGAGTTGTCGCCTTATCTCCTTACACTCCTTGCATCGCACACACACAAAGACATCCCCCATGGCAGTATCATGTCCCATACTTGACTGCTCCGCAAACATCAAGCAAATAGTGCATCTTACAAGGCTGTGATTCAGAGGACAACTGCCCCCCTCAGTTCTCCCCTGGGCCACAGCATTCCCATTAGCTTGAGCCCTTTGCTTTGCTGCTCTGGTTTGAGTCATGATTTAGATTTACTTTCAATAAAATTTCAATTTCTGTACAAAATTAAATCCTAAACTTGTATCCAAACACAGTTATAACGCTATATTTATGTTTCAGTAACGAGTGTTATCTACGGAATATTTACGTTTCAGTAACGAGTGTTATCTACGAAATATTTACGTTTCAGTAATAAAGGGATTTCGCAGTGTTATCTGCGAAATCCCTTTATATAACTTTCGTATCAAGTTATGTATTAATTATTTGTTTTTACTAATTATTTATGTTACGTAACCTAAGTGGTTATATGTATAATTAATTATGTTAAATAAAATTAATTATATTACGTTTGTAATCTAAGTCGTTATATGTATTTATTTAAACGTACAATTTAACTGCTAACGAAGTTCAACTAACGCTATCTAGTACGGTATATCGTATCACAAAGGCGGGAAAATTACGAACGGTTAGCGGAGTTGAAACACGTGGAAACCTTTACCGATACTTTTATGCAATTACAAGGCCGAGTAAAGAATAAATACACCAAATTAATCAGAAAATCACAAAATAATGTTATACTACTAAATTTAAATCAAAAGTTTTAGAAAAACAATAATTTCAAATCAATAAATAAGAAAAATCCACTTAGCGGCTTTGAAAACGACCGTCTCTAGTAGCCTCGTCAGCAGAAATAAGATGAGCTGAGAGGTGGCAAATGAAGTTTAACATTGACAAATGTAAAGTACTACATATGGGAAACAGTAACCCCAGAGCAACGTATCAACTCTGCGGTACTACACTGACAGTGGTGGAGAATGAAAAGGACCTGGGGGTAATTGTGCAGGCAGATATGAAGTTCTCTGAGCAGTGCAGACGAGCTGCAAGAGTAGCTCATGGTGTCTTGTCAATGATATACAGGAATTTTTCTAGCAGGGATAAGGAGGCGATTATTCCCTTGTATAAGGCAATGGTTAGGCCACATCTTGAGTACTGTATACAGGTCTGAGGCCTCATTTCAAGAAGGGTGTAGAGCTGCTGGAACGGGTACAGAGAAGGGCAACAAGATTAGTGAATGGAACAAAGGGTTGCTCTTACGAAGAAAGGCTTAAGTTTTGCAAATTACAGAGTCTGGAGACTAGGCACCGGCGAGGTGATCTGATAGAGGTGTATAAGGGTTTGAATGGTTTGAGCATGCTCAATGCCAATGGGATTCTTCATCTTGCTCAGAATAAACACCTCAGAGGGCATAAATTCAAATTGAGGAAGGACGGATGTCGGATAGATATGCGGAAATTTGCCTTTGGCCAGCGGGTGGTTGGTTGGTGGAACCGACTTCCATCACTTGTTGTTGAAGTTGATAGCCTAAACAAATTTAAGGCTCAACTGGACAGGTATTTCGAACGAACAGAGGGGTGAAATGGGAGTGGTTTTTTTTTTTTTTTTTGGCTGATGCTGAATAAGCTTGCTTTCTTGCATCATATGCCTCTACTAATGCTAATGCTAATAAGAAGTGGGGGATTATAATAGGTGAAAAGTACATGCAGGCTATTAAGTTTGCAGATGATCAGGCCATACTAGCAGGTTGCCATTTTTTGCTACACTGCAAAAAATGATCAAAAGACTAAATAAGAAAGCACTGAAGTATGGAATGAAGATGAATGTTATGAAAACTAAGGCAATGATGATTGGTAAAAGGTTAATTCTTTGCAAATTGAGATCGATGGAGTAAGAATAGAACAGGTAGAGCACTTTAGGTATCTGGGGCAGTTATTACACAGGACATTTCACATCAAACAGATTGAATCCAGAATTGCAATGGCAAAACAATCTTTCAAGAAAACTGTTCTTGATTACACAGAAGATGTCACAAGAAATTAGGAAGAAGATAATAAAGACATATCTGGTCAGTGGCACTATATGCAGCAGAGACATGGATTCTAACAAAGAGAGATAAAAAGAGACTTGAGGCCTTCCAGATGTGGTGTTGGCACAGGATGGAAAAAATTAAATAGACTGAAAAAGGATCAAACGTGGAAGTATTAAGACGTGTCCAAGGACAAAGGAAAATTTAGACTAAAATGGGTGGGCCACATGATTCGACATGGCAGTTTGCTTCTGGATGCAATGGAGGGGACTGTGGAGGAAAAATGCCCTAGGACTAGACCAAAAAAGACCTTCGTTGGGAGGTTGCTGGATGAAGCAGGACTTCAAAATTATGAGGAACTAAAACAAACAGCACAGGAGAGACAAAGATGGCAACAGCTCATCATAGGAACTGACCAGTCACAAGACTGAATTACTGATGATGTGATGATGAAGAAATAAATGGAGGATCCGACTAGGATGGCAAAAATACGTAGACAGCATAACTCCATATGCCAAATGCCTGAAAGAACCACATTCATTGTGTTTATATTGTAATTCATTTCTGTTTTAAATGAAATGCTGAATATGCTCCATGCAATGCTCTCGTCCCTGCACACCCGTACGATTGCAGTCACACGATCATATGGGTTTAAATGGTGTATGGAAGAAAATATGCCCATGGGACATAAATGGCTTCAAAGGATTTTAAAACGATGAATCATAATGCCAATGACATGGAAGAGTTGAAGTTGGGGATGAAGAAAAGGAATTATTGAACAAGGAACTTAATGACTTGCAAACAGCAATAGTGAAAGAAGAAAATGGATGACTGTATGGTGGCTTTTTTCTTTTCTTTGTAGCAAGCAAGCACATCACTTACCCCTCTGTTAACTTTTAAGAATTGTTTGCTGTCAGGATCCATCTCAAGCCTTGCCATTGCAATCTCTCTCTCTGACAAGACTCAAGATGAATCACATGAGGAGACGTGAAGCTTCATTACCAGATTTTTTTTTTTTTTTTTTTTTTTTTGGTAGTTGTTGGCGCATCGGCTTCTGTGGCCATAATGCACCTCCCAAGGTTTTTGCAGTACTTTGATCCAAGCCCGAGGTGGGATTCGAACCCGCGACCTTTGGGTTGCCAGGCAGGTGCTTTACCCACCTGGTTAGCCCGGTCGGCTTCATTACCAGAGAGAGAGAGATAGCAACGGCAAGGCTTGAGATGGATCCTGACAGCGAACAATCCTTAAAAGTTAACAGAGTGATATGCTTGCTTGCTACAAAGAAAAGAAAAAAGCCACCATACAGTCATCCATTAATATATTCATTCGTAAGTTTTAGCGGCCGACCCCTTCTAAAGGTCCACATTCCCCAACCTCTCTTTTGAAATTAGTGGGGCATCCCGACTATTAACATTGCTGATACCACTATTACCAGTGGTCAGCATTGCCAGCCGCTGTAGTTCCACGCCCCCTAGGCCTCAATCAATGCTCTTCCAATGCCATTATACCATCTATCTTGCACTTCTCTTATTATTTCTGCTTATAAGATGTTTGAACTGGCACTTGCCTTAACCTTGTTATTGTACATTTCGAAGCACACTTTTATAATTTTTCCTTCACGTGAGATAAAAAAATTGAACGAATAATTCCATTTATGTGTTCATTGTACATTTATTTTCTGCTTCAATCAAATTCAGTGTGCATAGTTGTGAGTGCTGCATAAACATTTAGGGAAATTCAGACATGGAAAATTCGACTTTTCTAAAATTTTAATGGAATGTAACCCTTACGTAAGTCAGGGAGTGGCAGTATCCATTGAGGTGAAAAACTCAATGGATGAGTGAGATGTAAGTCTAGCATAAGTTATCACAAATACAAGGTGAGATCAAAATCTTTGTTGATAGTAATATTTGGTAAATAATGAAGTGGCAGACTATTCACGTGGACATTTTTCAAATTAACCTCCTCGACACCATCCACCAATTTCATTGCTTCAATAACTTCTAGAATTCATTTCTCATTGGCTATTTATATTTCTTTTTATTTTAAGTATAATGTTCTGGATAATTTTCTTAGTTGTCACAAATCAAAGAAGCTTTAAAACTAGGAAAAAAAAAAAAAAAAAAAAAAAATCACAGTGATGAACTGCCATACAAGAAATTCTTGAATGGAATGATGCAAATGACAATTGCCTACAGCCTACTTTTCTGAGTGTTTTCAGTGAAAAAAGAAATGCAATCGTATAATTCCCAGTTCTCTGTTAGCATTAACATTGTTAAAGGCATATGATGCAAGAAAGCAAACTTATATAGCATTGGCCAAAAAACCCTCCCATTTCACCAATCCATTCACTCCGAATGCTTGTCTAATTCTGCCTTCTACCTTCACTATGACAGATGGAAATTTGTTCCAATTATCAACCACCTGCTGGCTAAAGGCAAATTTCCACATATCTATTTTACAATTGTCTTTCTTCAATTTGAATTTATGTCTCCTCAGGTAATTAACCTCAGCAAGAGGAAGAATCCCATCAGCATTGAGCTTGCTCAAACCATTCAAGGCCTTACACATCTCAATCAGATAACCCTGCAGGCACCTAGTCTCCAGACACTGCAATTTGCAGAACTTAAGCCATCTTGTTGAGAAGAACCCCTTGTTCCATTCATCAATCTTGTTGCCCTTCTCTGTTCTCATTCCGGCAGCTCTATATCCTTCCTAAAATGAGGCCTCCAATCTGTATGCAGAACTCAAGGAGTGGTCTGACAAGTGGACAATCACCTCTTTATCCCTGCTAGCAAAATTCCTGTATATATCATTGACAAGACACCAAGGGCTATACTAGCAGCCTGTCAACACTGCTCAGAAAATTTTATATCTAACTGCACAATTATCCCCAGGTCCTTTTCATTCTCCACTACACTGAGTGTAGTACCACACAGTTGGTACATTACTCTGGTGTCACTGCTACCATATGCAGTACTTTCCATTTGTCAATGTTAAACTTCAGTTGCCACCTCTCAGCCAATCTGCTCAACTTTTCCAGATCCCATTACCCTAGTGTACTATCATTACTGTTATTAACAACGCTGCCAACCTTTGTATCATCTGCAAATGTGGACATCACCCTTATATACACCCATCAATATCAGTGATAAATACAGAAAACAACAAGGGGCCCAAAACCGAACCCCACGATTAACATTAGTCCACAAAGAGCAGTGTCCATTGATTACCACTCTGTCTTCTCCCACTCAACCATCCCTTTATCCATAGCAGCAACTTGCCCTTAATGCCATACTGCAGTAGTCTTCCATGTGCAACAGTATCAAAAGGATTCCTAAAATCCAATTATATGATATCAAAATTATTTTTTGCATCCAGCTGCTTTGTGACCATATCATAGTATCCAATCAAATTTGCCAGACAACACTTCCCCTTAACAAATCCATGCTATGTTTGAACTGTAACTGCAGGCTTGAATAGGTGATCATGCAGTGCTGTAATTCTAATTAAAGATAATTTGAATATATCTGTAATTACTTGTGTCACCTTTGATCCCCCCCACTTTGTGAATTGGGGACATATTTGCACATCTCCAGTCCATGGGGACTTCCCGAGTCCAGGAATCTTTCATAATTATAGCTAACAGTGTGCTTACTTCCTTTGCTGCCTCCTTTAATATAACTTGATAGATCCTATTCACCCAAAGTGCCTTTCTTATGTTCTACTTCAACAATTTCTCCTCCACTTTGCTTTCAGTTATTACAAAATCATTTAGCTCCCTGCTAGAGTTTGATAAGCTCTAGCAGGGAGCTAAATGATTTTGATAAGAGTTTGATAAGCCTTCACTTCCGTACAGACTTCCTCATGTGTGAATGTAGCTGCAAAATACTCATTCAGATTTGTCCGCTACCTCAGCAGGATCATCACCAATCAAACCATTGATATGAAATGGACCAATCTGATTCATCTCCTTCCTTCTAGAGTTTATATAAGTAAAGAAGTCTTTGCCGTTTTTCTTTGGATCCTTTGCCAAAGATTTCTCATAATCTGCCTTTGTTTGCCTAATCTCTTTTGTGATTTGATTACAGACTAGCTTATATCTACCATAGGCTTCTGTGTTGCTTGATAATTTAGAAGCATCCCATGTATTATTCTTCTCTGTCACGAGTCTCATTCGTTCATCTGCTATCCATTTTGGCCTAAACCTTGAACAGTATTTCTTAGTTGAGACAAAAAGCCTAGTAGCTTCCAAGATTAATTCCTCAAATGTACAGTTCATCCCATTGTATAGAATTTAAAAACTGTCTGCACTGTAGTCACCTTTACAAAAGCAAAAACCCTTCCCTTTACCTCTAATTGTAGTTACATATTTAAGTAAATCCAACTTCAGCACACTGTGATCACTGCCACCTAGTGGTTTCTTCATTTGTAGATTCTTAAAGCATGATGAATCACTGCTGTTTGACCACATATAGCTTGGTCCTTGAGGTTGTCACAGACATTCTCTCAGATATGCCAGACAAGCTGTACTTGCTACCTGTGAGTCTAAAACGCCGATGGAACTGATATTCGGGTAACACTCAAGTCAAGTGGACCAAATTTTGGGGATGTCCGGACGGTCTGTGACAGCCAAATCCTCTGCTTGCACCTTCACGATGGTGGGACTGTTAGTAATCCTGGGTATAACCTCCATGCACAAGTACATGGTGGGTGACCATCCAGGTGTGAACCAACGTAAGCAGGGGTCAAGGTGTGGCACCCACACCACATGGAGGAATGCCACCCCTCTATGTTACCAGGTGGTAGATGACTCTCATCAACCGGTGCAATACCACCACTTTGCTTATTGGAGGCTTGAAGTGGTAGAACCCATGTTTAGTCTCTAGAGCTAAGTTCCGGTCAACCCTTCCCCATCTCTTCCATCACGCAGTATGATTGATGACTTTTGAGGTTATGATGAACATCGTGGTGAGATCCAATATTCTTTACATTTCGAGGGTACAGCTCTAAAACAGTGTTCGCAGGCTGGCCGCTAGTTAGTACACTGGACAGAACCTATTGGTAACGCTCTAGGAGGCTTCCGGATCAGCTAGTGTATAATCTTGCTACCTGTACTCTGCCAGATAGTGACTGGAGGGAGTCCGAGTAGTGTGTATGTGGGGAACATTGTCGAGGCCACGTTATGTCAAGGATCTGGGTATATTCTTACCATGTGTACGCCATATCCAAAAATTTCATTACTACATACAGCATGTCCCACCCACTTTTTCTTACTATTGAATACACCATGAATTGTCAAACTAATAGAGCAAGCTTATCTGCAAAAAGATCTAAACCTCCCAAGCACTTCATAATTCATTTCACAAATATACGTGGTCTCAATTCTAATCTCAACGATGTCCATTTCCACTTGCAGTCTGCCAAACCCCATGTACTTTTTCTGACAGAATCTCAGTTATCGGTTGATTTCACTACTGCTCATCTCAGATGCAAATTATTCGCTGTATGATTCTTTTCGCCTCAAAGGTGGTACTTGTGCATACGTCCATTCTGATATTCCCTGTCAGAGACTTGGCAATTTGGAATCTCCTCTCTTTGATCTTCTCTGGGTTAAAATATCTCTCCCTCATTGTGTCAAATTCATCTGTTATCTCTACTGTTCTCCCAACTCCACTAATCACTTGGAGCTCTTTGACTTCCTCTCTTTGCAACTTGACTTTCTCCAGTCCAACTTTCCTAACAGTGAGGTAATTTTTCTTGGTGATTTTAATGTTCAAAACTCCAGCTGGCTTCCGTTTTCTAGCCACACAGACCCAGCTGGTCGAGATGCTGAGGCTTTTGCAATTACTAATGATCTTGCACAGATTGCTCATTTACCTACAAGAATACCGGACAATCCTAATGATACAGCCAATACACTTGATCTTTTTCTCACAAACAATCCTTCTAGGTACACTGTTGAAGTGAGAGGTCCTTTAGGCACTTCAGATCACAACTTGGTGATTGTCTCTTCTCCAATGGAACCTTTATCTCATGGCTATTCCCAACCTCGTGTTGTTTGGCATTACAAGAATGCAAAATGGGATGACCTGCGAGACTTTTCATCTTTTCCTTGGTCGGATTACTGTTTAAAAAGTTCTGATGTCAACGTTTGCTCAGATCGTGTCAGTGAAATTATTCTTGCAGGAATGGAATCCTTTATCCCACACTCCACTTTAAAATCTCGTCCTTTATCTAAACCTTGGTTTTCCAATAAATGTGCTAAGGCTGTTCAAGAGAAGAAAGTTGCATATCGTAATTGGCTTGTTTCTAATTCTTCAGTTTCATTTTCTGCCTACACCAAAGCTCACAACAATTGTAAAGCAGTTATTAATCAGTCCAAACTAGAGTTTGAACAGGCTAAGAGTAGAAAACTTGCTTCTTGCCCTAATGGTAGCTGAGAATTCTGGTCTCTTGCCAAAGCTATTGGCTGCAAGTTTTGCCCATCTCCCACTTCTGTCCAAAAAAGATGGTTCTGTTGTCACTTCAGCCAAGGATAAAACTGATCTGCTAGCATCACATTTTTCTTCCAGCTCATGTATTAATGATCTTGGTAAAACACCTCCCATCATTCCCAACATGCTCCATTCAATGCCTCCTGTGGTCTTCCGTCAAAAGGATGTCAGAAGGATCTTTGCCACCTTTTTTCACTTTCTTATTCCAAAGGTGTTTTTCCTTCTGCTTGGAAATTTGCTCATATCCAGTCAGTTTCTAAAAAGGGTGACAAATCCATCCCATCCAATTATCGTCTCATTGCAATTACTTCTACTCTTTCTAAATAATGGAGAAATCAATTAACTCCCAAATTTTAAACTACCTAGAAACCTTCCGTCTGATCAACGATCACAAGTATGGATACCGCCAGTGTCGATCCACTGGTGATATTCTGGCTTATGTTATCGATTTATGGACTAATTCAATGGAAAGGTTTGGCGAAACACAAGTAGTTGCTCTTGACATCTCAAAGGCTTTTGATCGTGTTTGGCATAAAGGTCTTCTAAACAAGCTTCCATCTTATGGTTTGCCAACTGTTTTTTATAATTGGTTATCCAGTTTTCTCTCTGATTGCTCACTGAGGGTGATAGTAGATGGCTCTGTCTTCTATCTTCTCCACTAATGCTGGTGTCCCCGAAGGTTCAGTTCTTTCCACCAATATTTTCTCCTTGTATATTAATGACCTTCTTCTATTGACTGGAAATCCTATCCATAGTTTTGCCGATGACAGCACATTGCATTCCACTTTCCATTTTGAGAAACCTTGTCCTGCTCAATCAGCTTCAATTTCTTGAAAATCTGCTACCAATTCCTTAAATGCGATCTTCAGGTAATTCTCCAGTGGGGCAAAAATAACTTAGTTGATTTCAACCCTTCTAAAAATCTTGCAAAAAGGATTCTTCTGCTCCTATGCTTATCTTTAGTGACACTCCAATTTCTAGGCTAAATGATATATTTTATCTGCAAATTCCTAATACATGAATGATCACTGCTGATAATCAGATCAAGAGTATTACTTCTTCTGGTTGCCTCTCGAACATGCTGCTGCAGAAAACAATCATCCAATAAATCCACAAAAGTCTGACTAGTGTGTGAGTGCCCAGCCCACAGGTTCCAATCAATATCTGGGAAGTTAAAATCCCCCCATTATAAGACATTCCGATTTACTGGCCCACTCTATTTCTCTGTACAGTTGTTCATTGTACTCATTCAAGTCATTAGGCCTATAACACACTCCTACTCTAATTTTTGCTTTCGCAGTGCTTATGTCACACCAGACTGACTCAACAGTGCACTGTTCATCTATATCAACTGGATGCACTTCTTTTGATTTTATGTTTTTCTTTATTAACAGCATAACACCTCCTCCCTTCCTATCCTGTCTATCCTTTCTGTACACGTACTCCTCAAGTTCCAGTTCCGGCATTCCTTATATCTGTGTGACACCGCGTCTCTGATATCCCAACAATATCCGCCTTTGATGTCTTGACCAACACTTCAAATTCATCAAATTTATTTACTATACTTCTAGCATTGGTATATATGCAAGTATACATGCACCTATTCTTATTCTTAGTTACTCTAACACATCCCATATACCCACCTGTTTCACGATGACTGCCATCCGTCCCTGAAACCCCCAACACCCCTAACTCCAGGTCGCTACTTATTCTAATAGAAGTTGTGCAAGAATCACCTTCACCTCTGCCTATGGCTACTGTTAAACTATTAGTCCTTGTATCCCCCCAAGCTATCAAATGTCAGAGAAATCGATGAATGACTAGATTATTTGGGAAAGTGTCACCCATTTATGCTACTATTGCAAGATGGTGACATAGTTCAAAGGACAACACCAGTTCAGTTCAAGTTGATCCAAGGTCTAATTGATTATTTGAAACAGTTGTCATCATTGAAGAGAAAATTTTAGAAATTAGAAGAATCAAAGTGTCTGGGCTTAAAAATGTACTTAATGTATCCCATGAAAGCATTTTAACAATAATACATGTGCATTGGGAATGTCCAAAGATTGTGCAAGGCAAGTTCCTAGAAACCTTTCTATTCAATCTGGACATCAGAGGCAGTTGTCAAAAGAGAATTTAAAATTAATTCTTGCTAATCCAGATAGATATTTCATCCTGTTTGGTGACTGATGATGAAATTTAGCTACATTTTTATGATCCTGAATCCAAATTAAAAAGCATGCAGTGGAAGCATGAGGGTTTCCACCAAATGTGTGTTTGAAAAAGTTACAAACCGAACAATCAGCTAGAAAAGTGTTGGCCTCATTTTTTGGAGAAAAGAAAGGAACGTTGTTATGGGACTGTTATGCCAATCTTATGTCCAAGTTAAAATCTGCAATTTGGGAAAAAGGACGAAAGTTGGATCATTGTTTTTTTCTTCTCCGTGACAATGCACCTGTGCACGAAGCTTGGGTTGCACAGGCTAAAATTTTTGATTGTTCATTTACACAATTAAAGTATCTACACCCCCCCCCCAGATCTTGCCCGAAGTGACTACTTGTTCAAAAACTTCAAGTCTCATTTTTGTGGAACTCATTTTAAAGATGATGAAGGGCTAAAAGCATGATGTAGAAGCCTGGTTTGATGCCCAAACTGACATTTTTTTTTTTTTTAATTTTAAGAAAGGAAAGGGATGAATCAGATTGGACCACTTGGCATGGATGGGTTGACTGTTGATGATCATGCTCAGGTGGCTGATGGGCTGAGTGAGTGTTTTGCATCTGCATTCACATGTGAGGAGTTATTCAATTAGGGGAGTGCCAGAAGTTTATCAAACTCTATCAGGGAGCTAAGTGATTTTGTAATAACTGAGAGCAAAATGGAGGAGAAATTGTTGAAGTTAAACATAAAAAAAGGCAGCTGGGGTGGATGGGATTAATCCAGTTATATTAGAGGAGGCAGCAAAGGAAGTAAGCAAACCCTTATCCATAATTATGAGAGCTTCTTTGGATTCAGGAGAGGTCCCCATGGACTAGAGGTGTGAAAATGTATCACCAATTCACAAAGGGGGTTAAAAAGGTGACACAAATAACTATAGACCTGTTAGTTTAACTTGTGTTCCAGCAAAAATAATGAATCGCTGGTTAAAGAAGCATTGCAGGATCATCTAGACAAGACTGCAGTAATAGTTAAGACACAGCATGGGTTTGTTAAAGGGAGGTCTTGTCTGACCAATTTGATTGGATACTATGATGTGGTCACAAAGAACTGAATGCCAAAAATAAGTTTCATATCGTATACTTGGATTTCAGGAAAGCTTTTGATACTGTTGAACATGGAGGACTGCTGTACAAATTGGAGAGGTATGGCATTAATGGTAAGTTGCTATAATGGATAAAGGGATGGTTGAGTGGGAGACGACAGAGAGTGGTAATTAATGGACACTGCTCTTAATGGACAAATGTTATTAGTGGAGTTCCCCAGGGTTCGGTGTTGGGCCACTGTTGTTTTGTATATTTATCAATGATATTGATGAAGGTATATCAGGTTTAATGTCCAAGTTTGTAGATGATACAAAGGTTGGCAGGGTTGTTAACAACAGTATGCTACTCCAACTGGATCTAGATGCTCACATCTGGTGAGTATGGGCTTGGTAGGCACACCGAGGGTCCTGAGCTGGATATCATCATTCTTCTCTTTCTTGGTGATTTCCTTCTACTTCTCTTTCTCTCTCTCTCTCTCTCTCTCTGGGTCCTAGGGTAAATTTATTTATTTTTTTGGCTGGTGCAGCATAAGCCTCAGGCTTCCTTGCACCATATGGCTAATAATAATAATAATAAAATAATAATAATAATATATCTTTTGGGGATTACCCTGACTTGTAATCTCTCTTGGCACACGCACATTACATATATTGCTTCTTCTGCATCTAAAAAACTTGGTTTTCTCTTTTGCTCTCGGCGTTACTTTTCTTCAAAATAGCTGCTCACTCTGTATAAATCGCAAATCTGCCCTGCCATGGAATATTGTTCCCACATCTGGGGTGGGGAACAATATTCTCTGTCTCTCAGAAAACATCTCTCAGGCTTCTTGATTCCATTCAGAAGGGGGCAGTTAGGTTAATTAATGACTCATCTCTAACAGAATCTCTGCACTCGCTGTCTCATAGACATACTGTTTCTGCTGCATGCCTCTTCTACAAATACTTCCATGGGCACTGTTCTTCTGAATTAGCTTCTATAATTCCTGCTCTCTCTTTCAAAACAGTCCGAACATGTGCCGCCACTAGCCAACATCCATTTACTGTCCAACTTCAAACTCACAGAACCAACTTTCCATCTTCCTCGTTTATTCATTCAACTGCCGTTTTCTGGAACAATCTTCCTTCATACGTATTTCCTGAAAATTACAGTCCACAGAAGTTCAAGTCCAATGTCAACAAATATCTTCTTTCGTCTTCTCAACCTCCAACCCAAGCACGGTATAAGTACTATAGGTTCTAACACCACTCGTTTTTGGGGTTTACATAAAAAAAAAAAAAAGTTCATAACAATGCCCTGTGAGTTACAAAATATGATAAACAAGGTCTTCAAATGTGATCAAGGTTTTTTGTTTTTCTGAGCCTTGGAGAAGATAGGGTCTCAAATGAGGGGACTGGGCCTTTGTTTCCAGGTCAATGCCTATGGTTAATGTAATGATACTAGTATAACAAAGTCTGGGTCAGCAGGTAGTAGCAGTAACACATTGATGACAATCCCAATATGCAAGAACTCACTCACTGTGTGATCTCCAGGGAAGATACGAAGCACATACCTGCCTGAAGTGCATCATATTCCCAAATTTTGTGTTAAAACTGACTGGCATGTTGAAAAGAAATACCAGTTTCGCTAGCAACTTCAGAGTCAGTTTTTTTTTTTTTTTCTTAAAAACCCCAACACAAAAGGTATTAGAATCTGTACTACTTAGCACCATGGGTAAGTTTAACGTGAGAAATTAAAATAGGAACTTGATGACATAAGAACTGAATTTCTGTTGATTGTAATTTTCAAGAAATAGGTGTGAATGGAATTTTTTCCTAAAAATCGCAGATGAAGGGATAAATGAGGAAGAAGAAAAGTGGTTTTTGAATTGGAAATTGGACAGTAAAAGGATGCTGACTGATTGCAGCATATGTTCAGATTGGATTGGAATAGGTGGGGGTTTAAATATTGATCCATCTCTTACAAAGTCCCTCCACCCTCTGTCTATGAGATGGAATAAAGAGACTGTAAGAAAAGGGTCATTAATTAACCCATATGTCTCTTTTCAATGGAGTCTAGGAACCTGAGCGAGAGATAGAAAGAGAGAGGTTAATGGGGTACTGCAATAGATATGGGAGCAATAATCCATGATATGGTGGATTTTCAGATTTGAAGAGAATTAACAAGAATGAAAGAAAAAAATTGGGTAAGGTAAAGAAAGCCTGCACGAGAAGCATGCAAAAGTTCGAAGAAATTTACTGGTAAAAGTACTTTGCCGCAACGGCATTTGTATTGTTGCCCGCTCGGTAAACAGATGGTGGGTGCTATCGGTCTGGAGTAGAAGTTGAATCCCACGGGAGCTTGAAACCCTCCCAAAGTGGGGTGGGGGTAACCTGATGTTTTTTCTTTAGAATCACTAATTGAATTAACTAATTGAATCACGCACAGAGTCAAACTGGAAGTACTGGCGTCGTAAAAAATGTTCATAGCGTAGTTTCACTGGTAAACTTTTTTGAAGTTAGCCGTGCTTCTCGTGTGGGCTTCCTTTGCCTTTTATTTTTCTTAATAAATAGCTTATCCACTAGTCCATCAGTGATTCTAAAGAAAAAAGATCACGTCACCCCTCTACTTCTGGAGGGTTTCAATCTCCCATGGGATTCAATTTCTACTCCTGACCGATAAAACCCACTGTCTGTTTAACAAGCAAGATATAAATGCTGTTACAGCAAAGTACTTTTACTGGTAAATTTCATCAAACTTTTGCATGCTTCTCGTGCAGGCTTTCTTTACCTTCGCCGAAAAATTTAGTTTTTCATATACAGAGGGTGCAATATTTGTGATGTGCTTATGCCAAGAGAGATTAGAAGTGAGGATAATTCCTAAGAGAGATAGGGGACCTTGTCCAGAAATCTGAGTGTTATGGAAGATAAGCACAGAAGAAGAACCCTTTTTCCAAGATATAATACAGGACTGAGTTTTAGAAAGGATGAAATTGACTAAGTTAACATTGCCCCCATCAGAATTACCTGGAGATTAGCATTTAAGAATTTGGTAGTGAATATTTGAGAAGTTGAAGATTATGCTGGGCAAAGATTCTTGAACCGGAAGGCGCAATGCAATGTGTATCATCAGCAAAGCTATGGATAGGATTTCCAATCAATGGAAGAAGGTCACTGATATATAAGAAGAAAGGAACCTTGCAGAACATCAGCATTAGGGGAGAAACTGGGAGAGAGAGCCATCTACTATCAACTGCAGTGAGCAGGTCAGAGAGAAAACTGGATACTCAAATAAAAAAACAGTCAACGATCCATAAGATGGAAGCTTATTTAGAGAGCTCTATGGAGACCTTATTTAAAGACCTGCTATGCGAACATGATCAAAAGTTGTTGAAATGTCAAGAGCAATTGCCTGAGTTTCACCAAATTTTCCACTGAATTTGTCCACGGAGGATAGCATAAACTGGTAAATCAAGAGTGGATCAACACTGATAGAATCCATATATGCGATCTCTGATCAGATTATTATAATTAGCCATCTGGTGCAAGGAAGCCTGGGGTTTTGCTGCACCAGCCAAAAAAAAAAAATTTTTGTCACACACACACACAGAGAGAGAGAGAGAGAGAGAGAGAGAGAGAGAGAGAGAGGTAAAAGGAAATCACCAAGAAAGAGAAGAATGATGATATCCAGCCCAGGACCCTGGGTGTGCCAAGCCCATACTCACCAGGTGTGAGCCCCTCGGATGGAAGGGTTCAAGATAGTTCAGGAGTTAACAGTTAATGGATTTCTCCATTACTTTAGAAAAATGTAGAGGTAAATGCAATGAGATGATAATTAGGTTAGAGAAATTTGAAAGTTTTTGTAAAAAAATGAGAGGATATGAGCCAATTTCCAAGCAGAAGGAAAAACACCGGCGGAATAAGAAAGTGTAAAAATGTGACACAGTACAGGAGTGAGCACAGGTTTTGAGAACAAGCATAGAAATAAAAGTTCTAGGTCCTGACGGGATTTTCTCATGGAAAAACGCAGGAGGCATTCACTGGAGTGTAATGGGAATAGTTACAAGAACCAGAATAAAATTAGGAAGCTATGCTTTATTTTTAGCTGAGGTGGAAAAAGAACCATCAGATTTTAACAGAGGTGTCAGTATAGATGGATAAAAGTTGCAGCCAATAGCTTTGGCAAGAGAGCAGAATGCTCAAGTAACATCTGGAAAAGAAGCATGTTTTCTAATCGTGGCCTGTTCAAAAACCACTTTCGCCTGATTAATAACTACTTTGCAAATTTTTACGAGCTTTGGTGTAGGCAGAAAACATGCAAGTCAATTACAATATGCAACTTTCTTATCCTGAACAGCCTAAGCACATTTGTTGGAAGACCAAGGTTTAGATATAGGATAAGATTTTAAGCCGCAGCTAGCATACAGGATTTCATTCCTACAAGAATAATTTCACTGACAGGATCTGAGCAAATACTAACATCAGAAGATTTAAAACAGTAATCCAACCAGGGCAAATTTTTGCAGGTCATTCCATTTAACATTCTTGTAATGCCTAACAAACACAGTGATAATGGTCATGTTGGAAAAATAACTTGTGTAGTTGAGACCTGCTAATTTTCATAAAGTTGGACAAATGCTAACTTACTGTTTTTTTTTGTTTTTTTTTTATGTAAACCACAAACACGAGAGGTATTAGAAATTATTGTAACTAGTACCGTACTTGGGTTGGAGGTTGAGAAGACAAAAGAAGATATTTGTTGACATTGGACTTGAACTTCTGTAGACTGTAATTTTCAGGAAATACGAAAGAAGGAAGGTTGTTCCAGAAAACAGCAGTTGAATAAATAAATGAGGAAGATGAAAAGTTGGTTCTGTGAGTTTGAAGTTGGACAGTAAATGAATGTTGGCTGGTGGCGGCACGTGTTCGGACTGTTTTGAAAGAGAGAGAGGGAATTATAGAAGCCAATTCAGAAGAACAGTTTCCATCGAAGTATCTGCAGAAGAGGCATGCAGCAGAAACAGAACATCTATGAGACAGCGAGTGGACAGACTCTGTTAGAGATGAATCATTAATTAACATAACTGCCCTCTTCCGAATGGAATCAAGAAGCCTGAGAGAGGTTTTGGGGGCACCACCCCAGATGTGGGAACAATATTCCATAGAAGGGCGGATTTGCGATTTATACAGAGTGAGCAGCTGTTTGGAAGAAAAGTAACGCCGAGAGCGAAAGAGAAAACCAAGTTTTTTAGATGCAGAAGAAGCAATATCTGTAATGTGCTTGTGCCAAGAGAAACTACAAGTCAGGGCAATCCCCAAAAGAGATATATCATTTTGCATAGAAATCGGAGTGTCACTAAAGATAAGCATAGGAGCAGAAGAATCCTTTTTGCGAGACATAAGACAAGACTGAGTTTTAGAAGGGTTGAAATCAACTAAGTTGTCTTTGCCCTACTGGAGAATTACCTGAAGATCGGCATTTAAGGAATTGGTAGCAGATTTTCGAGAAGTTGAAGCTGATTGAGCAGGGCAAGGTTTCTCAAAATGGTAAGCAGAATGCAATGTGCTATCATCGGCAAAACTATGGATTTGATTTCAAGTCAATGGAAGGTCATTAATATACAAGAGGAAAAGAGTGGGGGAAAGAACAGAACCTTGGGGGACACCGCATTAGTGGAGAAGTTAGAAGACAGAGAGCCATCTACCATCACCCTCAGTGAGTGAGCGATCAGAGAGAAAACTGGAAAACCAATTACTAAAAACAGTTGGCAAACCATAAAATGGAAGTTTGTTTAGAAGACCTTTATGCCAAACATGATCGAAAGCCTTTGAGATGTCAAGAGCAACTACTTGTGTTTCACCGAACCTTTCCATTGAATTAGTCCATAAATGGGTAACATAAGCCAGAATATCACCAGTGGATCGATACTGATGGAATCGATACTGGCAATCATTGATCAGACGGAAGGTTTCTAGATAGTTTAAGAGTTGGCGGTTAATTGATTTCTCCATTACTTTAGAAAGAGAAGAAGTAATTTCAATGGGACAATATTTGGATGGGAGGGATTTGTCATGCTTTTTAGGTATTGGCTGGATATCAGCAAATTTCCAAGTAGAAGGAAAAACACCTGTGGAATAAGAAAGTGAAATAAGGAGGCAAAGATTAGGAGTAAGTTGAGGAACACAGGTTTTGAGAAAAAGTGGAGAAATACTATCAGGACTTGGAGCTTTCTTAGCATAAAGATTCGTCAAAATCCTTCTGACATCCTTCTGATGGAAGACCACAGGAGGCATTAAATGGAGCATGTTGGGAATGATGGGAGGTGTTTTACCAAGATCATTAATACGAGTTGGAAGAAAAATGGGATGCAAGCTGGTCAGCTTTATCCTTGGCTGAAGTGACAACAGAATCATCTGGTTTAGACAGAAGTGGGAGCAGAGATGGACAAAAGTTGCGGCCAACAGCTTTGGCAAGAGACCAGAATGCTCAGCTACCATTAGGGCAAGAAGCAAGTTTTCTACTCTTAGCCTGTCCGAACTCTAGTTTGGACTGATTAATAACTGCTTTACAATTGTTGCGAGCTTTGGTGTAGGCAGAAAATGAAACTGAAGAATTATAAACAAGCCAATTACAATATGCAACATTCTTCTCTTGAACAGCCTTAGCACATTTATTGGAAAACCAAGGTTTGGATAAAGGACGAGATTTTAAAGTGGAGTGTGGGATAAAGGATTCCATTCATGCAAGAATAATTTCACTGACATGATCTGAGCAAACATTGACATCAGAAGTTTTGAAACAGTAATCCGACCAAGGAAAAGAAGAAAAGAAGTCTCGCAGGTCATCCCATTTTACATTCCTGTAATGCCAAACAACAAGAGGATGGGAATAGCCATGAGATAAAGGCTCCATTGGAGAAGAGACAATCACCTAGTTGTGATCTGGGGTACCTAAAGGACCACTCACTTCGACGGTGTACTTAGAAGGATTGTTTATGAGAAAAAGATCAAGCGTGTTAGCTGTATGGTTAGGATTGTCCGGTATTGTTGTTGGTAAATGAACAATCTGTGCAAGGTCATTAGTAATTGCAAAAGTCTCAGCATCTCGACCAGCTGGGTCGGTGTGATTAGAAAATGGAAGCCAGTTAGAGCCATGAACATCAAAATCACCAAGGAATATTACCTCACTGTTAGGAAAGTTGAACTGCAGAAAGTCAAGTTGCAAAGAGAGGAAGTCAAAGAGCTCCAAGAGATTAGTGGAGTTGGGAGAACTGTACAGACAACAGATGAATTTGATGCAATGAGGTAGAGAGATTTTAAGCCAGAGAAGATCAATGAGAGGAGATTCCAAATTGCCAAGTCTCTGACAGGGAATACCAGAACGGACATATGCACAAGTACCACCTTTGATGCGAAAGGAATCATACAGTGAATAACTTGGGCATCTGAGATGAGCAATAGTTGAATCAACCGATAACTGAGATTCTGTCAGAAAACGTATACGGGGTTTGGCAGATTGCAAGTGGAAATGGACATCGTTGAGATTAGGATTGGGACCACGTATATTCGTGAAATGAATTAGGAAGTGCTTGGGAGGTTTAGATCTTTTCGCAGATAAGCTTGCTCTATTAGTTTGACAATTCATGGTGTATTCAATAGTAAGAAAAAGTGGGTGGGGGACATGCTGTATGAAGTAATGAAATTTTTGGATATCGCGTACACATGATATGAATATACCCAGATCCTTGACATAACGTGGCCTCGACAATGCTCCCAACATACACACTACTCAGACTGACTCCAGTCACTATCTGGCAGAGTAGAGGTAGCAAGATTATACACTAGCTGATCCGGAAGGCTCTATAGAGTTACCAATAGGTTCGGTCCGGTGTACTAACTAGAGGCCTGCCTGTGAACACCGTTTTAGAGCTGTACCCTCGAAATGTAAGGAATATTGGATCTCGCCACAATATTCATGATAACCTCAAAAGTCATCTATCATACTGCATGAGGAAAGACATAGGGAACTGTTGACCGGAACTTAGCTCTAGAGACTAAACATAGGTTCCACCACTTCAAGATTCCAATAAGCAAAGTTGTGGTATTGCACCGGTTGATGAGAGTCATCTACCATCTAGTACTGCCTGGTAACATAGAGGGTCGGTATCGTCCAATGTGGTGTGGGTGCCAACAGCTCGACCCCTGCTTACGTTGGTTCACACCTGGGTGAACCAACATAAGCAGGGTGATCACAAGTACATGGTGGTCATCAACCATGTACTTGTGCATGGAGGTTATACCCAGGAGTACTAACAGTCCCACCATCGTGAAGGTGCAAGCAGAGGATTTGGCTGTCAGAGACCTTCCGGACTTCGCTGAAATTGGGTTCACTTGACTTGAGTGTCACCTGAATATAAGTTCCATCAGTGATTTAGACTCCCGGGTAGCAAGTACAGCTTGTCTGGCATATCTGAGAGAATGTCTGTGACAACCTCAAGGACCATGTTTTCTGATTTTTCTCTTGTAGAGTATATCTGTTCTCATATTGAATTTAGAATAAATTGTGTGAATTTAACCAAATAGGATAGTGTAGGCTATTAAGAAGTATTTTTGGAATATTAAATTTTAGAAATATTATATTTTAAGTCAGAATTGCTTAACAAGTACAGGTCACTGTTGAAAAATAGCCATGAAATAGGGTTGAATTTGAAAGTGTCTGCAATTCTGCCAGGACACGATAGGAGGGAGTATATGATGAGAGCCTTGTCGATCAATTCGGCCCTGGAAAGATTGTGCAAGGCTCAAGGGGTAGAATTTTTTTCAACCTGGACTGTACTTGTTAACAGGAGAGATTGCTTCTACAGGGATGGGATACACTTAAATAGAAAGGGTGCAAGAATATTTGCTGATGCTATCGAGGCAGTGTTAGGTGGGTCGGAAAACTGCTAGCTTGGGCGGGAGACAAAGACGAATAGCTTAACAGTAGCCACTGGCAGAGGTGAAAGAGATTCTTGCACTGCTTCTATTGGAATGAGCAGAAGCCTGAAAAACAAGATGCCGGATATTTCAGAGACTGCTGGGAGTCGTTGTGGTACAAGTAAACACATGGGTTGTGTTAGGGTAGCTAAGAATAGAAATAGGTGCATGTATAGTTGCGTGTACACCAATGCTAGGAGTTTAGTAAATAAATTTGATGAATTTGAGGTATTGCTCAAAACATCAAAGGCAGATATTGTTGGGATATCAGAGACGTGGTGTCACACAGATATAAGGAATGCAGAACTGGAATTTGGGGAGTACAATGTCTACAGAAAGGATAGACTGGATAGGAAGGGTTATGCTATTAGTTAAGAAATACATAAAATCCAGGGAAGTGAAGCCAGTGGACATCGCTGGACAGTGCAGTGTCAAGTCAATTTGGTGTGACATAAGCATTGGGAGATCAAAATTGAGAGTAGGAGTGTGCTATAGTCCTAATGACTCTAATGAGTATAATAAGAAACTGTACAGGGAAATAGAGTGGGCCAGTAAATCAGAGAGTCTTATAATGGGAGATTTTAATTTCCCAGATATTGACTGGCATTTGGGGACTGGTCACTCACACACTAGCAAGGCTTTTGTGGATTTATTGGATGATTGTTTTCTACATCAGCATGTTCGGGAGGCAACTAGAGGGAGGAATACTCTTGATTTGATTATCAGCAGTGATTCTTCATGCATTAAGAATCTGCAGATAAATGAACCACTAGGTGGCAGTGATCACAGTGTGCTCAAGTGGGATTTACTCAAAGAGGTAATTACCATTAGGGGTAAAGGGAAGGGTTATTGCTTTCATAAAGGAGACTATGATGGACTGAGACAGTATTTAAATTCTATACAGTGGGACCAACTGATGATGTTACCAACAGCAAATGCAAAATTGGAAGCATTCAAAGAACTTATCTTGGAAGCTACTAGGCTTTACATACCAACTAAGAAATACTGTTCAAGGTTTAGGCCTAAATGGATGTCAGATGAACTAATGAGGCATATGGCAGAGAAGAAACATGCATAGGATACATACAAATTAACACATGACACAGACGCCTATGATAGATACAAGTTGATCTGTAATGAAGTTACCAAGGAGGCTAGGCAGGCGAAGGCAGATTACGAGAAATCTTTGGCAAGGGATGCAAAGAAAAACTGCAAAGAGTTCTTTACTTATGTAAACTCTAGAAGGAAAGGGATGAATCAAATTGGTCCACTTGATATCGATGGGTCAACTGTTGATGATCCTGCTCAGGTAGCTAACAAACTAAATGAATATTTTGCATCGACATTCACACATGAGGAGTTATTTAGCGAGGGGAAAGCCAGAGGTGTATTCAACTCTAGCAGTAAGCTAGAGAATCTTGTAATAACTGAGAGTAAAGTGGAGGAGAAATTGTTGAAGATAAACACAAGAAAGTCACCCGGGGTGGATGGGATCTATCCAGTTATATTAAAGGAGGCAGCAAAGGAAGTAAGCAAACCCTTAGCCATAATTATGAGAGCTTCCTTGGACTCAAGGGAGGTACCCACAGACTGGAGATGTGCAAATGTGACCCCAATTCACAAAGGAGGATCAAAGGCTGACACAAGTAATTATAGACCTGTGAGTTTAACTTCTGTTCCAGGAAAATTAATGGAGGCACTAGTTAAAGAAGCACTGCAGGATCATTTAGACAAGACGTCAGTTATAGCTCGGACACAGCATGGTTTTGTTAAGGGGAAGTCTTGCCTGACCAATTTGATTGGATACTATGATGCAGTCACAAAGGAACTGGATGCAGGGAATAACTTTGATATTATATACTTGGATATTAGAAAGGCTTTTGATACTGTTGCACATGGAAGACTGCTGCACAAATTGGAGCAGTGTGGCATTGGAGGCAAATTGCTGCTGTGGATAAAGGGGTAGCTGAGGGGGTGAAGACAGAGAGTGGTAATCAATGGACACTGCTCGTCATGGACTAATGTTATTAGTGGAGTCCCTCAGGGCTCAGTGTTGGGACCATTATTGTTTTCTGTATTTATAAATGATATTGATGATGGTATATCAAGCTTAAGGTAGAAGTTTGCAGATGATACAAAGGTAGGCAGGGTTGTCAAGGACACTACTGACACTATGCTGCTGCAACAGGATCTGGAAAGGTTGAGCAGATGGACTGAGAGGTGGCAAATGAAGTTTAACATTGACAAATGTAAAGTACTACACATGGGAAACAGTAACCCCAGAGCAACGTATCAACTCTATGGTACTACATTGACAGTAGTAGAGAATGAAAGGGACCTGGGGGTGGTTGTGCAGGCAGATATGAAGTTCTCTGAGCAGTGGAGACGGGCTGCAAGAGTAGCTCAGGGTGTATTGTCAATGATATATAGGAATTTTTCTAGCAGGGATAAGGAGGTGATTATTCCCTTGTATAAGGCAATGGTCAGGCCACACCTAGAGTACTGTATACAGGTCTGGAGGCCTAATTTCAAGAAGGATGTAGAGCTGCTGGAACGAGTACAGAGAAGGGCAACAAGATTAGTGAATGGAACAAAGGGGTGCTATTACGAAGAAAGGCTTAAGTTTTGCAAATTACAGTATCTGGAGACTAGGCACCGGCGAGGTGATCTGATAGAGGTGTATAAAGCCTTGAATGGTTTGGGCATGCTCAATGCTGATGGGATTCTTCGTCTCACTCAGAATAATCACCTGAGAGGGCATAAATTCAAATTGAGGAAAGACAGATGTAGGATAGACATGCGGAAATTTGCCTTTAGCCAGCGGGTAGTTGGTTGGTGGAACAGACTTCCATCCGTTGTCGTGGAAGTTGATAGCCTAAATAAGTTTAAGGCTCACCTGGACAGGTATTTTGAATGAACAGAGGGGTGAAGTGGAAGTGGTTTTTTTTTTTTTTTTTTTGCTGATGCTGCATAAGCTTGCTTTCTTGCATCAAATGCCTCTACTAATGCTAATGCTAATGCTAAAGTCAGAATATTAAACTTTAGAAATTTTATATTTTAGGTCAGAAATTCTCTTACCTGTAATTTTATTCAGGAATGGTTAATATGTAATTAGAATAGTATTGAAATGAAATAATCCCAGTAAGAGCATGAAGGAATAAAAGCAAGCTTTGATCCTAAATTCATGCATGGAGTAATAATTAGAAGTATAAAGGGAGATGATTTCCTGAAGCCTGATGGGAGCTTTTCATTTATGACATCTTCAAAGGGGAGCAAACACATATTGTAGGCCGTATTTATAGCCTGCGCACATTCCACTGCCATATTTCAAAAGTGTAGGGGGGGGGAGAGCGTTGTTTGAGTAGGCAAAAGGAAGAGAAATAAGATAGAAGGAAAATTCCCACCCCCTCGTATTACACTAACACTTTGGGTATTTCAAAAATTTAGAGATTTAGAACAGCTTAAAGGGTTTTTTTCTTTTTCTTTTGAGAGAGATATGATAGCTTCCACTTGGAAAGTGATAATAGTCATGAAAAAGAAGCTCCATTAGACAGAAGACCAAAGTTATGATCTTAGGTGCCTAGAGGACCACTTACCTAGAACATGTACTTAGAAGGGTTGTTTGTTAGAAAAAGATCAAAAGTTTGGCTGTGTGGTTAGGATTTTCTGTTATTCTGGTAGGTAAATGAACAATCTCTGTGAGGTAATTAGTAATTGAAAAAACCTCGGCACTTGACCAGCTGGGTCAATGTGACTAGAAAACAGAAGCAGCTGGAATTATTAACATTAAAATCACCAAGGAAAATTACCTCACTGTTAGGAAAGTTGCACTGTAAAAGGTCAAGTTTAAAAAAGAGGAAGGCAAAGAGTTGAAAGTGATTAGTGGAGTTGGGAGAACGATAACGGCAACAGATGAATTTGACAGACTGTGGTAGAGAGATTTTAAGCTAGTGAAGATCGAAAAGAGGAGATTCCGAATTACCAAATCTCTGACAGAGAACAATCAGAACAGAAGTGTACACAAGAACCACCTTTGAAGCAAAAGGAATCATACAGCAAATAATTCGAACAACTCAGATGAGCGGTTGATTCAGCTGATAATTGAGATTCTCTCAGAAAAAGTATATGACATTTGGCAGATTCTAACTGGAATTGAGATTAGAAGTGAGACCACGTATATTTGTGAAATGAACGAGGAAGTGTTTTTGAGGTTTAGATATTTTTGCAGATAAGTTTGTTAGTTACTATTCATGATGTATTCAGTAGTAAGAAAAGGTGGGAGGACATGCTGTATGAAGTAATGAAATTTTTGGCTATGGTGTACACATGGCAAGAATATTCCCAGTTCCTTGACATAACGTGGCATCAACAATGCCCCCTGCATGCACACTACTCGGACTCCCTCCAGTCACTATCTGGCAGAGTAGATTATACACTTAACTGATATGGAAGCCTTCTAGAGAGTTACCAACAGATTCCGTCAGCTTGCCTGTGAACACCATTTTAGAGCTGTCCCCTCGAAAAGTAAGGAAGATTGGAACGACGGAAGAGACGGGGGTTTCCACAGCTTTGCTCTGGAGAATAAATATGGGTTACCTCACTTCAATTCTCCAATAAAAAAAAGTAGTTGTACTGCACCAGTTGATAAGATTCATTTACCACCTACTTGGCAGATGAATACCCAATATAACTTCTGGACTTGCAGGGATCAAATGAAAAATGGTAGAGGAATAAAGGGATTTGGAGGATTCTGATACAGACAGACAAAGTTCTTTGTGTAATTTGCCACTTGTCTAAGGGCTCATAGTTTCCTGTCAGTGATTTATCAAATAACTGCTTGTAAAGACAATTAGTTTATTATTACACGGAATAAGGTAATTGTGAAGCCACACTATAAATACTGTGGTCTCGCGCTATTCATCGTGTGTTAAATAAAGTTATATTAGCATTAGCAACGGCAAGTGTTGCAACAAATCAATTTTATTAGCAAAAAAAAAAAAAAAAATTTCCCATTTCACCAATCCATTCTCAAATAGTTTCTCTAGTTCTTCCTTGAATTTATTTAAGCTATCACCTTCCACAACAACAGATGGAAGTTTGTTCCAGCAATCAACCACCCACTGGCTAAAGGCAAACCCGTGTGTGTATATATATATATATATATATATATATATATATATATATATATATATATATATATATATATATATATATTCTGCAATTGTCCTTCCTGGAGATGGGCTTCTGTGTCCCCTCCTACATAGTCTGAGCAAGAGGAAGAATCCCATCGGCAATGAGCCCACTCAATCCATTCAATCTTAAACACCTCAATCAGATCACCTCAGAGGCACCTAGTCTTTAGACACCGCAATTAGCAGAACTGAGGCCTTTTTTTTTTTTTTTTTTTTTTTAGGAGCATTAGCAACTAAGGCCATATTGCTCCAGGATATGCAGTGGTCATTCTCTGACCTTTCCGCATCCTCCTTATTTGGTGGTGACGGGCTTGAACCCCGGTCTAATCAAGAAGCATGTGCTACACTGCTGCTCCTCCCCACCTGGCTACGGAGGTGCCCACCTTTCTTTGTAAGAGAATCTCGAAATAAAACTAATGTCCTTCAAAAAGTCAACTTCAAATCCCCTTTAGTTTGGCTAATACCGACACTAAATTAACTTCAGACTTCTTACCTCATTAGAAGCAGAGCCCAAATAAAAAGTTCCCGATATGGCTGGCAGAAGCGTTCCCTGGATATTTCTGAACACTTATTTTTTTCTTCTTCTTCTTCTTCTTCTTCTTTAGAATCATCTCTTATATATAAGTCACAATTGTGTTTATACAGAAGATGGCATAGAAGGTTATGAACATTCCGTAAAGTAAAAGTACTTTTCTTGGATATATCACTAAGAACCTGGTAACAACCAGAGCTGTCATCTATCTGTAAAGTATGGCTTTAATTATTATTCAAAAATTAACAAGTTCTAAAGCAAAATTTACTAATTTGAAAATGAAATGATCTTTTACAAGCAGTACATGAAAATATTTACTAAGCATAAATCCTAGTTTTAAAAATTATACACCAAACAAGTTAGTGTAATAATGTCAACAAATATTTTTGCATTATAAATTATTATTATCAAATTTTCAATTAGATATATTAGGGGCATTTTAAAAGTTCATTGCCTAAGTATGAATGGTGTACGTAGTAGTAGTAATAATAGTTATAGAAGATGATGGAAGAAAGCAGGTTTATATATACTATTGGACACACACACACCAAGCTGGATGTATGGGTTGAATTTTAATAACAATTTGGTAGTAAAATTTGCCATTATAGATTGAGCAGAGGGTCGTGAACTTCAGCATCAAGACTTAGCATTAGCAAAGGCACATAACGCAAGAAAGCATGCTTATATAGCATCAGCCAAAAAAAAAAACCCTTATTTCACCCATCCACTTGCTCCAAATGATTGTCAAGTTCTGCCTTGAATCTATTTAAGCTATCAACTTCTACAACAACCGATGGAAGTTTGTTCCAGCAATCAACCACCCGCTGGCTAAAGGCAAACTTCCACACATCTATCTTACAACCATCCTTCCTCAATTTGAATTTATCCATTCTCAGGCGATTATTATGAGCAAGAGGAAGAATCCCATCCGCATTGAGCATGCTCAAACAATTCAAGGCTTTATACACCTCTATCAGATCATCTCGCAGGTGCCTAGTCTCCAGACGCTGTAATTTGCAAAACTTAAGCCTTTCTTCGTAAGACCAACCCTTTGTTCCATTCACTAATCTTGTTGCCCTTCTCTGTACACGTTCCAACAGCTCTACATCCTTCTTAAAATGAGGTCTCCAGACTTGTATACAGTACTCAAGGTGTGGCCTGACCATTGCCTTATATAAGGGGATAATCACCTCCTTATCCCTGTTAGAAAAATTCCTCTAAATCATTGACAAGACACTACGACCTACTCTTGCAGACCATTTGCACTGCTCAGAAAACTTCATATCTGCCTGAACAATTACCCCCAGATCCTTTCCATTCTCTACCACTGTCAGTCAGTGTGGTACCACAGCTTCGATATGTTACTCTGGGATTACTGCTTCCCATATGTATTACTTTATATTTGTCAATGTTAAACTTCATTTGCCGCCTCTCAGCCCATCTGCTCAACTTTTCTAGATCCTGTTGCAGCAGTGTACTGTCATTAGTGTCATTAACAACCCTGCCAACCTTCGTATTGTCTGCAAACTTGGACATTAAGCCATCATCAATATCATTTATAAATACAGAAAACAATGACCCAACATTGTACCCTGAGGGACTCCACTAATAACACTAGTCCACGATGGGCACTGTCCATTGATTACCACTCTCTGTCTTCTCCCACTCAACCATACCTTTATCCATACAGCAATTTGCCTCCAATGCCACACTGCTCCAATTTGTGCAGCAGTCTTCCATGTGCAACAGTATCAAAGGCTTCTCTAAGATCCAAATATATGATATCAAAGTTATTCTTTCCATCCAGTTTCTTTCTAACTACATCATAGTATCCAATCAAATTAGTCAGAGAAGACTTCCCCTTAACAAACCCATGCTGTGTCCAAGTTGTAACTGAGGTCTTGTCTAGATGATCCTGCAATGCTTCTTTAAGCAGTGCCTCCATTAATTTCCCTGGAACAGAAGTTAAACTAACAGGTCTGTAATTACCTGTGTCTCTCTTTGTTCCTCCTTTGTGGATTGGGGTTACATTTGCACATCTCCAGTCCATGGGCACCTCCTCTGAGTCGAGGGAAGCTCTCATAATTATGGCTAAGGGTTTGCTTACTTCCTTTGCTGCCTCCTTTAATATAACTGGATAGATTCCATCCACCCCAGGTGCCTTTCTTCTGTTTATCTTTAACAATTTCTCCTCCACTTTACTCTCAGTTATTACAAGATTATCTAGCTTACTGCCAGAGTTGAATACACCTCTTGCTTTCCCCTCCCTGAATAGCTCCTCATGTGTGAATGTCGATGCAAAATATTCATTTAGTTTGTTAGCTACCTGAGCAGGATCATCAACAGTTGAACCATCGATATCAAGTGGACCAATCTGATTCATCCCCTTCCTTCTAGAGTTTACATAAGTAAAGAACTCTTTGCTGTTTTTCTTTACATCCTTTGCCAAAGTTTTCTCGTAATCTGCCTTCGCCCAAATAACCTCCTTTGTAACTAGGTTACAGACCAGGTTATATCTATCATAGGCTTCTGTGCCAGATGTTAATTTATGTATCCCATGCATTTTTCTTCTCTGCCACATGTCTAATTAGTTTATCTGACATCCATTTAGCCTAAATCTTGAACAATATTTCTTTGTTGGCATGAAAAGCCTAGTAACTTCCAAGATTAATTCCTTGAGTGCTTCCCATTTTGAATTTCCTGTTGGTAACATCATCAGTTGGGACCATCTGTTGGGATCAGTTGGTCCCACCATATAGAATTGAAATACTGTCTCAGACCACTGTAGTCACCTTTACGAACGCAAAAACCCTTCTCTATACCCTTGATGGTAGTTATCTCTTTGAGTAAATCCCACTTCAGCACACTGTGATCACTGCCACCTAGTGGTTCTTTATCTGCAGATTCTTGATGCATGAAGAATCACTACTGATAATGAGATCAAGAGTATTACTCCCTCTAGTTGCCTCCCGAACGTGCTGCTGTAGAAAACAATCATCCAATAAATCCACAAAAGCGTTGCTAGTGTGTGAGTGACTAATCCACAAATTCCATCAGTATCTGGGAAATTAAAATCCCCCGTTATAAGACACCCTAATTTACTGGCCCACTCCATTTCTCTGCACAACTGCTCATTATACTCATCAGATTCATTAGGCCTATAACACACACCCATTCTCATTTTTTCTTTCCCAGTGCTTATGTCACACCAAACAGACTCAACATTGCATTGTCCACCCACATCAATTGGATGCACTTCCTTAGATTTTATGTGTTTCTTAACTAACAGCATAACCCCTCCTCCCTTCCTGTCCTGTCTATTCTTTCTGTACGCATTGTATTCCCCAAATTCCAGTTCTGCCTGTGTGACACAGTCTCTGATATCCCAAGAATATCTGCCTTTGATGTCTTGACTGGCACTTCAAGCTCATCGAATTTATTAACTATACTCCTAGAATTGGTGTACATGCACTTGTTTCTACTCTTAGTTACCCTAACACGGCCCATGTATTTACTTGTTCCACTATGAGACTCCTAGCAGTCCTGGAAATTCCCATTGCCTTGCTTTCCAGGCTGCTGCTCAATCGTATTTCAATAGAAGTAGTGCAAGAATCACTTTTACCTCTGCCAGCGGCTACTGTTAATCTATTAGTCCATGTATCCCCTCCAAGCTAGCAGTTTTCCGACCCACCTAACTCTGCCTCGATAGCATCAGCAAATATTCTGTCACCCTTTCTATTTAAATGTATCCCATTCCTATAGAAGCAGTCTCTCCTGTTAACAAACACAGACCAGGTTGAGAAAAATTCAAGGAAAAATCCTTGAGCCTTGCACAATCTCTCCAGGGCCGGATTGATCGACAAGGCTCTCATCATATTCTTCCTCCTATCGTGTCTAGGCAGAATTTCAGACATTTTCCAATTCAACCCAACTCATGGCTTTTTTTCAGCATTGTCTTGTACTTGTTAAGTAATTGTACTGGTCTCCTACTCTTAATATCATTAGTGCCAATGTGTACAACAATATCACCCTTTGTGCCCTTAAAGGATGATATCTGCCCTACAACGTCATCAACCTTTGTCCCTGGCAGACATACTCTGGTCCTGTTCCATCTATCCTTTTTGCACAATATGTTCTCCATTTCCTTGACAATAGAGTCACCTACAACAACTAGTTCCTTTGGGACCAGTGCATTCTACCTTGGGGGTTGCCATTGTGTTGCGTGATGTTCAAGTGCCAGCTCTGGCATTGATGTGGGCAGCTGAAATCTTGATGGGCCCCTCAATTTAAATCCTTAGAGGGCATCCACCCTATCCTTCAAGCTCTCATATAAGCCCATAACAATGTGAGTTGGCACATGATTTCCTCGTACTCCTTACATTGCGCACACACAGAGACATTTCCCCTTGGCAATATCATGTCCCGTTCCTGATTGCTCCGCAAACATCAAAGAAGCAGTGCATTCCAACAGACTGTAATTCAGAGGACAACCACCGCCCTCAGTTCTCCCCTGAGCCACAGCACTTCCACTAGTTTGAGCCTTTTGCTTTGCTGCTCTGGTCTGAGTTATGATTTCTACTCAAGTTCGATAAAATTCCAATACAAAATATAACCCTAAACCTATATCCGAATGCAGTTATAACACTATATACAGGCTGGCCTCGATTAATGCGATTAATTTGTACCGCGAGCGCATCGCCCAAAACGGAAACGCGTTAATCGAATATAATAATCAATAGGAAAAATTATAATTTGTCCGTAACTTTCAGGAATGTCCATAAAGAATTTTAAAAAAATACCTTTTAAATAACTTTTTAACTACATGCAATGTAAAAGATAATAAAAATTATAGAATTAAATGTTTATTGCTCAAAATATATAATAGAGAAACTAACACAATCGTTTGAACAGTTTTGGCTTTCTTTTTTTCATCATACAATTTCCGATAACAGACAACAAGCTTCTCTAGGCCCTGGCGAAATAACATGCTTCTTTCGATATTAGGATCAACATCCATTACCTTTTGTTTAAGGTTCTTTGTGATACGAAAGATTTGCCTAGTTCTTTTACCGTTATCTCCTTTGCGGTAACATTTTCATCTGGCTCACGCTCTTTTTCTTCAGCTTTTTTGTGCACATGCTGTTGCTCTATTTGAAGGAGATCATTGTCACTTAGGTGTTCTGAATGCAAATTCAGTGATTCTCGAACATTAGTCGTATCCAAGCCTTTGAAACCAAGGTCATTACCAATATTAGTTATGTCTTCAATAACTTTTTGATCTGCATCTTTGAAGCCAGTAAAATAATTTGCGCAATGGAGTAAAAGATGCTTCCAAACTGCTCTCATATTGCTGGCTGTCTCTTCTTCCCATGCTGCATGAATGTTTTCAATGGCCATTCGTATGTTATATATTTTCCAAAATGCATTATCTCCTGTTGTAGCTTCAAGTGCCTGTGCAAAGGTTCTACGGAGATAGTAAGCCTTGAAAGTTGCAATCGTCCCCTGGTCCATGGGTTGCAATAACGAAGTCGTATTCGCCGGTAAAAAAACAACTTTCATATTTTCATTTAAATCAAAAAGTGCAGAAGGATGTCCAGGTGCATAATCTAAAAGCAACAGAGCTTTAAAAGTAAGATTATTTTTCTTGCAATAGGCTTCAACTGTTGGACAGAAATAAGACGTAAACCAGTCTTCAAAGAGGGCTTTGGTCATCCATGCTTTTTTATTTGAACACAAAATGACTGGAAGAGTGCGATGGCTGTATCCTTTTAAAGCTCTAGAATTTTGTGTACGGTACGCAAGCATAAGCTTCAATTTAAAATCACCTTCAGCATTACCTCCTAATAAAAGTGTTAGTAGATCTTTTGAGACTTTATACCCAGGTTGTGATGCTTCATTTGCAGCCAAATAGTTTTAGTTGGCATCCATTTCCAAAATACGCCCGTTTTGTCTACATTAAATATTTGCCGATCGTTGTATTCAGCATCCTGACATGTGGGTGCATAAGTACACATGCCTTGAGTGACTGGGGTTCAAGCCTGTGACTACTGAATACGGCACTGTTTCTTGTATTCTGTCTATCTTGTGAACTCCTCTGACCGTTTGGTCATTCCAGAGTATAAACAGAAAATTTATATATATATATATATTTTTTTTGCAATTCTACAGGAAATTTGGCTGCAGCATCTTCATCAGCATTAGCAGCTTTCCCTGTTACTTTAACATTATGCAGTCATGCTCGATTTTTGAAACATCCAAACCACCCTGAACTAGCAACAAACGTTTCAGTCTCCCCTTGATATTTTGTTTCTTTGAGATTAAATGTTAATAGCATTGCTCTGAATATTGTCCTTAGATAATGGAATTCTTTTTTGATTGCAATCTTCTATCCAAATTGATAAAATACTTTCCATTTCAATCATTATTGGAGTTCTGTTTCTGGTATTTTGTAAAACAAAAGAAGATGATGAAACTTTACCTTTCTCTTTATATTCGTCCTTACGGCTCAAGGTAGTTTGTATGGTAGACTCACTATATTCTAGATCTCTTACAATTTTCGCATGGTTTGAACCACATTCATGTTTTTTAATAATTTCAAGTTTATCAGCTAAAGTAATAACTTTTCGCTTTTTTTTTATTACAATCACGTTGTTTTTCACTCTTTCTTTTATCCATAATTAACAAGGGTAGAAAATTAGAATTTTTAAATGTCTGCACGTGACTTTATTAGTTGGAGACAAACAAGTAACACGTCTACTTAGTTGATGGAATACACTGAGGCGGGCAGCAGGCAAACGCTTGTTTATTGGCAGTCAGACATTTAGTGCGCGATTCGAATCTTTTTCAACTATCAGAAATAAAAGATCACGTTAACTGGAAATTTGCATCACATAAAGTAAAGAGTGGTATAATTTTTTCAAATCGTGGTAACCAAAAACCGTGTTAATCAAACTCGTGTTATGCGAGGCCTGGCTGTATATGTATTTCGGTATTGAATATTATCTCCGAGTTACATTATATGCTCTTGACATCTCAAAGGCTTTTGATCGTGCTTGGCATAAAGGTCTTCTAAACAAGCTTCCATCTTATGGTTTGTCAACTGTTTTTAGTAATTGGTTATCCAGTTTTCTCTCTGATCGCTCACTGAGGGTGATGATAGATGGCTCTCTGTCTTCTAACTTCTCCACTAATGCCGGTGTCCCCCAAGATTCAGTTCTTTCCCCCACTCTTTTCCTCTTGAATATTAATGACCTTCTTCCATTGACTGGAAATCCTATCCATAGTTTTGCCGATGATAGCACATTGCATTCCACTTTCCATTTTGAGAAACCTTGTCCTGCTCAATCAGCTTCAACATCTCAAAAATCTGCTACCAATTCCTTAAATGCCGATCTTCAGGTAATTCTCCAGTGGGGCAAAGACAACTTAGTTGATTTCAACCCTTCTAAAACTCAGTCTTGTCTTATATCTCGCAAAAAGGATTCTTTTGCTCCTATGCTTATCTTTAGTGACACTCCAATTTCTAGGCAAAATGATATATCACTTTTGGGGATTACCCTGACTTCTAATCTCTCTTGGCACAAGCATATTTCAAATATTGCTTCCTCTGCATCTAAAAAACTTGGTTTTCTCTTTCACTCTCGGTGTTACTTTTCTTCCACACAGCTGCTCACTCTGTATAAATCGCAAATCCACCCTGGCATGGAATATTGTTCCCACATCTGGGGTGGTGCTCCCAAAACCTCTCTCAGGCTTCTTGATTCCATTCAGAAGAGGGCAGTTAGGTTAATTAATGATTCATCTCTAACAGAGTCTCTCCACTCGCTTTCTCATAGACATACTGTTTCTGCTGCATGCCTCTTCTACAGATACTTCCATGGGCACTGTTCTTCTGAATTGGCTTCTATAATTCCCACTCTCCCTTTCAAAACAGTCCAAACATGTGCCACCACAAGCCAACATCCATTTACTGTCCAACTTCAAACCCACAGAACCAACTTTTCATCTTACTTATTTATTCATTCAACTGCCATTTTCTGGAACAACCTTCCTTCATACGAATTTCCTGAAAATTACAATCTACAGTTCAAGTCCAATGTCAACAAATATCTTCTTTCGTCTTCTCAACCTCCAACCCAAGCACGGTACTAAGTACTATAGGTTCTAATACCTCTCGTGTTTGGGGTTCACATAAAAAAAAAAAATAAAAAAAAATAAAAAATGACTTTCTTATCCCCTGTAAACTTATATGTATTAATTTATGATGTTATGTTTGTAATAACTAGGTCGCTATATTTAGTTAGTTAAAAAGGTACAATTCAATTGACAATAAAATTTAATAAGATTAATAAATTTTACTGATTAATTGGCTTCTATAATTAATACTACTATGCTCGTTATCTCGTTTTCCGTTAAACCTTACGCTATCTAATTTTACGCTAGCACACGTTGTATTGTATAACAATGGCAGCAAGTTACGAATGGTTAATCTATGGACACAAGGTATTATTTACTTTCCAAATCGTGCTATCTAAATTTGAAATAAACCACGGAGCTTGACTGGGTCTATAAGCCACTTATAGTGTCAGGGAAATATATTGTGTAAGGAGGATAGATGGAAGGTGGTAGATGACTTTCATCAACCTGTGAAATACCACCACTTTGCTTATTGGAGGCTTGAAGTGGTGAAACCCATGTTTAGTCTCTAGAGCAAAGTTTCCGGCATCCTAGTCCCCCTATACTTCTCCTTCAACCCATGCATGGTACTAAGTACTATAGGTTTTGATACCTTTTGTGTTTGGGGTTTCATAAAAAAAAAAAAAAAAAAAAATGAGCAGGGTATGTCTGCTAGGGGCAAAAGAGAATGATATTAGAGCAAATATTATCTTTTAAGGGCACAAAATGTGATATTTTTGTACATTTCGGCACTTAAAAGCAGGAGATCTGAAGATTTACTGAACAAGTACAAGGCAATGTTAGGAAAAATTTCAGGTGTTAGGAGTGAATTTGGAAGTGCCAGACATAATAGGAGGAAGTACACGTTGAAGGGCTTGTCAAACAATTTGGCTCTGGAGAGAACGTGCAAGGCCCATGGGGTAGAAATTTTCACAGCATGGTCAGTGCTTTTTAACAGGAGAGACTGTTTTTACAGGGAGCGATACACATAAATAGAAGGGGTTCTAGTATTCTTGCTGATTCTGGGTCAATAAAAGGTGGATTGGAAAATTGCTTCCTTTGGGGGAATATGCAGACAAAGAGATTAACTAGAGTCGCAGGCAGAGGTGAACATTATCCTTGCACTACTTCTTTGTTGGAATGAGCAGCAGCCTGGAAAGCAAGGCGCTGTAGATATCAAGAACTGCTGAAATTCATAATGGAACAAGTAAATACGTGGACTGTGTTAGGGTAACTAAGAGTTAGAACAGGTGCATGTATACTTATATGTGCACGAAAGGTAGGAACACTGTAAATGAATTTGATGAATTTAAAGTACTGATTAAGTTATCAAATGCAGACATTGTAGTGATAGCAGAGACATGGTGTCACTCAGACATAAGCGATGCTGAATTTGAACATGGGGAGTAAAATGTATACACGAAGGACATACAGGACAGGAGGGGTGGAGGGGTTATGCACTTAGTAAGAAGCATTTTTTTTCCACAGGAACTAGTTATTGTTGGTGACTCAATTGTCAGGGAAACAGGAAATATATTGTGCAAAAAGGATATGCAGAATAGGACCAGGGTATGTCTGCCAGGGGCAAAAGTTGATGATGTTGTAGAGCAGATATCATCTTTTAAGGGCACAAAACGTGATATCTTTGTACACATTGGTACTAATGACATTAAGTGTAGGAGATATGTGGATTTTCTAAGCAAATACAGGTCAATGCTGAAAAAAAAGTTACAAGTTAGGGTTAAATTTGAAAGTGTCTGCAATCCTGCCCAGACACAATAGGAGGGAGTATATGATAAGAGCCTTGTCAATCAATTCGGCCCTGGAAAGATTGTGCAGGTCTAAGGGGGCAGAATTTTTCTCAACGTGGTCTGTGCTTGTTAACAGGAGAAATTGCTTCTACAAGGATGGGATACACTTAAATAGAAGGGGTGCAAGAATATTTGCTGATGCTATCAAGTCAATGTTAGGTGGGTCGGAAAACTGCTAGCTTGGGGGGGAGGGCGATTCACAGATTAATAGGATAACAGTAGCCACAGCAGAGGTGGAAATGATTCTTGCACTGCTTCTATTGGAATGAGCAGCAGCCCTTAAAGCCAGTTGCTGGGGATTTCAGGCACTGCTGGAGGTCAAGAAAAAAATAAATACATGGACTGTGTTAGAATAACTAAGAGCAAGAACAGGTGCATGTACACCAATGCTAGGAGTATAGTAAATAAATTTGATCAATATTAATGTTGGTTAAGACATCCAAGACGGATAATGTTGGGATATCAGAGATGGGGAGCCACTCAGATATAAGGAATGCAGAACTGGAATTTGGGGAGTACAATATGTACAGAAAGGATAGACAGGATAGGAAGGGAGGAGGGGTTATGCTGTTAGTTAAGAAACACATATAATCTAAGGAAGTGCATCCAGTTGACATAGCTGGACAGTGCAAGGTTGAGTCAGTTTGGTGTGACATAAGCACTGGGAAATCAAAAATGAGAGCAGGAGTTTGTTATCGGCTTAATGACTCTGATGAGTACAATGAACAATTATACAGAGAAATACAGTGGGCCAGAAAATCAGAGTGCCTTATAATGGCGGATTTTAACATCCCTGATATAGACTGGAACTTGTGAGTTGGTCACTCGCACACTAGCAAGACTTCTGTGGATTTATTGGACGACTGTTTTCTACAGCAACATGTTCAAGAGGCAACCAGAGGTAGTAATACTCTTGATCTGATTATCAGCAGTGATTATTCATGCATTAAGAATTTACAGATAAAGGAACTACTATGTGGCAGTGATCAGAGTGTAACGATGTGGGATTTACTTAAAGATGTAAGTACCATCAGGGGTAAAGGGATGGGCTTTTGCTTTCATAAAGGCAACTACAGTGATCTCAGAGATTTTTTAGGTTTTATACCAACTGATGATGTTACCAACAGAAAATTCTAAATGGGAAGCATTCAAGGAAGTAACATTGGGATGCACATAAATTGTACATAAAGAGCCTTGTCGATCAATTCGGCCCTGGAGGGATTGTGCAAGGCTCAAGGGGTAGAATTTTTTTCAGCCTGGACTGTACTTGTTAACAGGAGAGATTGCTTCTACAGGGATGGGATACAATTCAATAGAAAGGGTGCAAGAATTTTTGCTGATGCTGTAGAGGCAGTGTTAGGTGGGTCGGAAAACTGCTAGTTGGGGGGAATACAAGGACTAATAGATTAACAGTAGCCACTGGCAGAGGTGGAAGTGATTCTTGCACTGCTTCTATTGAAATGAGCAGAAGCCTGAAAAACAAGATGCAGGATATATCAGAGACAGCTGGGAGTCATTGCGGTACAAGTAAACACATGGGTTGTGTTAGTGTAGCTAAGAATAGAAACAGGTGCATGTATACCTGCGTGTACACCAATGCTAGGAGTTTGGTAAATACATTTGATGAATTTGAGGTATTGCTCAAAACATCAAAGGCAGATATTGTTGGGATATCAGAGACGTGGTGTCACACAGATATAAGTAATGCGGAACTGGAATTTGGGGAATACAACGTGTATAGAAAGGATAGACAGGACAGGAGGGGAGGAGGGGTTATGCTATTAGTTAAGAAACACATAAAGTCCAAGGAAGTGAAGCCAGTCGACATCGATGGACAGGGCAGTGTCGAGTCAGTATACATGCGTGGTGTACACGCATGTATACCTGCGTGTACACCAATGCTAGGAGTTTGGTAAATACATTTGATGAATTTGAGGTATTGCTCAAAACATCAAAGGCAGATATTGTTGGGATATCGGAAACGTGGTGTCACACAGATATAAGTAATGCGGAACTGGAATTTGGGAATACAATGTGTATAGAAAGGATAGACAGGACAGGAGGGGAGGAGGGGTTATGCTATTAGTTAAGAAACACATAAAGTCCAAGGAAGTGAAGCCGGTCAACATCGATGGACAGGGCAGTGTCGAGTCAGTTTTGTGTGACATAAGCATAGGGAAATCAAAATTGAGAGTAGGAGTGTGCTATACGCCTAATGACTCTGATGAGTATAATAAGATATTGTACAGGGAAATAGAGTGGGCCAGTAAATCAGAGAGTCTTATAATGGGGGATTTTAATTTCCCAGATATTGACTGGAATTTGTGCGTTGGTCACTCGCACACTAGCAAGGTATTTGTGGATTTATTAGCATTAGCATTAGCATTAGCATTAGCATTAGTAGAGGCATTTGATGCAAGAAAGCAAGCTTATGCAGCATCAGCCAAAAAAAAAAAAAACAAAAAAAAAGTAACATAAATAAATAAAAATAACCACTTCCACTTCACCCCTCTGTTCGTTCGAAATACCTGTCCAGCTGAGCCTTAAACTTATTTAGGCTATCAACTTCCACGACAAGGGATGGAAGTCTGTTCCACCCACCAACCACCCGCTGGCTAAAGGCAAATTTCCGCACATCTATCCTACATCTGTCTTTCCTCAATTTGAATTTATGCCCTCTCAGGTGATTTTTCTGAGCTAGAGGAAGAATCCCATCAGCATTGAGCATGCTCAAACCATTCAAGGCTTTGTACACCTCTATCAGATCACCCCGCTGGTGCCTATTTCCAGACACTGTAATTTGCAAAACTTAAGCCTTTCTTCGTAAGAGAACCCCTTTGTCCCATTCACCAATCTAGTTGCCCTTCTCTGTACTCGTTCCAGCAGCTCTACATCCTTCCTGAAATGAGGCCTCCAGGCCTGTATACAGTACTCTAGGTGTGGCCTGACCATTGCCTTATACAAGGGAATAATCACCTCCTTATCCCTGCTAGAAAAATTCCTATATATCATTGACAATACACCATGAGCTACTCCTGCAGCTCGTCTGCACTGCTCAGAGAACTTCATATCTGCCTGCACCACCACCCCCAGGTCCCTTTCATTCTCTACCACTGTCAGTGTAGTACCACAGAGTTGATACGTTGCTCTGGGGTTGCTGTTTCCCATATGTAGTACTTTACATTTGTCAATGTTAAACTTCATTTGCCACCTCGAAGCCCATCTGCTCAACCTTTCCAAATCCTGTTGCAGCAGCATAGTGTCAGTAGTGTCCTTGACAACCCTGCCAACCTTCGTATCGTCTGCAAACTTGGACATTAAGCCTGATATACCATCATCAATATCATTTATAAATACAGAAAACAATAAAGGCCCCAATACTGAACCCTGAGGGACTCCACTAATAACATTAGTCCACGATGAGCAGTGTCCATTGATTACCACTCTCTGTCTTCTCCCCCTCAACCACCCCTTTATCCATAGCAGCAACTTGCCTCCAATGCCACACTGCTCCAATTTGTGCAGCAGTCTTCCATGTGCAACAGTATCAAAAGCCTTTCTAAGATCCAAGTATATAATATCAAAGTTATTCCCTGCATCCAGTTCTTTTGTGACTGCATCATAGTATCCAATCAAATTGGTCAGGCAAGACTTCCCCTTAACAAAACCATGCTGTGTCCTAGCTATAACTGAAGTCTTGTCTAGATGATCCTGCAGTGCTTCTTTCACCAGTGCCTCCATTAATTTTCCGGGAACAGAAGTTAAACTCACAGGTCTATAATTACTTGTGTCAGCCTTTGATCCCCCTTTGTGAATTGGGGTCACATTTGCACATCTCCAGTCAATGGGTACCTCCCCTGAGTCCAAGGAAGCTCTCATAATTATGGCTAAGGGTTTGCTTACCTCCTTTGCTGCCTCCTTTAATATAACTGGATAGATCCCATCCACCCCAGGTGCCTTTCTTGTGTTTATCTTCAACAATTTCTCCTCCACTTTGCTCTCAGTTATTACAAGATTCTCTAGCTTACTGCTAGAGTTGAATACACCTCTGGCATTCCCCTCGCTGAATAACTCCTCATGTGTGAATGTCGATGCAAAATATTCATTTAGTTTGTTAGCTACCCGAGCAGGGTCATCAACAGTTGACCCATCGATCTCAAGTGGACCAATCTGATTCATCCCCTTCCTTCTAGAGTTTACATAAGTAAAGAACTCTTTGCTGTTTTTCTTCGCATCCCTTGCCAAGGATCTCTCGTAATCTGCCTTCGCCTGCCTAACCTCCTTTGTAACTTGGTTACAGATCAACTTGTATCTATCATAGGCATCCGTGTCACGTGTTAATTTGTATGTATCCCATGCATTTTTCTTCTCTGCCATATGCCTCATTAGTTCATCTGACAACCATTTAGGCCTAAACCTTGAACAATATTTCTTAGTTGGTATGTAAAGCCTAGTAGCTTCCACGATAAGTTCTTTGAATGCTTCCCATTTTGAATTTGCTGTTGGCAATATCATCAGTTGATCCCACTGTATAGAATTTAAATACTGTCTCAGTCCATTGTAGTCGCCTTTACGAAAGCAATACCCCTTCCCTTTACCCCTAATGGTAGTTACCTCTTTGAGTAACTCCCACTTCAGCACACTGTGATCACTGCCACCAAGTGGTTCATTTATCTGCAGATTCTTAATGCATGAAGAATCACTACTGATAATCAAATCAAGAGTATTACTCCCTCTAGTTGCCTCCCGAACATGCTGATGTAGAAAACAATCATCCAATAAATCCACAAAAGCCTTGCTACTGTGTGAGTGACCAGCCCCCAAATTCCAGTCAATATCTGGGAAATTAAAATCCCCCATTATAAGACTCTCTGATTTACTGGCCCACTCTATTTCTCCGAACAGTTTCTTATTATACTCATCAGAGTCATTAGGCCTATAGCACACTCCTACTCTCAATTTTGATCTCCCAATGCTTATGTCACACCAAACTGACTCGACACTGCACTGTCCAGCGATGTCGACTGGCTTCACTTCGTTGGATTTTATGTGTTTCTTAATTAATAGCATAACCCCTCCTCCCTTCCTATCCTGTCTATCCTTTCTGTACACATTGTACTCCCCAAATTCCAGTTCTGCATTTCTTATATCTGTGTGACACCACGTCTCTGAAATCCCCACAATATCTGCCTTTGATGTTTTGAGCAATACCTCAAATTCATCAAATTTATTTACTAAACTCCTAGCATTGGTGTACACACAAGTATACATGCACCTGTTCTTTTTCTTAGCTACCCTAAGACAACCCATGTGTTTACTTGTACCCCAATGATTCCCAGCAGTCTCTGAAATATCCTGCATCTTATTTTCCAGGCTGCGGCTCATTCCAATAGAAGCAGTGCAAGAATCACTTTCACCTCTGCCAGTGGCTACTGTTAATCTATTGGATGATTGTTTTCTACATCAGCATGTTCGTGAGGCAACAAGAGGGAGCAATACTCTTGATCTGATTATCAGTAGTGATTCTTCATGCATTAGGAATCTGCAGATAAATGAACCACTAGGTGGCAGTGATCACAATGTGTTGAAGTGGGATTTACTCAAGGAGGTAACTACCATCAGAGGTAAAGGGAAGGGTTTTTGTTTTCGTAAAGGCGACTATGATGGTCTGAGACAGTATTTAAATTCTATACAGTGGGACCAACTGATGATGTTACCAACAGCAAACTCAAAATGGGAAGCATTCAAGGAACTAATCTTGGAGGCTACCAGACTTTACATACCAACTAAGAAATATTGTTCAGGGTTTAGGCCTAAATGGTTGTCAGATGAACTAATGAGACATGTGGCAGAGAAGAAAATGCATGGGATACATACAAATTAATGGGTGACCTGGAAGCCTATGATAGATATAAGTTGGTCTGTAACCAAGTCACAAAGGAGATTAGGCAGGCAAAGGCAGACTATGAAAAATCGTTGGCAAAGGATGCAAAGAAAAACAGAAAAGAGTTCTTTACATATTTAAACTCAAGAAGGAAAGGGGTAAATCAGATTGGTCCACTGGATATTGATGGTTCAACAGTTGAGGATCCTGCTCAGGTGGCTAACAATCTAAACGAGTATTTTGCATCTACATTCACGCATGAGGAGTTATTCAGGAAGGAGAATGATGTAGGTAAAGCAAACATTGGCAGTGAGCTGAATGATTTTGTAATAACTGAGAGGAAAGTGGAGGAGAGATTGTTGAGGATAAACATAAAAAAGGCACCTGGGGTGGATGGGATCTATCCAGTTATATTAAAGGAGGCAGCAAAGGAAGTAAGCAAACCCCTAGCCATAATTATGAGAGCTTCTTTGGATTCAGGGGAGGTACCCATAGACTGGAGATGTGCAAATGTAACCCCAATTCACAAAGGAGGATCAAAGGCTCACACAAGTAATTATAGACCTGTTAGTTTAACTTCTGTTCCAGGTAAATTAATGGAGGTACTGGTTAAAGAAGCACTGCAGGATCATCTTGACAAGAATTCAGTTATAGCTCAGACGCAGCATGGTTTTGTTAAGGGCAAGTCTTGCCTGACCAATTTGATTGGATACTATGAGGTAGTCACAAAAGAACTGGATGCAGGGAACAACTTTGATATTATATATTTGGATCTTAGAAAGGCTTTTGATACTGTTGCACATGGAAGACTGCTGCACAAATTGGAGCAATGTGGCATTGGAGGCAAATTGCTGCTATGGATAAGGGGATGGTTGAGTGGCAGAAGACAGAGAGTGGTAATCAATGGACACTGCTCAACGTGGACTAATGTTATTAGTGGAGTTCCTCAGGGTTCAGTGTTGGGTCCGTTGTTGTTTTCGGTGTTTATGAATGATATTGATGATGGGATATCAAGTTTAATGTCCAAGTTTGCAGATGATACAAAGGTTGGCAGGGTTGTTAAGGACACTACTGACGCTATGCTGCTGCAACAGGATCTGGAAAGGTTGAACAGATGGGCTGAGAGGTGGCAAATGAAGTTTAACATTGACAAATGTAAAGTACTACATATGGGAAACAGTAACCCCAGAGCAACGTATCAACTCTGCGGTACTACACTGACAGTGGTGGAGAATGAAAAGGACCTGGGGGTAATTGTGCAGGCAGATATGAAGTTCTCTGAGCAGTGCAGACGAGCTGCAAGAGTAGTTCATGGTGTCTTGTCAATGATATACAAGAATTTTTCTAGCAGGGATAAGGAGGTGATTATTCCCTTGTATAAGGCAATGGTTAGGCCACATCTTGAGTACTGTATACAGGTCTGGAGGCCTCATTTCAAGAAGGATGTAGAGCTGCTGGAACGTGTACAGAGAAGGGCAACAATGTTAGTGAATGGAACGAAGGGTTGCTCTTACGAAGAAAGGCTTAAGAAGAAAGGCTTAAGGTGCCTAGTCTCCAGACTAGGCACCGGCGAGGTGATCTGATAGAGGTGTATAAGGCTTTGAATGGTTTGAGCATGCTCAATGCCAGTGGGATTCTTCATCTTGCTCAGAATATTCACCTCAGAGGGCATAAATTCAAATTGAGAAAGGACGGATGTCGGATAGATGTGCGGAAATTTGCCTTTGGCCAGCGGGTGGTTGGTTGGTTGGTTGGTGGAACCGACTTCCATCACTTGTTGTTGAAGTTGATAGCCTAAACAAATTTAAAGCTCAACTTGACAGGTATTTCGAACGAACGGAGGGGTGAAATGGGAGTGGTGTGTGTTTTTTTTTTTTTTTTTTGGCTGATGCTGAATAAGCTTGCTTTCTTGCATCATATGCCTCTACTAATGCTAATGCTAATGCTAATATAGTAGGTACAAGCTAGTCTGTAATCAAGTCACAAAGGAGATTAGGCAAGCGAAGGCAGATTATGAAAAATCTTTGGTAAAGGATGCAAAGAAAAACAGCAAACACATCTTTACTTATATAAACTTTAAAAGGAAGGGGATGAATCAGATTGGTCCACTTTATATCAATAGTTTGACTGTAGATGATCATTATCAATTGATCATTGCCGAACTAAATCAGTATTTTGCATCTACATTTACACAAGAAGTTATTCAAGGAGGAGAGGGCCAGATGTTTATCAAATTCTAAAAGAGAGTAAAATGATTCTGTAATAATTGAGAGCAAAGTTGAGGAGAAATTGTTGAAGTTAAACATAAGAAAAGTACCTGGGGTGGATGGGATCTATCCAGTTATATTAAAGGAGGCAGCAAAGGAAGTAAGTAAACTCATAGCCACAATTATGAGAGCATCCTTGGACTCGGGGAAGTCACCATGGACTGGAAATGTGCAAATGTATCTCCAATTCAAATGTAAATGTGCAAATGTATCTCCGACACAGCAGCAACCACCAAGGCAGAATGCACTGGTTCCAAAGGAACTATTTGTTGTAGGTCTATTGTCAGTGAAATGGGGAACATATTGAGCAAAAAGGATAGATGGAACAAGAACAGGGTATGTCTGCCAGGGGGCAAAGGTTGACAACGTAAGGCAGATATCATCTTTTAAGGACACAAAGGGTGATATTGTTTTACAAGTTGGCACTAATGATATTACAAGTAGGAGACCGGCAGAATTATTAACAAGTACAAGACAATGCTTAAAAAAAGCCGTGAGTTAGGGTTGAATTTGAAAATGTCTGCAATTCTGCCCAGACACGATAGGAGGAAGTATATGATGAGAGCCTTGTCAATCAATTCGACCCTGGAGAGATTGTGCAAGGCTCAAGGGGATGAATATTTCTCAGCCTGGGCTTGTTAACAGGAGAGACTGTTTCTACAGGGATGGGATACACTTAAATAGAAAGGGTGCTAGAATATTTGCTTATGCCATCGAGGCAGAGTTAGGTGGGTCGGAAAACGGCTAGCTTGGGGGGGGGGGATACATGGACTAATAGATTAACAGCAGCTGCTGGCAGAGGTAAAAGTGATTCTTGCACTACTTCTATTGAAATGCGATTGAGCAGCAGCCTGGAAAGCAAAGCAATGGGATTTCCAGGACTGCTAGGTCATAGTGGAACAAGTAAATACATGGGCTGTGTTAGGGTAACTAAGAGTAGAAACAGGTGCATGTATACTTGCATGTACACCAATGCTAGGAGTATAGTTAATAAATTTGATTAGCTTGAAGTGCCAGTCAAGACATCAAAGGCAGATATTTTTGGGATATCAGAGACATGGTGTCACACAGACATAAGCAGTGCAGAACTGGAATTTGGAGAGTACAATGTGTACACAAAGGATAGACAGGACAGGAAGGGAGGAGGGGTTATGCTGTTAGTTAAGAAACACAAAATCAAAGGAAGTGCATCCAGTTGATGTGGGTGAACAATGCCATGTTGAGACTGTTTGGTGTGACATAAGCACTGGGAAAGGAAAAATGAAAGTAGGTGAGTGTTATAGGCCTAATGAATCTGATGAGTTTAATGAGCAATTGTGCAAAGAAACGAACTGATGATGTTACAAACAGCAAATTCAAAATGGGAGGCATTCAAACAATTTATCGTAGAAGCTACTAGGCTTTTCATACCAATAAAGAAATATTGTTCAAGATTTAGGCCTAAATGGATGTCAGATGAACTATTTAGACATGAGACAGAGAAGAAAAGTGCATGGGATACATATAAATTAACATATGACACAGAAGCCTATGATAGATATAAGCTGGTCTGTAACCAAGTTACAAAGGAGGTTAGGCAGGCAAAGGCAGATTACGAGAAATCTTTGGCAAGGGATGCAAAGAAAAACAGCAAAGAGTTCTTTACTTATGTAAATTCTACAAGGAAGGGGACGAATCAGATTGGTCCACTTGATATCGATGATTCAACTGTTGATGATCCTGCTCAGGTAACTAACAAACTAAATGAATATTTTGCATCGACATTCACACATGAGGAGTTATTCAGCGAGGGGAATGCCAGAGGTGCATCCTACTCTGGCAGTAAGCTAGATAGTCTTGTAATAACTGAGAGTAAAGTGGAGGAGAAATTGTTGAAGATAAACACAAGAAAGGCAATTGGGGTAGATGTAATCTACCCAGGTATATTAAAGTAAGGAAGTAAGCAAACCCTTATCCATAATTATGAGAGCTTCCCTGGACTCAGGGGAGGTACCATAGGCTGGAGATGTGCAAATGTGACCCCAATCCACAAAGGAGGATGAAAGGGAGACAAAAGTAATTACAGGCCTGTTAGTTTAACTTGTGTTCCAGGGAAATTAATGGAGGCACTGGTTAAAGAAGCATTGCAGGATCATCTAAACAAGACTTCAGTTACAGTTCGGACAGAGCATGGGTTTGTTAAGGGAAAGTCTTGCCTGACCAATTTGTTTGGATACTATGATGTAGTCACAAAGGAACTGGATGCAGGGAATAACTTTGATATTATATATTTGGATCTTAGAAAGGCTTTTGATACTGTTGCGCATGGAAGACTGCTGCACAAATTGGAGCAGTGTGGCATTGGAGGCAAATTGCTGCTATGGATAAAGGGATGGTTGAGTGGCAGAAGACATAGAGTGGTAATCAATGGACACTGCTCTTCGTGGACTAATGTTATTAGTGGAGTCCCTCAGGGTTCAGTGTTGAGTCCATTGTTTTCTGTATTTATAAATGATATTGATGATGGTATATCAGGCTTAATGTATAAGTTTGCAGATGATACAAAGGTTGGTTGTTAATGACACTAATGACAGTACTCTGGTGCAAGAGGATCTAGAAAAGTTGAGTGGATGGGCTGAGAGGTGGCAAATGACGTTTAACATTGACAAATGTAAAGTACTACATATGGGAAGCAGTAACCCCAGAGAAACATATCAACACTGTGGTACAACACTGACAGTGGTAGAGAATGAAAAGGACCTTGGGGTAATTGTGCAGACAGATATGAAGTTTTCTGAGCAGTGCAGACGGTCTGCAAGAGTAGCTCATGGTGGCTTGTCAATGATATACAGGAATTTTTCTAGCAGGGATAAAGAGGTGATTATCCCCTTGTATAAGGCAATGGTCAGGCTACACCTTGAGTGCTGTATACAAGTCCTCATTTTAAGAAGGATGTAGAGCTGCTGGAATGAGTACAGAGAATGGCAACAAAATTAGGGAATGGAACAAAGGGTTGTTCTTACAAGAAAGGCTTAGTGTTGCAAATTACAGTGTCTGGAGACTCATCACCTGCAAGGTAATCTGATTGAGATGTATAAAGCCTTGAATGGTTTGAGCATGCTCAATGTGGATGGGAAACTTCCTCTTGCTCAGAATAATCGCCTGAGAGGGCATAAATTCAAATTGAGGAAAGACGGTTGTAGGATAGATGTGCGGAAATTTGCCTTTAGCCAGTGGATGGTTGATTGCTGGAACAAACTTCCATCTGCTGTTGTAGAAGTTGATAGCTTAAATAGATTCTAGGCAGAACTTGACAATCATTTGGAGCGAGTGGATGGGTGAAATAAGGGGTTTTTTTTGGCTGATGCTATATAAGCTTGCTTTCTTGCATGCTTCTTCCTTTGCTAATGGTAATTCACAAAAGGAGATCAAATGGTGACATGATTAATTACAGATCTATTAGTTTGACTTCTGTTCCAGGGAAAATAATGGAGTCACTGGTTAAACATTGGAGGATCATTTAGCCAGATACAGCATAGGTTTGTCAAGGGGAAGTCTTGTCTGACCAATTTGTTGGATACTATGATGCAGTCACAAAGGAACTGGATGCAAAAAATAATTTTGATATCATATACTTGGAATTCAGGAAAGCTTTTGACACTTGTACATGGAAGATTACTGTACATATTTTATCAGTATGGCATTAAGGGCAAGTTGCTACAATGGATAAAAGGATGGTTGAATGGGAGAAGACAGAGAGTAGTGATCAATCGGTACTGCTCTACGTGGACTAATGTTATTAGTGGTGTCTCTCAGGGTTCAGTGTTGGGCCCATTGTTGTTTTGTATATTTATCAATGATATTAATGAAGGTATATGTCAACGTTTGTCGATGATACAAAGTTTGGCAGGGTTGTTAATGACAGTATGCTGCTGCAACAGAATATGGAAAAGTTGGGTAGATGGGCTGAGAAGTGGCAACTAAAATTTAACATTGACAAATGCAAAGTACTGCATTTGGGTAGCAGTAACCCCAGAGAAATTTACCAACTATGTGGTGTTACACTCAGGTAGTGGAGAATGAAAGAGAACTCGGGGTGATTGTGCAGTCAGATATGAAGTTTTCTGAGCATTGCAGACAGGCTGCATTGGGTCTTTTCAATGATATACAGGAATTTTGCGAGTAGGGATAAGGAGATGATTATCCCCTTTTATAAGGCAACGGTCAGGCCACACCTTGAGTACTGTGTACAGGTCTGGATGCCTCATTTTAGGAAGGATGTAGAGTTGAGAGAAGGGCTATAAGACTGAAGAAAGGAACAAAAGGGGGTGTCCTTATGAAGAAAGGTTTAAGTTCTGCAAATTGCAGTTTTTGGAGACTAGGCACCTGTGAGGTAATCTGATTGAGGTGTATGAATGAATGAATGAATTGAGTAGGCTCAATGCTGATGGGATTCTTCCTCTTGCTCAGATTAGAAATGTGAGGGGGACATAGATTCAAACTGAGGAAAGAGAGTTGTAGAATAGATGTGTGGAAGTTTGCCTTTAGCCAGCAGGTAATTGACTGCTGGAATAAACTGCCATCTGTTGTTGTGGAAGTTGTTAGCTTAAATAAATTAAAGATAGGACTAGACAAACATTTGGAATGAAAGGATCAGTGAAATAGGAAGGTTGTTCCCCCCCTTTGGGTGATGCTGTATAAGCTTGCTTTCTTGCATCATGTGCCTCTACTAATGCTAATGATAACATTAAACCTAAGACAGTGCATTAAGTTGACATGGGTGACTAGCGTAATGTTCAGTCAATTTGGAGTGTTATAAGCATTGGAAAAACAAAATTTAGAGTAGGAGTGTGTTACAGACCTAATGACTGTGATGAGCATACCAAACAGTTAAACAGAGAAATACAATTAAAATCCCCCATTTTATAAGACATTATGATTTATCATAATGTCTTATAAAATGGGGGATTTTAACTTTTGAGACTGCAATTTGTGGGTTGGTCACTCACACACTAGCAAGACATTGTAGATTTCATGGATGACTCTTTTTCTACAGCAGCAGCAGCATGTTAGTGAGGCAACAAGAGGAAGCAATACATTTTATCTGGTTATTAGCAATTAATCCTCATTCACTAAGTATCTGTAATTAAAGGAAGCAACTTGGTGGTGGTGATCACAGTGTACTAATATGGAATTTAATTAAAGACATAACTACTGTCCCTTTACATGTGACAGTAGTTATGTTTTTCACCCTTATGAAAGCAAAAGCAGAAGCTATTTCTTTCATAAGGGTTACTACACTGGTGTCAGTTTTTAAATTCTATGCAGTATGACCAACTGCTAATGTTACCAAGAGAAAATTTAAAAATAGGAAGCATTCAGAGATAATCACAGAAGCCACTATGCTTTTCATACCAACAAAGTAAGATTCTAGTCTTAGACCTAAATGGATGTTTGATGAAATATTGAGACACATGGGAGAGAAGAAAAATGCATGGAATGCATACAAATTATCAGGTGATACAGAAACTTGTGGTACAAAAAAAATTAGTTAGTAACCAAGTCAAAAAGGAAGTTAGGCAAGCTGAGGTTGATTATGAGGTCTCTGACAAAGAATGCAAATGACAGCAGGAAAAATTTCTATGCATATTTAAAAATAGAAGGAAAGGATTGAATCTTGTTGGGCCATATGATGTCAATGGGTTAACTATTGATGACCTTGCTCAGGTTGTTGACAAATTGAATAGGTATTTTGCATCTACATTCACACTTCTTCAGGAGAGGGGATGCCAGAAGTTTTTGTGATTAAATGATTTTGTGATAACGAAGGAAAGTGGAAGGAAAATAGTTGAACCTTAACATAAAAAAGGCACCTACGGTGGGTGGAATCTAATTATATTAAGGGAGGCAGCAAAGGTGCTAAGAAAACTCTTAGCTATAATCATGAGACCATCCTTGGATTCAGAGGAGATGCCTGTGGACTGGAGTCGTGCAAAGGTATCCCCAATTCTTAAATGGGGATCAAAGGTGATATGAGTAATTAAAGACCTGTTAGCTTAACTCGTAATGGAGTCATTGGTTAAAGAAGTAATGCAGAATCATTTAGACGATTTTTATTATCAGTAAGGGGTGGTCTCCTCTGATGAATCAGATCAGATACTACACTGTTTGACAAAATTAACAGAACAAAATGCTTTTCACAATTATTTTATTGTGAACAGTGGTCGCCGAAGGTGAATATTTGATATAATATGCATCCTGACATGCAAATTCCAAGTTTCCAATAGAAATCATCTTATACAGCTGCATATTAAGTAAATTATTCATGTCTATAAAAAGATGGGTTGCAACCACATCATTTCTTGCTCAGTAGGATAGCCACATCTCCAGTACTTGGATGGCAAGTCGTTGTTTAGATGATTCTTTGAGATGGCAGGCCATTGGATGACTTGAAGCTGGGCAGTCTCAGCACTGTGGAAGCAGTTTCAGGAGACAGGAGCCATTACAAGAAGAGCTGGCCAAGGTTCTCCAAGGATTACACCAATCAGATCACACTGCTGTCTGGCTCTAACAGCAAGATGGAACCCTACAATATTCTGTCATCAACTGTCACTTGAGATTTTATATGCTTAACTCATGTGTAAGCAATTGGTCTTTACTTAATGTCATTAAGTAAACTTGACTCTACTTAAGGCCATGAAGATAGTTTCGACACTATAAATTCACAATAATGCCTGAATTTATGTTATTTTGTGTACTGGACCCAGGCTAATAGGCACATATAACAGTTTTATTAATTATTATGTAGTGTCTCACCATGACTCTAACCATGAATTGAAGACTAAACTCTAAACAAGGAAGTTTTCTGTACCTATTATTACTTCCAATCTTTTGTAATTACATTTTATTTTAATTTTTTCACCCTTATTTGAAATTTTTAACAAGATTTTTATTATCATTAAAATGTAAAGAACCAAATATATGTTTAGTTAATGTTTGTAGAGGAAAAACACTTATTTATATAAGTGTTTTTTCTCTACAAACATTAAATAAACAAAATATATTTTATAACAAAATAACAATGTACTTACACATTTATTATACAGGTGTCTTAATCTTTCTACTGTTAAATATTCTCTCATTATTACACCCTTATGAAGCAACAATGTAACAAAATCTAACTGGCTTGATTCCAAAGCTTGTGTCATAATTTCTTCCAAGCAGAGCTGTGGCCAGGATGTGGGCTTTGAGAAGTACTCAGAAGCAACATCTGCTCGCTGCCATCTAACTGTTTGCATTAGTTGTTCTTGACACCCTTTTTTTCCTTGTGCTAGGGTATTATAAAAATTAATGAACCTTATATGACATGACAGTACAATAACAAAAGCAGAGCAATAATCATAAAATAAAGAGGATGATCAGGAGAGGAATGGGGCTGTTCCTAATACAAGAACATATTTCAATTAAGCAAAGTTGCTTTTATATTGTGAATAATATTCAGAATGCTTAAATGATAAGAGTAATTGTGCAACTGTATATTTTGAAAAATACTGGGGAGCAGCAACTTAAAAATAACAATGGCACAAACCACATCCCATCCTCTGTTTCACAAATATGTGAGAAAGGTGTTTCTCTAAAACGGTGTTCACAGACCTGCTTATAATCTTCCTGCCTTTACCCTACCAGATAGTGGCTGGAGCTCCCTCCAGTAGTCTGAGTAGTGTTCATGCAGGGAGCATCATCAAGGCCACACTGTAAAGGAGCTGGGTATATTCTTGATGTGTATATGCCATATCCAAAAATTTAATTATTTCAAATATCATGTTCTCACACCTTTTCTTACTACTGAATACATCACGAATAGTCAAACTAATAGAATAACTGGAAATTGGTGAAATAATAAGCACAAACATGCATGGAGTGTAATATGCCTTTAATTTCTTAAAGAATTACAGATGATTCACAGACATTTTGTGGTACTATCTGTACCAACTGTTTTCAGTAAATTTCTGTAATGCTGTCCTTAAGATACTATCCACCTCATACCAATTTATATCATAAAGACAACATTACAGGAGTTCACTGAAGAAGTGGTACAGGAATTACCACGAAATGTCTGAGAATAATCTGTAATTCTTTAAGAAATTAAAAACAGATAATATGATATGCTAGTTTAAGTGCTCATTATTTCACCAATTGCCAGTTCTTGATATACCTGTGCACCATACCACTAAAAGAATATTTAAGATCTATATACACAAACAGCACTAATAAAAGACACTTATCTGCAAAAAACTCTAACCCTCCCAAATACTTCCTGATTCATTTTACAAATATAATATATGTGCTTGTTCCAATTTCAATTATGTCAATTTCCACTCACAGTATGCCAAGCCTCATTTATTTAATGCTAGGACCATTATAAATAAACTTGATGCAAATTCTATGTGATCTGTGTGTATGTATCTATTTGATCCTAAGGATACCAGTTACATGGTAATACTCTTCTTTGACCTGTGCCTTAATCAGGTAATTATTTATTAATATTTTTATATTAATAGTAATTTAACTATGAACGTGGGCCATAAAACTGATTGACCTTGTTTTGAGGTATTGTTAACCTCAACAAAAAGAGCTATTTGAATGGTTAGTCTCAGGAGCTGGAAACGGTCGCTACCCCACCTCTAGGGATTCTAATCTCTTTAATCAGAAAAAAACTTAGAGCTGCTTGCAAACGGCAATAATGACTCAGACTAAGAACACAATACTCGCAGTAACTGCTGGGACATGTGACCTTTACCATACCTCGACAGATGAAACCTTAATCTGTAGCAAATCAAAGCACAGAATATGACCGTTATGCTTGGGGTATTCAAGCCTCTCTCTCTCTCTCTCTCTCTCTCCCTCTCTCTCTCTTGCTTGTCGCTGACAGGAGCGGATTAAGGTCGATTGGGGCCCCAGGCGCAGAAGAAAATATTGGGCCCCTTAAAAAAAGAGACAGGGAAAATAAAAATACATGTTAACCATTTTTTTTAAATAAATAAAAAATATTATGTACTATTAATTTTTTATTTCCAATAAAATTTGAATATAATATATGTATAATATAATTAATAATAGCATAATAATAATCACAAAGTTTTGAACTAATATGTTCAACTAATTTGTTGGGGTTTTGTGTAGGCCCTTCAGAAGTCGGGGCCCAGGGCGCGCGCCTGGTGCGCCTGCCGTTAAATCCGCCTCTGGTCACTGAGAAAAAGGAAAGGGTTCCTGGGGGAAATGTCTAAACGGTAAATAAGGAACCACAGCAATGGCCAATAGGAAGGATGACACCCCACCTCTGTGGAGAGAAGAAAATGCATTGATACTTCATACCATGGAAGAGGGCAATTCTGTAACCCCTCACCACTGCTCTGATATTAGCATTAGCATTAGCATTAGTAGAGGCATTTGATGCAAGAAAGCAAGCTTATGCAGCATCAGCCAAAAAAAAAAAAAAAAAAAAAAAAAAGTAACATAAATAAATAAAAATAACCACTTCCACTTCACCCCTCTGTTCGTTCGAAATACCTGTCCAGCTGAGCCTTAAACTTATTTAGGCTATCAACTTCCACGACAAGGGATGGAAGTCTGTTCAATATGCAAAACAATGACTTGGAGAATAAAGAAAGTAATTTTGATCAAGAACTTAAGAGATCATTTGGAATATGAGCAAGACCAGAGAAATGACCCACCAAATGATTTAAGGGAAAAGCTGTGAGTTCACAAACGCAGCCCAATGTAAACAAATCATGTTATTGTGTGTGTGTCCTGACAACTGCCAAAATGCCGGTGATCGCAGTTCCTTACACTCAGATCCCCTGATGCAGTGAGTGAAAAGTCATACACCCCAACATCTCAGCAACCAGAATAATAGCATTAGCAGTGTAATAGTGGAAGCATTTACACAATTTGTTTATCCTTGCTATACAAGCTGAAGAGTATATGCAAAATTTTGAGGAAAATTTTCCAAAAATTTATGAATGTTTATCTACTCTACTCAGTATAAACCAAGAACTTTGTGCACAGAATGAGGAAATTAGAAAGGAAATGAACAGGTTGTAAAACCAGATAATAGACCTGAAGAGCAATATTATGCTATCAGAGTGATCTGCATATCAATCATTTCTGTGGGATCCACAGACCTCAAAACCAGCTAGCAGAGATGTTTACACCGTACCTTCTCAATTTGAAAAAGTTTGTGTTGACCATGTATCTTTCTTGACAACTAGCTCTGGCGTTGAAGTGGATAACAGATCAAAAGACGCAGTCTTGAACATGCCACCCATTACAGTTTATGAACATAATAGAGAAATGGGAGATTTCATTGAACACCCGTCTGAGAGCTAAATCATATCTAAACGTGCTCAAGCTAAACCTGCCCAAGGAAACAAATGGTGTTCGTGTGCCACCTGACGAAGTCAGCCCAGATCAATACACAAATAAAAATGCAGCATCAAATGCTCCAGGAAATCACTCATCAGTTAGCCCTAAACAAGACTGAACCACTGCCCGGTCTGGGACCAACACGGTCATCATCATCATCATCCATTTTCAATCCACTGCAGGATGAAGGCCTCTCCAGCAACTTTCCAGTTCCTTCTGTTTTGAGCACTGGCCATCCATTTACTACCCACAAACTCATGAATTTCATCTATCCATCTCCGCCTTTGTCTTCCAGGATTTCTTCTAGCTCCTCTTGGGTACCATTCTGTTATTTTCTTTAGTCCATCTGTCATCATGTCTTAGAGCTATGTGTCCTGGCCAAGACCATTTTAGTTCTTAGTTTTGATAAGAATGTCCTTTACTTGAGTTTGCTGCCTAATCCATGTGTTTCTCTTCTTATCTAACAGTCTGATTCCCAATATAATTCATTCCATTCTTGGCTGTGTAGTTCTCAGCTTCTCTTCCATTCTTTTGGTGAGTGCCCAAGTTTCATTTCCATAAGTCATGGTGGGGAGTATACATTGGTTCATTATTTTACGTTTCAGACAAACTGGGATATTGCTCTTCAGTATGTGACTATATTTCCTGAATGCTATCCATCCAAAATTTATTCTTCTCTTGACTTCCAGCCATTTATCATTATTACAGGTAATAACTTGTCCCAGATAAGTATATGACTCCACCTTTTCAATTACTGCTCCTTCAATCATTATTTCCCTTTCTGTGGCATACTTGTTCATCATTACTTTTGTTTTAGCCATATTCATCTTTAGTCCAAAATCCTTACTAACTGTGCATAACTGATTAAGATTTTCCTCTAATTCTTTGGGATCGTGGCTTATGACCACAATGTCATCTGCAAATCGTAAATGGTTTAGGTACTCTCCGTTCACACTGACTCCTTTCTGCGACCAGTCTAATCTTCTGAAAGCTTCCTCAAGGGCAGCAGTAAACAGCTTTGGGGATATTGTGTCTCCTTGTCGAACTCCTTTCTCGATTTTAAATTTGCTACTGTCTTTGTCTAGTCTAATAAAGGAGGTAGCACTCTCATATATTTTCTTCAAAATCATAATATATGGGGTATCTATGCCTTGTTTTTCCAGTGCCCGAAACATTGCCTTATGCTGTATGGAGTCAAATGCCTTTTCATAATCCACAAATGCCAGGCATAATGGTGTTTTATATTTATCTGCTTTCTCCATTAGCTGTGATATTACGTGAAGGTGATCCATAGTTGAGAATCCTGTCCTAAAGCCAGCTTGCTCTTTCGGTTGATTCTCATTAAGTATTCTTTCTAATCTGTTAGTAATGACCCTTGTGAACAACTTGTAGATGTGGGATAACAAGCTAATTGGTCTATAATTTCCAATTTCTGATTTATCTCCTTTCTTATGCAGCAAAACTATGATTGCATTATTCCACTGCTTAGGCGTCACACCTTTTCTAATGCACTTTGTGAAGAGCCTTGCCAGTTTTTGTGTTATGTCTCTTCCTCCCAATTTTAACAACTCTACAGTAACTTCATCTTCCCCCGGGGCTTTCCGATTCTTAATTTTCTTCAATGCATGTTCTACCTCATCAGGAAGAATATCGGGTATGTCGTATGTGTTGCTACTTTGCAATCCATCTTCCCCACTGCTGGTATCATTCCCTCGCTCCTTGTATAATTCTCTATAGTAGTCTTCTGCTATTTGAATTATGCCTTCTCTGCTGTTTATAAGTAAACCATCGCTATTCTTCAGTTTCAGTATCATTTGTCTTTCTGTATTACTGCTCATGGCTGCTGATTTAAATCCTTTGTTTTCCCTTAATGCTTGTTCTACTTTTCTTGTGTTAAATCTTCTTATGTCCTCTCTGAGTCTCTTTCTAATGGCTTTGCATAACTCAGTATACTCAATTTTCTCCCTGTCAGTGTTTTTCTTGCTCTTTATTTGTCGTCTTCGGTTCATCATGACAAGTGTTTCTTGACTAATTTTTTCTTCTTTGGATTTCTGTTTCCCTATAGGTTTCTTGGGCTTTATCACTTTCAGAAAGTTGTAATATTCCTCGTCGATATCTTGGTCCTGGGCAGTCTGCAGAAGCTCAAACTTGTTCTTAAGTTCCAGTACATACTGCTTTTTCTCCTCTGCTGTTATCTCAAAGACCTTTGTATTATTTACTCGAGTCAGTTTTTTCCTTTCCTTTCCTACATCTATATCAAGTGTACATCTTACCATTCTGTGATCACTTCCAACATTTACCTTATTCAGGACAGTAACATCATTCACAATATATCTTCTGTTAGTGAGGATGAAGTCGATTTCATTAGTTGTTAATACATTTGGACTCTTCCATGTCCACTTTCTGTTCACCCTTTTCTTGAAAAAAGTGTTCATTACTGACAGTCCTTGAGATTCTGCAAATTCCACAAGTCTTTCACCTCTTTTATTTCTTTCACCAATTCCAAAATTTCCTATAGTTCCTCTTTCTGCACTGTTTTGTCTTTTTCCAACCTTAGCATGGAAGTCCCCCATAATAATAGTGTAGTGGGTTTTCTGCTCATCTAGAAGACTCTCAATTTCGGTGTACATTTCTTCAACGTCTTCATCATCATGGCTCGATGTTGGTGCATAAATCATTATAATCTTTAGCTTGTACCTTTTAGAAATCTTGAGTATTAGTCTTGATACCCTTGGTGATGTACTTTTGAATTCCAAAATGTTGTTTTTAAAATCTTTATGGACCAGAAACCCAACTCCACCTTCACTCCTTTCACTGTTTCCATTGGTGTACAGCAGATTTCCACTTGATAAACTTATAAGTGATTCATTTCTTCTACACGCAAGTATACATGCACCTATTTCTATTCTTAGCTACCCTAACACAACCCATGTGTTTACTTGTACCGCAATGACTCCCGGCAGTCTCTGAAAGAAATATCCTGCATCTTGTTTTTCAGGCTTCTGCTCATTCCAATAGAAGCAGTGCAAGAATCTCTTTCACCTCTGCCAGTGGCTACTGTTAATCTATTCGTCTTTGTCTCCCCCCAAGCTAGCAGTTTTCCGACCCACCTAACACTGCCTCGATAGCATCAGCAAATATTCTTGCACCCTTTCTATTTAAGTGTATCCCATCCCTGTAGAAGCAATCTCTCCTGTTAACAAGTACAGTCCAGGCTGAAAAAAATTCTACCCCTTGAGCCTTGCACAATCTTTCCAGGGCCGAATTGATCGACAAGGTTCTCATCATATACTCCCTCCTATCGTGTCTGGGCAGAATTGCAGACACTTTCAAATTCAACCCTATTTCACGGCTTTTTTTAACAGTGACCTGTACTAGTTAAGCAATTCTGCCGGTCTCCTACTCTTGATATCATTAGTGCCAACGTGTACAACTATATCACCTTTTGTGCCCTTAAAAGATGATATCCGCTCTACAACGTCACCAACCTTTGCCCCTGGCAGACATACCCTGGTCCTGTTCCACCTATCCTTTTTACAAAGCATGTTCCCCGTTTCCCTGACAATAGAGTCACCAACAACTACTAGTTCCTTTGGGACCAGCGCATTCTGCCTTGGGGGTTGCCGCTGTGTTGCGCGACGACCAAGTGTAAGCTCTGGCGTTGATGTGGGCAGCTGAGAGCTTGATGGGCCCCTCAATTTAGTTCCTTCGAGGGCATCCACCCTGTCCTTCAAGCTCTCATATAGGCCCATAAGAACGCTGAGTTTTTTGCCTGATTTTGATACACTCCTTGCATCGCGCACACACAAAGACATTCCCCATGGCAATATCATGTACCGTACCTGAATGCTCCACAAACATCATGCAAGCTCTGCATTTTAGAAGGCTGTGATTCAGAAGTCAACTGCCCCCCTCAGTTCTCCTCTGAGCCACAGCACTTCCATTAGCTTGAGCCTTTTGTTTTGCTGCTCTGGTCTGAGTCATGTTTCTTTTAATTTAAATAAAATTTCAATTTCAGTTTATAACCCTAAATTATCTCCCAACACAGTTATAACGGGATATATATTTTTTAGTGTCAAGTATTAATTATCTCCGAGTTCCCTTTATATAACTTCTGTATCAGTTATGTATTAATTAATTATGTTACGTTTGTAATCTAAGTCGGTATATGTATTTAGTTAAAAGTACAATTTAAATGCCAACGAAGTTCAAGAAGTTTAATAGATTTTACCGATCACTGAAAATATTATAACCTATACTATACTAACGCTATCTACGTTCAATATAGGACGATCGTATGACAAAGACAAAGGCAGAAGTTACGAACGGTAATCTATGGACACTTAAGTATTAATTAACTTTCATATCTCGCTGTCTCAATTCGGAATAAACTAACGATCTTTACTAGGTCTATAAGCTACTTACAAAAAATAATTTGATGTAAAAAATATTCAATAAGCGGCTAAATATGGCTAAAAAAAAACTTCTCGTTCAGCGGAGTTGCGACTTGTAACATGTGTATACTCTTACCGATACTTTTATGCAATTGCAAGGCTGAGTAAAGAATAAATACACCAAATTAATCAGAAAATCTCAAAATAATGCTATACTGCTAAATTTAAATCGAAAGTTTTAGAAAAACAATAATTTCAAATCAATAAATAAGAAAAATCCACTTAGCGGCTTTGAACACGTCTGGTCCCTACTAGCCTCGTCAGCAGAATTGGAAATACTAATTCTGTCATCAGATGCAGTCATTTTCGTAAATCCCACGCTAGTACCCAATGAACACTGCCTGTGGCAATGAAAACAGTGCAAGGATGTTTGTTCCAATAATCAACCACTAAAGGCAAATTTCACACATCTATTCTGCAACTGTCTTTGCTCACATTGAATTTATGCCCTCTCAAGTGCATAATTTGAGCTAGAGGAAGAATCCCATCAGCATTGGGCTTGCTCAAAACATTCTTACACCTCAATCAGATAACCTCACAGGTGTCTAGTTTCCAGATGCTGCAATTTGCAGAATTTAAGCCTTTCTTGGTAAGAGCACCCTTTTGTTCTCCCTCACCAATCTCATTTCCCTTCTCAATACTCATTCCAGCAGTTCTACATCCTTCCTAAAATGAGGCCTCCAGACCTGTATGCAGTACTCAAGGTGTGGCTAACCATGGCCTTAATAAAAGGGAATAATCACATCTTAGTCCCTGGTAGCAAACTTCCTGTATATCAGTGACAAGATCCGAAGAGCAGCTCTGGCAGCATGTCTACACTGTTCTGAACACTTCATATCTGACTGCACAATTACTCCCAGATCTTTTTTCATTCTATTCTAAAACTGCCTTTCCTCAGTTTGAATCCAAATACAATATGCATAAATTTATATTTATGCATATATAAATTTAATATAAATATAAATTTATGTATAATATGCATATACAGGGTGATTCACTACCAGTGCGACAAACTTGCAGGAGGTGTAGGGGGCACAAAGACGAATTGAAATCACATAGCATTGCAGGGTCCGAAATGCCTTCATCATGCAGTAGAGGACGTTGAACGGGAGGTCGCGTGAACAGCGATCCCGCTGGAAGTCAGCATTTGCGAGTTGGTTCCCGAGGCAGTAGGATGGACGAGTATTCAAACGTTGAACTGGCCAACATGCACCTCGCGTATGGAGTGCGGACTGTAATGGCGTGCCGCTCTGTGCTTGTATCAGGAACGTTTCCCGTACAGGCATGCTCCTCATCATACGATTTTCGCACATGTGCACAGAAGGTTACGTGAGACTGGTTGTTTCACAAGAGGTACCATGAATCAAGAGTGAACGACGAGGACACCAGACAATGAAGAGGATTGCCTTCTGCAAGACGTAGGTCTTGCAGAAGGCAATCCGAGTACGAGTACTCGAGCGATAGGCCAACGATTGGGTATTTCCCAATCCACTGTATGGAGGACACTGTCAACAAACCAAATGAGTTCATACCATCTGGAACGCATCCAATCATTGGAGCCTGCGGATTATCCACTCTGGAGGACTTTTGCTACTTGGTTTCTTCAACAGAAACGGTTCGCAAATGCTGACTTCCAGCGGTATCGCTGTTCACGCGACCTCCCATTCAACATACTCTACCGCATGACGAAGGCATTTCGGACCCTGCAATGCTATGTGATTCCGATTCATCTTTGTGCCCCCTACACTTCCTGCAAGTTTGTAGCACTGGTAGTGAATCACCCTGTATATATATGCATAAATATAAGTATACAGATTATGCATATTTATATTTATGAAAGTTATAACAAGAGAATATGAGAACACAATATAGGAAACACAAGGAAATAATTATTATTTAACATCTAAATACTAATAGTCAGTTCACAAACACCACATTACGGAAAATAATGACAGTTTAATAATATGAAAATAATCCGAATAAAATTTGCAAAAAAAAAAAATGATACAAATTATAATCAAACATGCAAGTACTGCATTGTAATAATCTTCTTCCTCTTTGCATGTGTATCAATCACTTCATTTATTAATTTTTCCAAAAACTCATTTAGGTCCTCTAAGCTTCTCTTCATGCAATCTTGCAATATTACAGTACAGGTGCATATATATAATAAAAAGGTTATAAAATGTATTGTTTATAGACTGCAACCAGACTGTCTTGTTTGTGGTATACAAAAGAAGAATTAGCCACAAGTAGACTCTCACTGTGAAAAAAAGAAATAAAGGGAATGTGATAACCATAAAGTGAAACTACCGATGATTGAATTAGTTAAGTGGCTACAGTAGACTCCTCTGAAACAAGCAGGACACTTTATAATTACAATAGCATCTGTCAGGAACCAATTCAGGTGAACCTTTTCACGGCCTGCTATCTTTTTTGCAATAATACAAACAAAGAATTAGTCGCAAGTAGACCCATTTGTGTGAAACACTATCAAGAGATGGTTTGTGTGAAAATACTGTAAAGGGATCCTGAAAACCATAAAATAAAAATGTGGTCACTTTAAATAGCGGCTTTTAGTTACAATTTGTGCAGCCAGAAATATTGCCCATTTAATTATATTGAAAATTTTGTCTTTTGAATTTTAGTGCTTTATTTTCGCCATGTACCACCTAACAAGTACCGCACTTAGTTGATATGATTTTTCGTGTTACGTTTATTTGACATAAATTTATTGAATTCGTGTTTTATAAAATAAAAATTACTATTTTTCACCCGGGGGTTTATTCCCCTGGGGGTGACACCCTCGGTCACTCCCCTGGATTCAACACCGATCCTATCCACCACAGGTGCTTTTCTTATGTTTAACTTGAACAATTATAAAGGGATTTCGTAGATGAAACTGAAACATAAATATAGCGTTATAACTGTGTTGGGATACAAGTTTAGGGTTTTGATTTTGTACTGAAATTGAAATTTTATTGAAATTAAATTGAAATCATGACTCAGACCAGAGCAGCAATGCAAAAGGCTCAAGCTAATGGGAGTGCTGTGGCTCAGGGGAAAACTGAGCGGGGGCAGTTGCCCTCTGAATCACAGCCTTTTAAAATGCACTATTTGCTTGATGTTTGTGGAGCAGTCAGGTACGGGACATGATACTGTATGGGGGATGTCTTTGTATGTGCGCGATGCAAGGAGTATAAGGAAATCAGGCAACAACTCAGCGCTGTTATGGGCCAATATGAGAGCTTGAAGGACAGGGTGGATGCCCTTGAAGGATTAAAAGTGAGGGGCCCATCAAGCTCTCAGCTGCCCACACCAACGACAGAGCTTGCACTTGGGCATCACGCAACACAGCGGCAACCCCCAAGGCAGAATGCGCTGGTCCCAAAGGAACTAGTAGTTGTTGGTGACTATTGTCAAGGAAACGGGAAACATGCTTTATAAAAAGGATAGGTGGAACAGGACCAGGGTATGTCTGCCAGGGACAAAGGTTGATGACGTTGTAGAGCGGATATCATCTTTTAAGGGCACAAAAGGTGATATAGTTGTACACATTGGCACTAATGATATTAAGAGTAGGAGACCGGCGGAATTACTTAACAAGTACAGGTCACTGTAGAAAAAAAGCCGTGAATTAGGTTGAATTTGAAAGTGTCTGCAATTCTGCCCAGACACGATAGGAGGGAGTATATGATGAGAGCCCTGTCGATCAATTCGGCCCTGGAAAGATTGTGCAAGGCTCAAGGGGTAGAATTTTTTTCATCCTGGTCTGTACGTGTTAACAGGAGAGAGTGCTTCTACAGGGATGGGATACACTTAAATAGAAAGGGTGCAAGAATGTTTGCTGATGCTATCGAGGCAGTGTTAGGTGGGTCGGAAAACTGCTAGATTGGGGGGATACAAGAACTAATAGATTAACAGTAGCCACTGGAAGAGGTGAAAGTGATTCTTGCACTGCTTTAATTGGAATGAGCAGCAGCTTGGAAAATAAGATGCAGGATATTTCAGAGACTGCTGGGAGTCATTGGGGAACAAGTAAACACATGGGTTGTGTTAGGGTAGCTAAGAAAAAGAACAGGTGCATGCATACTTGCGTGTACACCAATGCTAGGAGTTTGGTAAATAAATTTGATGAATTTGAGGTATTGCTCAAAGCATCAAAGGTGGATATTGTTGGGATATCAGAGACGTGGTGTCACACAAATATAAGTAATGTAGAACTGGAATTTGGGGAGTACAACGTCTACAGAAAGGATAGACAGGATAGGAAGGGATGAGGGGTTATGCTATTAGTTAAGAAACACAAAATCCAAGGAAGTGAAGCCAGTCGACATCACTGGAAAGTGCAGTGTCGAGTCAGTTTGATGTGACATAAGCATTGGTAGATCAAAATTGAGAGTATGAGTGTGCTATAGGCCTAATGACTCTGATGAGTATAATAAGAAACCGTACAGGGAAATAGAGTGGGCCAGTAAATCAGAGAGTCTTATAATGGGGAATTTTAATTTCCCAGATATTGACTGGAATTTGTGGGTTGGTCACTCACACACTAGCAAGGCTTTTGTGGATTTATTGGATGATTGTTTTCTAAATCAGCATGTTCGGGAGGCAACTAGAGGGAGCAATACTCTTGATTTGATTATCAGTAGTGATTCTTCATGCATTAAGAATCTGCAGATACAGGAACCACTAGGTGGCAGTGATCACAGTATGCTGTGAAAGGGAAGGGTTATTGCTTTCATAAAGGCGACTACGATGGTCTCAGACACTATTTAAATTCTATACAGTGGGACCAACTGATGATGTTACCAACAGCAAACTCAAAATGGGAAGCATTCAAAGAACTTATCTTGGAAGCTACTAGGCTTTACATACCAACTAAGAAATATTGTTCAAGGTTTAGGGCTAAATGGATGTCAGATGAACTAATGAGACATATGGCAGAGAAGAAACATGCATGGGATACATATAAATTAAAACGTGACACAGAAGCCTATGATAGATATAAGTTGATCTGTAACCAAGTTACAAAGGAGGTTAGGCAGGCGAAAGCAGATTACAAGAAATCTTTGGCAAGGGATGCAAAGAAAAACAGCAAGGAGTTCTTTACTTATGTAAACTCTAGAAGGATGGGGATTAATCAGATCGGTCCACTTGATATCGATGGTTCAACTGTTCATGATCCTGCTCAGGTAGCTAACAAACTAAATCAATATTTTGCATCTGCATTCACACATGAGGAGTTATTCAGGAAGGGGAATGCCATAGATGAAGTAAACACTGGCAGTGAGCTATATGACCTTGTAATAATTGAGAGTAAAGTGGAAGAGAAATTGTTGAAGATAAATACAAGAAAGGCACCTGAGGTGGATGGGATCTATCCAGTTATATTAAAAGATGCAGCAAAGGAAGTTTTTTTTTTTTTTTTTGGTAGTTGTTGGCGCATCGGCTTCTGTGGTCATAATGCACCTCCCAAGGTTTTTTTGCAATACTTTTGATCCCGCGTCCTTTGGGTTGCCAGGAAGGCACTTTACTCACCCAGCTAGCCAGGTCGGCAGCAAAGGAAGTAAGCAATCCTTTAGCCATAATTATGAGAGCTTCTTTGGACTAAGTGGAGGTACCCACAGACTGGAGATTTGGAAATGTAACCCCAATTCACAAAGGAGGATTAACTGCTGACACAAGTAATTATAGACCTGTGAGTTTAACTTCTGTTCCAGGAAAATTAATGGAAGCACTGGTTAAAGAAGCACTGCAGGATCATCTTGACAAGAATTCAGTTATAACTCACACACAGCATGGTTTTGTTAAGGGAAGGTCTTGCCCGACCAATTTGATTGGATACTATGATGTAGTCACAAAAGAATTGGATGCAGGGAATAACTTTGATATTATATATTTGGATCTTAGAAAGGCATTTGATACTGTTGCACATGGAAGACTGCTGAACAAATTGGAGCAGTGTGGCATTGGTGGCAAATTGTTGCTATGGGTAAAGGGATGGTTGAGTGGTAGAAGACAGAGAGTGGTAATGAATGGACACTGCTCATTGTGGACTAATGTTATTAGTGGAGTCCCTCAGGGTTCAGTGTTGGGTCCAGTGTTGTTTTCTGTATATATAAGTAATATTGATGATGGTATATCAAGCTTAATGTCTAAGTTTGCAAACGATACAAAGATTGGCAGGGTTGTTAAGGACGCTACTGACGCTATGCTGCTGCAAGAGGATCTGGAAAGGTTGAGCAGATGGGCTGAGAGGTGGCAAATGAAGTTTAACGTTGACAAATGTAAAGTACTACATATGGGAAACAGCAACCCCAGAGCAACGTATCCCCTTGTATAAGGCAATGGTCAGGCCACACCTTGAGTACTGTATACAGGTCTGGAGGCCTCATTTCAAGAAGGATGTAGAGCTGCTGGAACGAGTACAGAGAAGGGCAACAAGGTTAGTGAACAGGACGAAGGGTTGCTCTTATGAAGAAAGGCTTAAGTTTTGCAAATTGCAGTGTCTGGAGACTAGGCACCAGCGAGGTGATCTGATAGAGGTGTACAAAGCCTTGAATGGTTTGTGCATGCTCAATGCTGATGGGATACTGCCTCTTGCTCAGAATAATCACCTGAGAGGGCATAAATTCAAATTGAGGAAAGACAGATGTAGGATAGATGTGTGGAAATTTGCCTTCAGCCAGCGAATAGTTGGTTGGTGGAACAGACTTCCATCCCTTGTTGTGGAAGTTGATAGCCTAAATAAATTTAAGGCTCAGCTGGACAGGTATTTCGAACGAACGGAGGGGTAAAGTGGAAAGGTTTTTTTTTTTTTTTTTTGGCTGATGCTGCATAAGCTTGCTTTCTTCATCATATGCCTCTACTAATGCTAATGCTAATTTCTCCTCCGCTTTCTTCTCAGTTATTACAAAGCCATTTAGCTCTCTGTTAAAGAGTTTGATAACTTATAGCCTCCACATGTGCACGCAAACAGATGAGCCTTCTGTTGTGAATGTAGATGGAAAATACTCATTCAGTTTGCCAATTAGCTGAGCAGGATCATCATCATTCAAACAATTTAATGAAGTAGACAATCTGTTTTTTACCCTTCCTTGTAGAGTACACAAAGTCTTTGCTGTTTTTCTTTGAATTCTTTGCCAAAGATTTCTAAAAATCTGCCTTCGCCTAACCTCCTTTGCGATTTGATTACAAATAAAATATATTGATAATTTATATGCATTCTAAACATTTTTCTTCTTCGCCAAAAGTCTCATTTCATCTGAAATTCATTTGCAGTACTTAAGATGTAGACCTGATAATTACCTTATAGAATGCACTTATATGTACACATGAAAGATGTTTTATTTTATTTAAAAATATCCTTGTCTTGGACAAGGTTAAAATTGTTTAGTATGAAAATAATCCAAACAAGTTTAACATTTTAAAGCATTTATTTTTTTGACAGTTTCATGAATTTGAGGTTGCAATACATGTTCAATAGGTAATTTACTTACAATAGGTTTGTGACAGCTAAAATATGATACATACACTTGAATTTGTAAAGAGTGTATATGTCTTTGAAACACAGCATCAATTATAGTTCCATGATTAGTAGTTGAAGCAGATCTAGAAGAATTTAACATTAGTCCCAATTTATTTTCTAAGAAATCAGTCAAAGGTTTGGATTGAGTAACTGTAAAATTAACGTCAAAATCTCCATTAAGTATTGTTATCCATTGGTATTCAGTCGTATTTCTTGGGAGAAAATTTGTTGTAGCAGTACAGCTCCTTCAATCGTGTAAGGAAGTAAAATGAAATGGATGAATTTTGTTGTTTGTTATTTGGTTTTTAGGAGCATTAGCAACTAAGGCCATATTGCTCTGGGGATATGCAGTGGTCATTCCCTGACCTTTCTGCATCCTCTGTATTTGGTGGTCATGGGCTCCAATTCCGATCAAATCAAGAAGCATGTGCTACGCACTGTTGCTTCTCCCCACCTGGCTACGGAGGCGCCGGATGAATTCAATGATGCATTTGATCTTTTGGTTAGGTGAAATGTAAGTGACTACCAACAATATCGTTTGAATGTCAGGAAGAAGGCTTTCAGCTGCATAAATGTCTCCAACAGGTCTAATACTCACGGATTTGGCAAGAGTTTGTTGATAAATCACTTCCATATGAGTACGATTTTCTCTCTTATGATAAACTGCTTCAACACCAGCTTGTTAATCTTCTTGTTTGAATTGAACGACACAATCGAAGTTAGGTATGCTTACTTCTTTGTTATTTAGTCTCAATTCAGAAAGTAGAAGTAAAATTGGATTATTGTGTGACTACATAAAGTGAGATCATCACTGTGAGCATGTAAACTTTGACAATTTAACATTAGAAAGGAAAAATCTTCTCATTTACCGATGAACTCGTATAAAGTATCTTGAATGGTAAATAGAGGATTACTCGACAACCTGGTCATTTCAGCTTGAAGTGGAAGAGTAGATGTAGCGTTTCTCAGTCAATGATTAATTTCTTTTCATTTGCAGCAATAATGTAAAGATCATTGATATCGGTAACTCGAGATAATGCAACATAAATAGTTGTTGTTTATGATATTTCTCATATTCATAAACTACGGAATTGATAGTACCCCCTGAGATTTCTGGATGGTAATAGCACAAGCCGGTGTTAGTGGAAAATGAATTTGTTTAGCCAAGATCATTCTGTTGTTATTCAATGAAACACTCTTACTTCTTGTGATCGGTAAAGCTACTAAATCAATTTCTCTAACCACAGCAAACATATGAGCCTTCATTCTAGCAAGTTGACCCACAGCAGGTGATCCTGGAAATTTAAACAAAAGAAGTTTAATACAATTAGTCTCTTTGTCAATACATGCCAATTTTCCGAAAGCTCTGTTAGCCAAACTATTGGACACATCAATATTAGTGGGGCCTGCAATGCATTGCTTAATCTGTTGATAAATAGGCATTGCTCATACGGGGGATAGCTGACGCAAATCACCAATCAGAAAAATGTCTAATCCACTGAAATTATGATCTATATGGCCTGCAATTTGTCACAGACGAACTGAGATAAAATCTATCTGAGATAAAAGTGCAGCTCCAATCATACTAACTTCACTGATAATTAAAACACATACAAATTTGAAAAGAGTGTGATATTGTTGAGCAACTTCATAAGACAGAGGTAAATTCTTTGATACTGAAATTTTCAATGCAGTGTGCATGGTAGTAAAATTAATAGCTACAGCAGTTTTTTTCAGTTGAAGCATAAGTTATATAAGCATTACAGAAATTATCAGTACTAGTAAAATGATTATAAACTTCCATCAATAATCGAATCACAAACGTCTTACCACAGCCAGCATGGCCAGTACAGAATATTTGGATATGTTTCGATTAGGTCGAAGTAAAGTACAAATGACACACAATAAAATTCCTTCCTTCCTGTTTTAAATTAGCTTTTTGCATTAAATCCCAAAACTGATCATTTGGCATTAAATTTTCTCATTTATTTATTATTGCACTAAGCTGGTTTAATCAGCATTGCAAAGTTTTGTATATCACTGGCAATGGCTGAATCAGCTTCCTGCCAATAGCTGCAAAGAAAAACAGCAAAGATTTCTTTACTTATGTAAACTCTAGAAGGAAAGGAATAAATCAGAATGGACCACTTAACATATATGGGTTGACTATTGATGATCATGCTCAGGTAGTTGATAAACTGAATGTGTATTTTGCATCAACATTCACACATTAGGAGCTATTCAATGAGGGAAGTGCCAGAAGTTTATCAAACGCTAACAGGGAGTTAAGTGATTTTGTAATAACTGAGAGTAAAGTGGAGGAGACATTGTTGAAGTTAAACATAAGAAAGGCACCTGGGGTGTATGGAATCTATCAAGGAACCTCTCATAATGATGAGAGCTTCCTTGGACTTAGGGAAGGGGGGGTCCCAATGGACTGGAGGTGTGAAAATGCATCACCAATTCACAAATGGGGTTTAAAAGGTGACAAGTAACAATACACCTGTTAGTTTCACTTGTGTTCTGGGGAAGGTATTGGAATCACTGATTAAAGAAGCATTCCCAGATCATATAGACAAGACTCCAGTAATAGTTAAGACACAGCATGGGTTTGTTAAAGGGAGATCTTGTCTGACCAATTTGATTGAATACTATGATGAAGTCACAAAGGAACTGAATGTCAAAAATAATTTTGATATCATATATTTGGATTTTCAGGAAAGCTTTGACACTGTTGCACATGAAAGAATGCTGTACAAATTGGAGAGGTATGGCATTAAGGGTAAGTTGCTACAATGGATAAAGGGATTGTTGAGTGGAAAACGACAGTGAGTGGTAATCAATGGGCACTGATCTTCATGGACAAATATTATTAGTGGAGTTGCCCAGGGTTCAGTGTTGGGTCCATTGTTGTTTTGTATATTTATCAATGATATTGATCATGGTATATCAGGTTTAAAGTCCAAGTTTGCAGATGATACAAAGGCTGGCAGGGTTGTTAACAACAATAAAGACAGTATGCTACTCCAACTGGATCCAGATAAGTTGGGAAAATGGGCCGAGAAGTGGCAACTGAAGTTTAACATTGACAAATGCAAAGTACTACATATGGGTAGCAATAACCCAAGAGAAACGTACCGTGTGGTACTACATGCAGGGAAGTGGAAAGTGAAAAATAACTGGGGGTAATTGTGCAATCAAATATGAAGTTTTCTGAGCAATGCAGATGGGCTACCAGGGCAGGTCATGGAGTTCTTGTCAATGACATATTCTGTTGGCAGGAACAGGGAGATGATTATCCCAATATACAAGGCAATGGTCAGACCACACCTAGAGTACAGTGTACAGGTCTGGAGACCTCATTTTAGGAAGGATGTAGAGTTGCTAGAACGAGTACAAAGAAGGGCAACAAGATTGGTGAGGGGAACAAATGGGTGCTCTTACCAAGAAGGCTTAAGTTCTGCAAATTGCAGCACCTGGAGAGTAGGCACCTGCAAGATGATCTGATTGAGGTGTATATGGCCTTGAATAGGGTGAACAAGCTGAATGCTGCTGATGGGATTCCTCCTGTAGCTCAGATTAAGAGAACCTGAGGGGGCACAGATTCAAATTGAGGAAAGACAGTTGTAGAATAAATATGCAGAAATTTGCCTTTAACCAGCAGGTAGTTGATTGGTGGAATAGACTTCCATCTTTTGTTCTGAAAGTTGATAGCCTAAATAAATTTAAGACTGAGCTGGACAGGCATTTGGAACAAATGGGAGGGTTTGTTTTTTTTTTTGGCTGATGCTACATAAGCTTGCTTTCTTGCATCGTATACCTCTACTAATGCTAATGCTAACATTCAATAAAACACACACGCACACACACACACACACTGCAGAAACCAACAGCAGGAAGTGATCACGGAGTTCTAAGGTGGGCGATGAAGAGAGAGGCAGTGGTAGTTAAAGGCAAAGGAATGGGTTCTAATTTCAGGAAAGGAAATTATGATGGCTTAAGGTGTTACATGGCCTCTATTAACTGGGTAGATAAACTCAGAGAGAGAGAGAGAATACAATTGAATTATGGTATACCATTGCATTTTAGGGCAAAAGACTGAAGTTGCATAGTGAGTTAACATGTTTGTTGTTTGTTATTTGGTTTTTAGGGGCATTAGCAACTAAGGCCATATTGCTTCGGGATATGCGGTGGTCATTCCCTGACCTTTCCGCATCCTCCGTATTTGGTGGTGATGGGCTCGAACCCCGGGCTAATCAAGAAGCGTGTGCTACGGACTGCTGCTCCATCACACCTGGCTACGGAGGCGCCTCCAGTTAACATGTACAATCCTTTCTGTACACATGCATTTTCACTTACTTATAAGTGAAAATGCATGTGTACAGAAAGGATAGACAGGACAGGAAGGAAGAAGGGGTTATGCTGTTAGTTAAGAAACACATAAAATCTAAGGAAGTGCATCCAATTGATGTGGTTGGACAATGCAATGTTGAGTCTGTTTGGTGTGACATAAGCACTGGAAAAAGAAAAATGAGAGTAGGTGTGTGTGATAGGCCTAATGAATCTGATGAGTATAATGAGCAATTGTGTAGAGAAATAGAGTGGGCCAGTAAATTAGAATGTCTTAATAATGGGGGATTTTAATTTCCCGGATATTGACTGGAATTTGTGGTTTGGTCACTCACACACTAGCAAGGCTTTTGTTAATTTATTGGATGATTGTTTCCTACATCAAAATGTTTGGGAGGCAACTAGAGAGAGTAATACTCATGATCTGATAATCAGTAGGGATTCTTCATGCATTAAGAATCTGCAGATAAAGGAACCATTAGGTGGCAGTGATCACAGTGTGCTGAAGTGGGATTTACTCCAAGAGGTAACTACCATCAAGGGTAAATGGAAGGGTTTTTGCTTTCGTAAAGATGAATACGGTGGTCTGAGACAATATTTAAATTCTATACGGTAGAACCAACTGACGATGTTACCAACAGCAAATTCAAAATGGGAAGCACTCAAAGAATTAATCTTTGAAGCTACTAGGCTTTTAATACAAACAAAGAAATATTGTTCAAGATTTAGGCCTAAATGGATGTCAGATGAACTAATTAGACATGTGACAGAGAAGAAAAATGCATAGGACACATATTAGCATTAGCCTTAGTAGAGGCATTTGATGCAAGAAAGCAAGCTTATGCAGCATCAGCCAAAAAAAAAAAAAAAAAAAAAACCCACTTCCACTTCACCCCTCTGTTCGTTCAAAATACCTGTCCAGCTGAGCCTTAAACTTATTTAGGCTATCAACCTCCACCACAAGGGATGGAAGTCTGTTCCACCAACCAACCACCCACTGGCTAAAGGCAAATTTCCGCACATCTATCCTACATCTGTCTTTCCTCAATTTGAATTTATGCCCTCTCAGGTGATTTTTCTGAGCTAGAGGAAGAATCCCATCAGCATTGAGCATGCTTAAACCATTCAAGGCTTTATACACCTCTCTCAGATCACCTCGCTGGTGCCTAGTCTCCAGACACTGTAATTTGCAAAACTTAAGCCTTTCTTCGTATGAGCACCCCTTTGTTCCATTCACTAATCTTGTTGCCCTTCTCTGTACTCGTTCCAGCAGCTCTACATCCTTCTTGAAATGAGGCCTCCAGACCTGTATACAGTACTCTAGGTGTGGCCTGACCATTGCCTTACACAATGGAATAATCACCTCCTTATCCCTGCTAGAAAAATTCCTGTATATAAATTAACATGTGACACAGAAGCCTATGATACATATAAGCTGGTCTGTAACCTAGTCACAAAGGAGATTAGGTAGGCAAAGGCAGATTATGAGAAATCCTTGGCAAGGGATGCAAAGAAAAACAACAATGAGTTCTTTACCTATGTAACCTCTAGAAAGAAAGGGATAAATCACATTGGTCCAGTGGATATTGATGGTTCAACTGTTGATCATCCTCCTCAGGTGGCTTACAAACTAAAATAGTATTTTGCATCTACATTCAACCATGAGGAGTTATTCAGGGAGGGAAATGCCAGAGGTGAGTTAAACTCTGGCGGTGAGCTAGATGATTTTGTAAAAACTAAGAGGAAAGTGGAGGAGAAATTGTTGAAGATAAACATAAAAAAGGCACCCAGGGTGGACAGGATCGATTCAGTTACATTAAAGGAGGCAGCAAAGGAAGTATGCAAACCCTTAGCCATAATTATGAGAGCTTCTTTGGATTCAGGAGAGGTACCCAGGGACTGGAGATGTGCAAATGTGACCCCAATTCACAAAGGAGGACAAAGGGCGACACAAGTAATTATAGACCTATTAGTTTAACTTCTGTTCCAGGAAAATTAATGGAGGCACTTGTTAAAGAAGCACTGCAGGATCATCTAGACAAGACTTCAGTTATAGCTCAGACATGGCATGGTTTTGTTAAGGCAAAGTCTTGCCTGACCAATTTAGTTGGATACTATGATGTGGTCACAAAGGAACTGGATGCAGAGAATAACTTTGATATCATATATTTGGATCTCAGAAAGACTTTTGATACTGTTGCACATGGAACACTGCTGCACAAATTGGAGCAGTGTGGCACTGGAGGCAAATTGCTGCTATGGATAAAGGGATGGTTGAGTGGGAGAAGACAGAGAGTGGTAATCAATGGACACATCATCATGGACTAATGTCATTAGTGGAGTCCATCAAGGTTCAGTGTTGGGTCCATTGTTGTTTTCTGTATTTATAAATGATATTGATGATCGTATATCAAGCTTAATGTCCACGTTTTCAGATGATATGAAGGTTGGCAGAGTTGTTATGGACACTAATGACAGTACTCTGCTGCAACAGGATCTAGAAAAGTTGAGAAGAGCTGAGAGGTGGCAAATAAAGTTTAACATTGACAAACGTAAAGTACTACATATGGGAAGCAGCAACCCCAGAGTGACGTTTCAACTCTGTGTGCACTACACTGACAGTGGTTGTGAATGAAAATTATCTGGGGGTAATTGTGCAGGCAGATATGAAGTTTTCTGAGCAGTGCAGGTGGTCTGCAAGAGTAGCTCATAGTGTCTTGTCAATGATATACAGTAATTTTTCTAGCAGGAATAAGGAGGTGATTATGCTCTTGTATAAGACAATGGTCAGGCCACAACTTCAGTACTGCATTCAGGTCTGAAGGCCTCATTTTAAGAAGGATGTAGAGCTGTTGGAACGAGTACAGAGTAGGGCAACAAGATTAGTGAATGGATTAGTGAAAGAGTTGCTCTTACGAAGAAAGGCTTAAATTTTGCAAATTACATGTCTGGAGACTAGGCACCTGCGAGGGGATATGATTGAGGTGTGTATTAAGCCTTGAATGGTTTGAGCATGCTCAATACTGATGGACTTCTTCCTCTTGCTCAAAATAATCATCTGAGAGGGCATAAATTCAAATTCAAGAAAGACAGATGTAGGATAGATGTGCGGAACTTGCCTTAGTCGGCGGGTAGTTTGTTGGTGGAAGACTTCAACCCTTTGTTGTAGAAGTTGATAACCTAAATAAATTTAAGGCTGAGTTGGACAGGTATTTGGAACAAACGGAGGGGTGAAATGGAAGCAGTTTTTTTTTTTTTTTTGGCTGATGCTGCATAAGCTTGCTTTCTTGCATCATTTGCCTCTACTAATGCTAATATCTACCATACAACATCATCAACTTTTGTCCGTGGCAGGCATATAAATGCAAAGAAGAGTATAAAGAAAATTTAACCTTATGCAATTGACATGGGAAAGTATTAGAACCCCCAGCTGATGTTGCAGATGAAGTCGACTTTGCATCGATATTTACAGAAGAAAAATCCTTTACGTCAATGATAAATTATGGGAGTGAATTTCAAAAATATGTTATTAATGATATTGAAATTTCGCATATTATTTAATGAAAAAAACTTTCTAGCCTATAGGCGAGTAAGGCTTCAGGGGTTGATTGCATATACCCTATAATTTTAAGGGAGGCAGTGAGTGAGCATATTGAACCATTGCGGCCAATTATGAGAGCGATTCCATTGGACTTTCTATTTTCTATTAAATCTTGGTTAGATATGTTAATTGGTTAATTTTTGTCGAGAAATAATGGAAATTAATTGAGTTGTTGAAGAAAGAATTATCTTCAATGCTTGTCTATGGAACACAAAACGACTTTAGAAAAAGTGCAGAATTTTCTGCATTTTCGAACGAAAATCTTTCATTTTGCCATTTTTGCCTCTTATTTAAAGTTAATTTCTGCTGGAAACTTTAGCATTAGCATTAGCATTAGTACAGGCATTTGATGCAAGAAAGCAAGCTTATGCAGCATCAGCCAAAAAAAAAACAAAAAAAACCACTTCCACTTCACCCCCCTCTGTTCGTTCGAAATATCTGTCCAGCTAAGCCTTAAACTTATTTAGGCTATCAACTTCCACGACAAGGGATGGAAGTCTGTTCCACCAACCAACCACCCGCTGGCTAAAGGCAAATTTCCACACATCTGTCCTACATCTGTCTTTCCTCAATTTGAATTTATGCCCTCTCAGGTGATTATTCTGAGCAAGAGGAAGAATCCCATCAGCAATGAGCATGCTCAAACCTTTAAAGGTTTCATACACCTCTATCAGATCACCTCGCTGGTGCCTAGTCTCCAGACACTGTAATTTGCAAAACTTAAGCCTTTCTTCATAAGAGCACCCCTTTGTTCCATTCACTAATCTTGTGGCCCTTCTCTGTACTCATTCCAGCAGCTCTACATCCTTCTTGAAATGAGGCCTCCAGACCTGTATACAGTACTCTAGGTGTGGCCTGACCATTGCCTTATACAATGGAATAATCACCTCCTTATCCCTGCTAGAAAAATTCCTATATATCATTGACAATACACCGTGAGCTACTCTTGCAGCCCGTCTGCACTGTCAGAGAACTTCATATCTGCCTGCACAACCACCCCCAGGTCCCTTTCATTCTCTACCACTGTCAGTGTAGTACCACAGAGTTGATACGTTGCTCTGGGGTTGCTGTTTCCCATATGTAGTACTTTACATTTGTCAGTGTTAAACTTCATTTGCCACCTCTCAGTGCATCTGCTCAATCTTTCCAGATCCTGTTGCAACAGCATAGTGTCAGTAGTGTCCTTGACAACCCTGCCAACCTTTGTATCGTCTGTAAACTTGGACATTAAGCTTGATATACCATCATCAATATCATTTATAAATACAGAAAACAATAATGTACCCAACACTGAACCCTGAGGGACTCCACTGATAACATTAGTCCACGATGAGCAGTGTCCATTGATTACCACACTCTGTCTTCTCTCCCTCAACCACCCCTTTATCCATAGCAGCAATTTGCCTCCAATGCCACACTGCTCCAATTTGTGCAGCAGTCTTCCATGTGCAACAGTATCAAAAGCCTTTCTAAGATCCAAGTATATAATATCAAAGTTATTCCCTGCATCCAGTTCTTTTGTGACTGCATCATAGTATCCAATCAAATTGGTCAGGCAAGACTTCCCCTTAACAAAACCATGCTGTGTCCGAGCTATAACTGAAGTCTTGTCTAGATGATCCTGCAGTGCTTCTTTAACCAGTGCCTCCATTAATTTTCCTGGAACAGAAGTTAAACTCACAGGTCTATAATTACTTGTGTCAGCCTTTGATCCTCCTTTGTGAATTGGGGTCACATTTGCACATCTCCAGTCTGTGGGTACCTCCCCTGAGTCCAAGGAAGCTCTCATAATTATGGCTAAGGGTTTGCTTACTTCCTTTGCTGCCTCCTTTAATATAACTGGATAGATCCCACCCACCCCAGGTGCCTTTCTTGTGTTTATCTTCAACAATTTCTCCTCCACTTTACTCTCAGTTATTACAAGATGCCTAACCTGCCTAACCTCCTTTGTAACTTGGTTACAGATCAACTTGTATCTATCATAGGCTTCTGTGTCACGTGTTAATTTGTATGCATCCCATGCATTTTTCTTCTCTGCCATATGTCTCATTAGTTCATCTGGCATCCATTTAGGCCTAAACCTTGAACAATATTTCTTAGTTGGTATGTAAAACCTAGTAGCTTCCAAGATAAGTTCTTTGAATGCTTCCCATTTTGAATTTGCTGTTGGCAACATCATCAGTTGGTCCCACTGTATAGAATTTAAATACTGTCTCAGTCCACTGCAGTTGCCTTTATGAAAGCAATAACCCTTCCCTTTACCCCTAATGGTAGTTACCTCTTTGAGTAAATCCTACTTCAGCACACTGTGATCACTGCCACCTAATGGTTCATTTATCTGCAGATTCTTAATGCATGAAGAATCACTACTGATAATCAAATCAAGAGTATTACTCCCTCTAGTTGCTTCCCGAACATGCTGATGTAGAAAACAATCATCCAATAAATCCACAAAAGCCTTGCTAGTGTGTGAGTGACCAGCCCCCAAATTCCAGTCAATATCTGGGACATTAAAATCCCCCATTATAAGACTCTCTGATTTACTGGCCCACTCTATTTCCCTGTACAGTTTCTTATTATACTCATCAGAGTCATTAGGCCTATAGCACACTCCTACTCTCAATTTTGATCTCCCAATGCTTATGTCACACCAAACTGACTCGACACTGCACTGTCCAGCGATGTCCACTGGCTTCACTTCCTTGGATTTTATGTGTTTCTTAACTAATAGCATAACCCCTCCTCCCTTCCTATCCTGTCTATCCTTTCTGTAGACGTTGTACTCCCCAAATTCCAGTTCTGCATTCCTTATATCTGTGTGACACCACGTCTCTGATATCCCAACAATATCTGCTTTTGATGTTTTGAGCAATACCTAAAATTCATCAAATTTATTTACTAAACTCCTAGCATTGGTGTACACGCAAGTATACATGCACCTGTTTCTATTCTTAGCTACCTTAACAAAAACCTACATAAACCTTCCCCTGTAATTTCTGATACTGGATAAAACCCAAGAAATAATTCTCAAACTGCAACGTCAGTAGTGTCAATATTTACAATTCTTACTACAAATGCTATCTGTTCAGTGTGACTGACATCTGGCATGCAGTTGAGAATTACCGAAAAATATTTTGCTTTCTTTAAAAATTCCTTGATTTTTGATTTTATGCCACTTGCTAAAACAGATATGATTTCATTTTAAAATGCATGGCCTAAGTAATGAGGTATATGACTTTCAGCAGGTTGAGATTGTGTTATGTTATTGACTTGCTGTGAGATAATCAGGTCAAATTTTGCCAACATTTCTATAGTCTTTAAAAAATTTCCATTATTTGTTTCATAAAATTTATCATTTTTACCTCTGAAAGATAAACACTGCCCTGCTAAAAACTGAACAATTGCAATGATTCTTTCAATAATGGCTCGCCATCGTCTTTTTTCAGATTCAAAGTACCGTTGTTGTTCTTTGTCAATTGTTGTCATGGCGTTTTTAATTCATACCAGGTTTTACAATTTTGCATATGTTCTATGCTCGTTTCATGCCGTGATAAATGAGTGGCTAAATGTCGCCAATCTGAAAACCCCTGACTATGTTACTTTGTTTTGCTTTAAAGCAAAACAAAGTAACAGATAGTGGGGGTTTGCAACAAACTGGCAACAAAATCAAAGCACACTATTCAATTTTTTAGAATAAATTAGCCAAGTTCTTTGAACTTTTTCACTGTTAGGTATAAGTCTCATATATTGTGATGCAGAAAATGATCTTCCATTGTTATCTTTAGGAAATTTCATATTTTGAGGCGTTACAGGTCCCTTCTGAATTATGAGTTCTAATAACCGATTATTAATAGGTGGCCAGCTAAAAGGATCCCTTATATCAAATTCTGCCGTCAATTCAACACAGTTATTATTTTCTAAATTATCCTCACCACAGCTTGATTCAGGCACTGATATTTCTTGGTAAAATTTCAAATGAACTTCAAACTTGTCATTTGATTCCATTTCATCCTTACTGTCTAAAATGAATTCTGAAGTGATTGATGTTGATGCTGTCGGGTTACCCTCGTCCGACTTTACGAATTTCAGCATGGATCCTCGTAATTTTTCCTTTTCCTTATCACTTTCATTCTTCTGCTTGCGATAAAAAGCACCAGACTGATGTTTTATTTTCCTATCTGACATATCTGAACCTATAATAATAATAATTCTTTGCTTACAGGCACAAACTATTTTTTCTCTTTTCGAATGTATAAAAACTTTGTAATGATCCAGACCTGACTTAAACCTTTCTGTGCAGGTACCGAAGGTTTACTTACACTAAATTAAAATAAATAAGCACAAAATGAAAACACATACCTGTTATGTGTATTCTTTATCAGCAAAAGCTCTAATCTCACATGACAGTTTCTTAGGTTACATTTATGATTTATGCACTCGTCGTTCATCCACATACTTCTCACCTCACTGCTCACTCGGTAGTAAATAATTTTTTGTTGTGAAAATGTTGAAAACGGTCGAAAAGAGAATTGATTGTTAGGTAAATATTTAAATTAATAACATTCGTGCATATTTCTCTCTTTATTTAAATTTCCTTTCAGTTTCGTCAACAATTAAAACAATGATGTAAGTATCGCTTTAAGATTAATGGTACAGGAATAAAGGCCCATTCAATTCACAATGAATTATGTAAGTGTAACCTTAAACTTAATCATAAGACATTAACATGAAAGTTTGCAAACTCCAAGCATTTATGCTTTTGTCTACATGGTTTAAAACAAGACACAATCGTAGAGGTTGTGGAAGTCCCATTGTTGAATCCTTCTCTGGTTCAACGGATGAACCCACCATCACCTGTTCATGCACTTCTAAGTTTTCTGATGCAAAACACCTAAAATGTATGCTTCAGCTATAACCATAAACTGCACAACTATATCATCTGTCATCATGCAAACATCAATTTTTTGAAGTATGAAAGAAGAGCATGTTGTGTTTCCATGGTTACCAAATATGTTTATGGTCATGTTTATGTTCCCATTGTGAATGTTGGTATGACTTCTTAATTTTACAGTAATGTTTGTAAAATTAAGTTTTTATGTTTAATTTTCATTGTGAATGGGCCTTTAGAGAATACAATATTATTTATTAACAATGCCACATTTGCTATTTCATTGCCGACCACTATATTAAAATAATATTAAAATACATTTTAATTTTATTCTTTAAAGTGTACTCTCAGCTTTTCTAGGGATTTGGCCACCTGCATGCACTGAACACCTATTAGAACCGGCCCTGGGCTTTGATGCCACTCTTTGACCTCTGCTTACATTGATTCATAACTAGATGATCATCTCCAATGTACTATGCATTTATAATAATATGAACCTTACATTTGAGAGATAAACCCAATGGTTACTAACAGTCACACCAACCTGAAGATGCAATCAGGGGATTTAGTTGCTAGAAAATTAGCAGAAATTGGCAAAATGCACTAGACTTAATTCACCTTAATGTTAGCTCCATCAGAATTTTAAACATCCAAGTGGTGGCTTTAGTGATTATCACTGGAAGAATTCCATGATAAATGTCATGGAAAGACACTTTTAGAGGATATTTATTCTGTAAAAGTATTTTTCTGCAGAAAAATCACACAATTACTACTATATTAATTTTCCCCAAATAGTAAACTTGATGATAATATGGTAATATACGTATAAATATGCTATATTACATGTTTAATGTTTTATGATCGAAATCCTTGAGTACTATTTGAGATGAGATTAGAGTCAAAAATGGCACTTTTTCTCAAGTCGTTTTGTGTTCCATAGACAAGCATTGAAGATAATTCTTTCTTCAACAACTCAATTAATTTCCATTATTTCTCGACAAAAATTAGCCAATTAACGTATCTAACCAAGATTTAATAGAAAACACTTTGTTTTTAACGAAATCCTTGAAACTAAAAAAGATATTCCATATGGGGTCATATTCCCATAGTAAAGCATAGGAGTGATTTTTCTGGAAAAAACTCATTTAATTTCAGGTCTTTCTTTAAAAAAAGGGGCTAGTTTACTTAATTCACGCAGATATAGAGGAAAACACTTGGTTTTTATAGAAATCCTTCACATGAAGTAAGTGAATCGACACGGTATTATATTCCCATAGTAAAGCATAGGGAGGATTCCCATAGGAAAGCATAGGAGTGATTTGTTCTCGAAAAAACTCACTTAATTTCCGTTCTTTCTTTACAAAATCTGCAACATTTACTTTATTCAAGCAGATATACTGGGGAACACTTCGTTTTTAACGAAATCCTCGAAAATAAATAAGATATTCCATATGGGGTCATATTCCCATACTTTTTTTTTTTTTTTTTTATGTGAAACCCAAACACCAGAGGTATTAGAACCTATAGTAGTACTTAGTACCGTGCTTGGGTTGGAGGTTGAGAAGACGAAAGAAGATATTTGTTGACATTGGACTTGAACTTCTGTAGATTAATTTTCAGGAAATACGTATGAAGGAAGGTTGTTCCAGAAAACGGCAGTTGAATGAATAAATGAGGAAGATGAAAAGTTGGTTCTGTGGGTTTGAGGTTGGACAGTAAATGGATGTCGGCTGGTGGCGGCACGTGTTCGGACTGTTTTGAAAGAGAGAGCGGGAATTATAGAAGATAATTCAGAAGAACAGTGCCCAGGGAAATATCTGTAGAAGAGGCATACAGCAGAAACAGTGCGTCTATGAGACAGCGAGTGGAGAGACTCTGTTAGAGATGAATCATTAATTAACCTAACTGCCCTCTTCTGAATGGAATCAAGAAGCCTGAGAGAGGTTTTGGGGGCACCACCCCAGATGTGGGAACAATATTCCATGGCAGGACGGATTTGCGATTTATACAGAGTGAACAGCTGTTTGGAAGAAAAGTAACGCCGAGAGCGAAAGAGAAAACCAAGTTTTTTAGATGCAGAGGAAGCAATATTGGTTTGGTTTTTAGGAGCATTGGCAACTAAGGCCATATGGAAGCAATATTTGTAATGTGCTTGTGCCAAGAGAGATTAGAAGTCCGGGTAATCCCCAAAAGAGATATATCCTTTTGCCTAGAAATTGGAGTGTCACTAAAGATAAGCATAGGAGCAGAAGAATCCTTTTTGCGAGATTTAAGACAAGACTGAGTTTTAGAAGGGTTGAAATCAACTAAGTTGTCTTTGCCCCACTGGAGAATTACCTGAAGATCGGCATTTAAGGAATTGGTAGCAGATTTTCGAGAAGTTGAAGCTGATTGAGCAGGACAAGGTTTCTCAAAATGGAAAGCTGAATGCAATGTGCTATCATCGGCAAAACTATGGATAGGATTTCCAGTCAATGAAAGAAGGTCATTGATATACAAGAGGAAAAGAGTGGGGGAAAGAATTGAACCTTGGGGGACACCGGCATTAGTGGAGAAGTTAGAAGACAGAGAGCCATCAACCATCACCCTCAGTGAGCGATCAGAGAGAAAACTGGATAACCAATTACTAAAAACAGTTGGCAGACCATAAGATGGAAGCTTGTTTAGAAGACCTTTATGCCAAACACGATCAAAAGCCTTTGAGATGTCAAGAGAAACTACTTGTGTTTCACCGAACCTTTCCATTGAATTAGTCCATACTGGTGATTGTTGATCAGATGGAAGGTTTCTAGGTAGTTTAAGAGTTGGCGGTTAATTGATTTCTCCATTACTTTAGAAAGAGTAGAAGTAATTGCAATGGGACGATAATTGGATGGGAGGGATTTGTCACCCTTTTTAGGAACTGGCTGGATATGAGCAAATTTCCAAGCAGAAGGAAAAACACCTTTGGAATAAGAAAGTGAAAAAAGGCGGCGAAGAATAGGAGTAAGTTCAGGAGCACAGGTTTTGAGAACAAGTGGAGAAATACCATCAGGACCTGGAGCTTTCTTAGCATCGAGATTCATCAAAATCCTTCTGATATCCTTTTGACGGAAGACCACAGGAGGCATTGAATGGAGTGTGTTGGGAATGGTGGGAGGTGTTTTACCAAGATCATTAATACATGAGCTGGAAGAAAAATGGGATGCTAGCAAGTCAGCTTTATCCTTGGCTGAAGTGACAACAGAACCATCTGGTTTGGACAGAGGTGGGAGCAGAGATGGGCAAAAGTTGCGGCCAATAGCTTTGGCAAGAGACTAGAATGCTCGGCTACCATTAGGGCAAGAAGTAAGTTTTCTACTCTTAGCCTGTTCAAACTCTAGTTTGGACTGATTAATAACTGCTTTACAATTGTTGCGAGCTTTGATGTAGGCAGAAAATGAAACTGAAGAATTAGAAACAAGCCAATTACGATATGCAACATTCTTCTCTTGGACAGCCTTAGCACATTTATTGGAAAACCAAGGTTTAGATAAAGCATGAGATTTTAAAGTGGAGTGTGGGATAAAGAATTCCATTCCTGCAAGATTAATTTCACTGACACGATCTGAGCAAACGTTGACATCAGAACTTTTGAAACAGTAATCCGACCAAGGAAAAGAATGCGAAAATTTATTTTTATTTGTTACACTGCTCTGTGTAACAAATAAAAATAAATTTTCGCATTATGAATCCAGAGCACGTAGGCCTGTTTTATTATGCAAGGAAAAGAAGAAAAGAAATCTCGCAGGTCATCCCATTTTGCATTCTTGTAATGCCAAACAACACGAGGTTGGGAATAGCCATGAGATAAAGGTTCCATTGGAAAAGAGACAATCACCAAGTTGTGATCTGAAGTGCCTAAAGGACCTCTCACTTCGACCGTGTACTTAGAAGGGTTGTTTGTGAGAAAAAGTAAAGCATAGGAGTGATTTTTCTGGAAAAAAACTCATTTAATTTCAGGTGTTTCTTTAAAAAAAAGGGGCTAGTTTACTTCATTCACACAGATGTAGAGGGAAACACTTGGTTTTTTTAGAAATCCTTCACATGAAGTAAGTGAATCGACATGGTATTACATTTCCATAGTAAAGCATAGGGAGGATAGGATTCCCATAGGAGACAAGGGAAATCAGTTTCTTATTTAAAGTTAATTTCTGCTGAACATTTGATGATAATATGTTAATATACGTATAAATATGCTATATTACATGTTTAATCAGTTTTATGATTGAAATCTTTGAGTACTATTTGAGATGAGATTAGAGTCAAAAATGGCAAAATCAAAGATTTTCGTTCGAAAATGCAGAAAATTCTACACTTTTTCTAAAGTCATTTTGTGTTCCATAGACAAGCATTGAAGATAATTCTTTCTTCAACAACTCAATTAATTTCCATTATTTCTCGACAAAAATTAGCCAATTAACGTATCTAACCAAGATTTAATAGAAAACACTTTGTTTTTAACGAAATCCTTGAAACTAAAAAAGATATTCCGTATGGGTCATATTCCCATAGTAAAGCATAGGAATAAATTTTTCTGGAAAAAACTCATTTAATTTCGGGTCTTTCTTTAAAAAAAGGGGCTAGTTTACTTAATTCATGCAGATATAGAGGGAAACACTTGGTTTTTATAGAAATCCTTCACATGAAGTAAGTGAATCGACATGGTATTACATTCCCATAGTAAAGCATAGGGAGGATTCCCATAGTCAATGATAAATTATGGGAGTGAATTTCAAAAATATGCTATTAATGATATTGAAATTTCGCATATTATTTAATGAAAAAAACTTTCTAGCCTATAGGCGAGTAAGGCTCCAGGGGTTGATTGCATATACCCTATAATTTTAAGGGAGGCAGTGAGTGAGCATATTGAACCATTGCGGCCAATTATGAGAGCGATTCCATTGGACTTTAAAATTGCCAATGTGTCTCCAACACATAAGGGCAGTTGAAAGACTGAATTGCAAAATTACTGACCGTCAGTCTAACTTCAGTAGTAGGGAAAATCATGGAGGCAATGATCAAGTGTGGAATTCTGAAGGACATGTAGCTTGCTTCTGTAATGGGAAAATCATGTTTAATAAAAGTGGTTAGTTATTTTGACAGGGTCACTCGTGAGCTGGATTTATGGAATAATTTCGACATTGTTTATTTAGATTTCAGCAAAACATTTGACTCAGTTCCACATGAGGGGTTACTTTATAAGCTGAAATAGGTTGGAATCACAGATTCAGGCCAGGAGGAAGAGGATTGTGATAAATGGCTATTCTTCAGTTGGGTTAATGTTAGAAGTGCGGATACCAATAATGATCCCCAAGGATCATTGTTGGAACCACTCTTGTTTTTGACTTTCTTAAATGACATCGATGAAGGGATAGAGGGCATGATATCTAAATTTGGAGATGATGTAAAGATTGGTAGAGTAGTTAATGATCACTGCCAAACAGAGCTTCTTCATAGTGACCTAAACAGACTTCTGAGATGGTCAGAAAAGTGGCAAGTATGCCTTAATTCAGCAAAATACAAGGAACAGTAACATTTGAGGAACAGTAACTTATACGCTTGGTGATTGTTTGTTTGTAGGCGTTACAGTGCAAGGGCAGCAAGGCCATAATGCACCAAACTATGGTGATACTTGGTGGAGTTTAACTAAAGTCAGAAATGGAAGAAAGGGACTTGGGAGTTATGATATGGTCAGACATGAAGTTCTCCAAGCATTGTAGACAGGTTGCAAGGAATGCCCATGGTATCCTATGAATGATTTATCGAACAATTACTAGTAGAGATAAAGATGTCATAATTAGATCACCCTTGGAATAATGTGTTTAAGTATGGAGACCACACCTAAAAAAGACATAAAGCTTCTTGAAGAGGTCCAAAGATGGGTAACTCACCTGGTGAGATTGGCAGAAAGGCATCCATATGAAGAAAGGCTTCGAATATGTGGGTTGCACAGCTTGGGAACTAGGCACCTTAGAGGAGAATTCAGGTTACGTGGGAGATGTTTAGACTGGATTTCAGGAAGTTTTATTTTAGCCAGCGAGTTATAAATTACTGGAATAAGTTACCTACATGGATGGTTGAGGTTGACAGTTTGGGGAACTTCAAAGATCAGCTGGATAGTTTCTACTGGAGTAGGGAAATGCATAGGTTTTCTATTTCCTTTTCTTTTATTATTTATTTTCTTTCTTTCTTTTTTTTTTTTTTATCATCATTATATTACTCCTTTTTTTATTTCTTTTTATTTCTTTTTTTTTCTTTTTTTTTGGCTGATGCAGCATAAGCCTTAGGCTTCCTTGCACCATATGGCTATTACTAATATCAATTATTAAATTATAATAATTTTATTGTTATGTCATTTGTAATTTATAGCATAAAATATGAATGACATATTAGTAAAAAAGTCAGTCACTATAACTCAATGTAATTTTTTTTTTTTTGTTAGTTGTTGGTGCATTGGCTTCTGTGGCCATAATGCACCTCCCGTGGTTTTTGCACTACTCTGATCCAAGCCCAAGGCAGAATTCAAATCCGCGACCTTTGGGTTGCAGCAGGCACTTTACCCTACTGGCCAGCCCGGTCGGCCTCAATGTAATGCACTTTTTTTCTGTAACTCAATCTAAAAGTTATAAAAACTAAAGTCATAGCACAGTATACAGTAGCAATACCTTTTAGGGAAGCCAACAGGAGAGTGGAATCAAGCTTTCTGCAATCATCAATATCAAAAACTGTAATCTGAAGAAAGGAAGGGATATTTGGGGATGAAAAAAAAAAAAAAAACAATGCTTAGTAATTATTATATATTATATAGTCAATTTAGTTGATCAAGAAACAAGCATAATAAAGTATCATGCCAGAAAAATTAGCCCATTAGTAGACATTGTTCACCTTCAAAACAAAAGTTGTACATGTAAAGGTTGTACCTGTGAGGTGATCTGATTGAGGTGTAAAAGGCCTCGAATATTTGAATGGGTTGAGCACGCTGAATTCTGATGGAATTCTTCCACATGCTCAGATTACGAACCTAAGGGGGCATAAATTCAAATTGAGGAAGGACAGATGTAGATGGATGTGCGGAAATTTGCCTTTAGCCAGCGGGTGGTTAATTGCTGGAACAAACTTCCATCTGTCATGGAAGTTGATAGTTTAAATAAATTCAAGGAGAAACTGGACAAACATTTAGAGGGAATGGTTGTGTGAATTTTTTTTTTTGGCTGATGTTACATAAGCTCATACACTAGCTTTCTTGCATCACATGTCCCTATTACTATGTTTTTACTTAGAAAACAGCTGATTGTGAATATAGCTGAACCTTCCAAATTTGACAAACTCGGGACCTGGCTCTTGCTGGACCTCGAAATTTTCTATATTTCAGGTGGTTATATTATAATCATACTCATAAAAAAATTTAAGAAAAAAATAAAACACTGGATTTCTACACTACAATGTACTTGTACATAGAAATATACAAGTATAGTGTTTTTTTTTTTTTTTTTGAGAGAGAATTGTGATGTAAATATTAAACATACAGTAAATATTTTATACTAAAATAAAAATATTTCCCCCTTCCAAATACATTATACTGTCTATGGCAGGGGTGGGCAACTTTTTTCGTCAGCAGGCTGAATGAAATTTTCATATCATGACGCGGGCTGGAATAGATTGAACGATTTAACAAAAAAAATCAAAACATAAAAAATGTTATATTACTTGAATTACCAAATTATTAATGTATTTAAAAAAAAGTAAATACAATATTTAAATAGGAGTCGATTATAGATAGGTACAGATAAGAACTACAATTTGGAATAAACATTTTTATTGTTATGATAACAAAGTAAATGCAGAAAACAAAAACTTTAATGTGCGGGATTACATTTGGAATGTTCCTGATTTATGATTTCATCAAAATTGGGATTCAATTCACTAGTAGCTATTCGTAGAACTGCATCTAAATTTTCATCCGTTATTCTTGATCTAATTTTGCTCTTTGTATTTTTCATTAAAGAAAATGTAGTTTCGCATAGGCATGTTGATCCAAAGAATGCCAAATATTTCTGTGCATTATCCAGAATATTTTTAAACATTTCTGGATTTAACGAGGCATAAAAGTCGGTTATTGTTTTTTCAGCAAATTGATTCTTTAATATTAAATTTGATTGTAAAGTTATCAGTTCCAACTGGATACAAGGTGGTGCATAATTTACATTAAAATTAAATGGTAGCCTTAAAATTTCTAAAGATAGATCTTTAGAAATTTTTGAAAATCATCAAATCTTCTTGTAAATTCATTAAATAAGTCACTTATTATAGCCTCATATTTCTTAAAATCAGCACATTTCAAGTTTTTTCTCTGTTTTGTAAGTTAACTGTTTATTTTGGAATTGTTGCGAAAATAGCATGAGCATTAGCATTAGTAGAGGCATATGATGCAAGAAAGCAAGCTTATTCAGCATCAGCCAAAAAAAAAAAAAAAAAAACCCTCTCCCATTTCATCCCTCCGTTCGTTCGAAATACCTGTCCAGTTGAGCTTTAAATTTGTTTAGGCTATCAACTTCAACAACAAGTGATGGAAGTCGGTTCCACCAACTAACCACCCGCTGGCCAAAGGCAAATTTCCGCACATCTATCCGACATCCGTCCTTCCTCAATTTGAATTTATGCCCTCTGAGGTGATTATTCTGAGAAAGATGAAGAATCCCATTGGCATTGAGCATGCTCAAACCATTCAAACCCTTATACACCTCTATCAGATCACCTCGCCGGTGCCTAGTCTCCAGACTCTGTAATTTGCAAAACTTAAGCCTTTCTTCGTAAGAGCAACCCTTTGTTCCATTTACTAATCGTGTTGCCCTTCTCTGTACCCGTTCCAGCAGCTCTACATCCTTCTTGAAATGAGGCCTCCAGACCTGTATACAGTACTCAAGATGTGGCCTAACCATTGCCTTATACAAGGGAATAATCACCTCCTTATCCCTGCTAGAAAAATTCCTGTATATCATTGACAAGACACCATGAGCTACTCTTGCAGCTCGTCTGCACTGCTCAGAGAACTTCATATCTGCCTGCACAATTACCCCCAGGTCCTTTTCATTCTCCACCACTGTCAGTGTAGTACCGCAGAGTTGATACATTGCTCTGGGGTTACTGTTACCCATATGTAGTACTTTACATTTGTCAATGTTAAACTTCATTTGCCACCTCTCAGCCCATCTGTTCAACCTTTCCAGATCCTGTTGCAGCAGCATAGCGTCAGTAGTGTCCTTAACGACCCTGCCAACCTTTGTATCATCTGCAAACTTAGACATTAAACTTGATATCCCATCATCAATATCATTCATAAACACCGAAAACAACAATGGACCCAACACTGAACCTTGAGGAACTCCACTAATAACATTAGTCCACGTTGAGCAGTGTCCATTGATTACCACTCTCTGTCTTCTGCCACTCAACCATCCCCTTATCCATAGCAGCAATTTGCCTCCAATGCCACACTGCTCCAATTTGTGCAGCAGTCTTCCATGTGCAACAGTATCAAAAGCCTTTCTAAGATCCAAATATATAATATCAAAGTTATTCCCTGCATCCAGTTCTTTTGTGACTACATCATAGTATCCAATCAAACTGGTCAGGCAAGACCTGCCCTTAACAAAACCATGCTGCGTCTGAGCTATAACTCAATACTTGTCTAGATGATCCTGCAGTGCTTCTTTAACCAGTGCCTCCATTAATTTACCTGGAACAGAAGTTAAACTAACAGGTCTATAATTACTTGTGTCAGCCTTTGATCCTCCTTTGTGAATTGGGGTTACATTTGCACATCTCCAGTCTATGGGTACCTCCCCTGAGTCCAAAGAAGCTCTCATAATTATGGCTAGGGGTTTGCATACTTCCTTTGCTGCCTCCTTTAATATAACTGGATAGATCCCATCCACCCCAGGTGCCTTTTTTATGTTTATCCTCAACAATCTCTCCTCCACTTTCCTCTCAGTTATTACAAAATCATCCAGCTCACTGCCAATGTTTATTTTACCTACATCATTCTCCTTCCTGAATAACTCCTCATGCGTGAATGTAGATGCAAAATACTCGTTTAGATTGTTAGCCACCTGAGCAGGATCCTCAACTGTTGAACCATCAATATCCAGTGGACCAATCTGATTCATCCCTTTCCTTCTCGAGTTCAAGTATGTAAAGAACTCCTTTCTGTTTTTCTTTGCATCCTTTGCCAAGGATTTTTCGTAGTCTGCCTTTGCCTGCCTAATCTCCTTTGTGACTTGGTTACAGACCAACTTATATCTATCATAGGCTTCCATGTCACCCATTAATTTGTATGTATCCCATGCATTTTTCTTCTCTGCCACATGTCTCATTAGTCCATCTGACAACCATTTAGGCCTAAACCTTGAACAATATTTCTTAGTTGGTATGTAAAGCCTGGTAGCCACCAAGATTAGTTCCTTGAATGCTTCCCATTTTGAGTTTGCTGTTGGTAACATCATCAGTTGGTCCCACTGTATAGAATTTAAATACTGTCTTTCTTTGAATTAATTCTTTGAATTAATTCTTTGAATGCTTCCCATTTTGAATTTGCTGTTGGTAACATCATCAGTTAGTCCCACTGTATAGAATTTAATACTGTCTCAGTCCATCGTAGTCGCCTTTATGGAAGCAATAACCCTTCCCTTTACCCCTAATGGTAGTTACCTCTTTGAGTAAATCCCACTTCAGCACACTGTGATCACTGCCACCTAGTGGTTCATTTATCTGCAGATTCTTAATGCATGAAGAATCACTGCTGATAATCAAATCAAGAGTATTACTCCCTCTAGTTGCCTCCCGAACATGCTGATGTAGAAAACAATCATCCAATAAATCCACAAAAGCCCTGCTAGTGTGTGAGTGACCAGCCCCCAAATTCCAGTCAATATCTGGGAAATTAAAATCTCCCATTATAAGACTCTCTGATTTACTGGCCCACTCTATTTCCCTGTACAGTTTCTTATTATACTCATCAGAGTCATTAGGCCTATAGCACACTCCTACTCTCAATTTTGATCTCCCAATGCTTATGTCACACCAAACTGACTCAACACTGCACTGTCCAGCGATGTCGACTGGCTTCACTTCCTTGGTTTTTATGTGTTTCTTAACTAATAGCATAACCCCTCCCCCCTTCCTATCCTGTCTATCCTTTCTGTAGACGTTGTACTCCCCAATTTCCAGTTCTGCATCAATTATATCTGTGTGACACCACGTCTCTGATATCCCAACAATATCTGCCTTTGATGTTTTGAGCAATACCTCAAGTTCATCAAATTTATTTACCAAACTCCTAGCATTGGTGTACACGCAGGTATACATGCACCTGTTTCTATTCTTAGCTACCCTAACACAACCCATGTGTTTACTTGTAACGCAATGACTACCAGCAGTCTCTGAAATATCCTGCATCTTGTTTTTCAGACTTCTGCTCATTTGAATAGAAGCAGTGCAAGAATCACTTCCACCTCTGCCAGTGGCTACTGTTAATCTATTAGTCCTTGTATCCCCCCCAACTAGCAGTTTTCCGACCCACCTAACACTGCCTCGACAGCATCAGCAAAAATTCTTGCACCCTTTCTATTTAAGTGTATCCCATCCCTGTAGAAGCAATCTCTCTTGTTAACAAGTACAGTCCAGGCTGAAAAAAATTCTACCCCTTGAGCCTTGCACAATCTCTCCAGGGCCGAATTGATCGACAAGGCTCTCATCATATACTCCCTCCTATCGTGTCTGGGCAGAATTGCAGACACTTTCAAGTTCAACCCTAATTCACGGCTTTTTTTCAACAGTGACCTGTACTTGCTAAGTAATTCCGCCGGTCTCCTACTCTTAATATCATTAGTGCCAACGTGTACAACTATATCACCTTTTGTGCCCTTAAAAGATGATATCCGCTCTACATCGTCATCAACCTTTGCCCCTGGCAGACATACCCTGGTCCTATTCCACCTATCCTTTTTACAAAGCATGTTCCCCGTTTCCCTGACAATAGAGTCACCAACAACTACTAGTTCCTGTGGGACCAGCGCATTCTGCCTAGGGGGCTGCCCCTGTGTTGCCCGATGACCAAGTGCAAGCTCTGGCGTTGATGTGGGCAGCTGAGAGCTTGACGGGCCCCTCAATTTATTTCCTTCGAGGGCATCCACCCTGTCCTTCAAGGTCTCATAAAGGCCCATAACAACGCTGAGTTGTCGCCTGATTTCCTTGCACTCCTTACATCGTGCACACACAAAGACATCCCCCTTGGCAGTATCATGTCCCGTACCCGACTGCTCTGCAAACATCAAGCAAACAGTGCATTTTATAAGGCTGTGAGTCAGAGGACAACTGCCCCCCTCAGTTTTGCTCTGAGCCACAGCGCTTCCATTAGCTTGAGCCTTTTGCTGTGCTGCTATGGTCTGAGTCATGATTCTATTAATTTATTAATTAATTATGTTATGTTATTAATTATGTTAAATATAATTAATTATATTACGTTTGTAATCTAAGTCGTTATATGTATTTATTTAAACGTACAATTTAACTGCTAACGAAGTTCAACTAACGCTATCTAGTACTAGACATTGGGGGCAAATTGCTGCTATGGATAAAGGGGTGGTTGAGGGGGAGAAGACAGAGAGTGGTAATCAATGGACACTGCTCATCGTGGACTAATGTTATTAGTGGAGTCCCTCAGGGCTCAGTGTTGGGTCCATTATTGTTTTCTGTATTTATAAATGATATTGATGATGGTATATCCAATGTCCAAGTTTGCAGACGATACAAAGTTTGGCAGGGTTGTCAAGGACACTACTGACACTATGCTGCTGCAACAGGATCTGGAAAGGTTGAGCAGATGGGCTGAGAGGTGGCAAATGAAGTTTAACGTTGACAAATGTTAAACATGGCAGCAACCCCAGAGCAACGTATCAACTCTGTTGTACTACACTGACAGTGGTAGAGAATGAAAGGGACTTAGGGGTGGTTGTGCAGGCAGATATGAAGTTCTCTGAGCAGTGCAGACGGGCTTCAAGAGTAGCTCATGGAGTATTGTCAATGATATACAGGAATTTTTCCTGCAGGGATAAGGAGGTAATTATTCCCTTGTATAAGGCAATGGTCAGGCCACACCTAGAGTACTGTATACAGGTCTGGAGGCCTCATTTCAAGAAGGATGTAGAGCTGCTGGAACGAGTACAGAGAAGGGCAACAAGATTATTGAATGGAACAAAGGGGTGCTCTTACGAAGAAAGGCTTAAGTTTTGAAAATTACAGTGTCTGGAGACTAGGCACCAGTGAGGTGATCTGATAGAGGTGTATAAAGCCTTGAATGGTTTGAGCATGCTCAATGCTGACGGGATTCTTCCTCTAGCTCAGAATAATCACCTGAGAGGGCATAAATTCAAATTGAGGAAAGACAGATGTAGGAGAGACGTGCGGAAATTTGCCTTTAGCCAGCAGGTGGTTGGTTGGGGGAACAGACTTCCATCCCTTGTAGTGGAGGTTGATAGCCTAAATAAGTTTAAGGCTCAGCTGGACAGGTATTTTGAACGAACAGAGGGGTGAAGTGGAAGTGGGTTTTTTTTTTTTTTTTTTTTTTTGGCTGATGCTGCATAAGCTTGCTTTCTTGCATCAAATGCCTCTACTAATGCTAATGCTAATATCAAAGTTATTCCCTGCATCCAGTTCCTTTGTGACTGCATCATAGTATCCAATGAAATTGGTCAGGCAAGACTTCCCCTTAACAAAACCATGCTGTGTCCGAGCTATAACTGAAATCTTGTCTAAATGATCCTGCAGTGCTTCTTTAACTAGTGCCTCCATTAACTTTCCTGGAACAGAAGTTAAACTCACAGGTCTATAATTGCTTGTGTCAGCCTTTGATCCTCCTTTGTGAATTGGGGTCACATTTGCACATCTCCAGTCTGCGGGTACCTCCCCTGAGTCCAAGGAAGCACTCATAATTATGGCTAGGGGTTTGCTTACTTCCTCTGCTGCCTCCTTTAATATAACTGGATAGATCCCATCCACCCCAGGTGCCTTTCTTGTGTTTATCTTCAACAGTTTCTCCTCCACTTTACTCTCAGTTATTACAAGATTCTCTAGCCTACTGCTAGAGTTGAATACACCTCTGGCTTTCCCCTCGCTAAATAACTCCTCATGTGTGAATGTCGATGCAAAATATTCATTTAGTTTGTTAGCTACCTGAGCAGGATCATCAACAGTTGACCCATCGATATCAAGTGGACCAATCTGATTCATCCCCTTCCTTCTAGAGTTTACATAAGTAAAGAACTCTTTGCTGTTTTTCTTTGCATCCCTTGCCAAGGATTTCTCGTACTCTGCCTTCGCCTGCCTAACCTCCTTTGTAACTTGGTTACAGATCAACTTGTATCTATCATAGGCTTCTGTGTTATGTGTTAATTTGTATGTATCCCATGCATGTTTCTTCTCTGCCGTATGCCTCATCAGTTCATCTGACATCCATTTAGGCCTAAATCTTGAACAATATTTCTTAGTTGGTATGTAAAGCCTAGTAGCTTCCAAGATAAGTTCTTTGAATGCTTCCCATTTTGCATTTGCTGTTGGTAACATCATCAGTTGGTCCCACTGTATAGAATTTAAATACTGTCTCAGTCCATCGTAGTCGCCTTTACGAAAGCAATAACCCTTCCCTTTACCCCTAATGGTTGTTACCTCTTTGAGTAAATCCCACTTCAGCACACTGTGATCACTGCCACCTAGTGGTTCATTTATCTGCAGATTCTTAATGCATGAAGAATCACTGCTGATAATCAAATCAAGAGTATTCCTCCCTCTAGTTGCCTCCCGAACACGCTGATGTAGAAAACAATCATCCAATAAATCCACAAATGCCTTGCTAGTGTGTGAGTGACCAGCCCCCAAACTATAGTAAATATCTGGGAAATTAAAATCTCCCATTATAAGACTCTCTGTTTTACTGTCCCACTCTATTTCCCTGTACAGTTTCTTATTATACTCATCAGAGTCATTAGGCCTATAGCACACTCCTACTCTCAATTTTGATCTCCCAATGCTTATGTCACACCAAACTGACTCGACACTGCACTGTCCAGCGATGTCCACTGGCTTCACTTCCTTGGATTTTATGTATTTCTTAACTAATAGCATAACCCCTGCTCCCTTCCTATCCAGTCTATCCTTCCTGTAGATGTTGTACTCCCCAAATTCCAGTTCTGCATTCCTTATATCTGTGTGACACCAAGTCTCTGATATCCCAACAATATCTGCCTTTGATGTTTTGAGCAATACCTCAAATTCATCAAATTTATTTACTAAACTCCTAGCATTGGTGTACACGCAAGTATACATGCACCTATTTCTATTCTTAGCTACCCTAACACAACCCATGTGTTTACTTGTACCGCAATGACTCCCAGCAGTCTCTGAAATATCCTGAATCTTGTTTTTCAGGCTTCTGCTCATTCCAATAGAAACAGTGCAAGAATCTCTTTCACCTCTGCCAGCGGCTACTGTCAATCTATTGGTCTTTGTCTCCCCCCAAGCTAGCAGTTTTCCGACCCACCTAACACTGCCTCGATAGCAACAGCAAATATTCTTGCACCCTTTCTATTTAAGTGTATACCATCCCTGTAGAAGCAATCTCTCCTGTTAACAAGTACAGTCCAGGCTGAAAAAAATTCTACCCCTTGAGCCTTGCACAATCTTTCCAGGGCCGAATTGATCGACAAGGCTCTCATCATATACTCCCTCCTATCGTGTCTGGGCAGAATTGCAGACACTTTCAAATTCAACCCTGTCACATGTAATATCACATGACTCATCTAAAGCCAGTGCATGGTAAGTACAATCTTCCAATTTTAATTTTAATTGATCATATAAATTACTTGAAATATTATCAATTCGTCTCAGATGAGTTCTTCGTGACAGAGAAATTTTTTCAAACTTCAGTTTTTTATCAGGGCATAATAATTCAGCAATATCTATCAAACATTCCTTCATAAATTCCCCGTCAGAAAATGTTTTACATTGTTTTGCAACCTTATGTGCAACAATATAACTAGTTTTTGTCAGAGCTCTATCTGTATTTGACAAAATTTTCAAAGTATTTTGTTGCTTACGCACACCACATTTTAAATTTTCTGCTTCAATTTTCATTTGTTCCGGTGAAAATAGCTTATATTTTACGAAATGTTTTGTTGAAAAATGCCTTTTTAGATTATATTTTTTAAAAAAGGAAATAGTTTCATTACAAACCAAACAAACAGCTTTATCGTCTATATTTGCAATTAAATATTTGAATGTCCAATTATCACTGAAAATGCGGCATTTAGCATCAATTTTTTTTTTTTTAATTGGCTCATTTTATGGGCTATAAATTATATCAAATTAAAAATTGTAATAATTAGAAAAGGCATAAACTGACCTATAAAATATCTTGCACCAATATTATTTTTTTCAATAAGAAGTAAAACCCAAAGGAACTTTGTTGGATCAATGCTACAATAATAATTAGGAAATAATACTCTTTGACGCTGTGTGGAATCACCTGATTAACTGCACACTGCTTACTGCTGTATGCTGCACTGGCCGTGATTCCCGATTGAACCGAATTAAGATGAAAATTTACGGTTTACGGCGAGTGTAGTCAGGTATGGATTTTCTATATTTATGCATTTATGGAGGGAGCCGGATTCAACATCGTCGCGGGCCGGCTGTTGCCCACCCCTCGTCTATGGTATATTTTTGAAGCAGAAAAGTTTCATATATTTGCATCACCAAAGTCACATGTGAATAACAATACAACTTTTGCTGTTATAGATAATCACCCGAACATAAAAAAAAAAAAAAAAAAGATTTATAATGACACATTTTCAAAGGCATTTAATTCTCTTTTAAGCAACATGTGGGCAGATACAAATGAAACTTTGATGTGCTTTAATAAATTTCACACACATCAAAGTACCCTACATTTTCCACATATGTATTCACACTGTAAATTTCATAGTATACTGCAGAGTTCTTATAGGAGTGTTTCTTATAACTAGTGATGGTTAGTAACGAATGGGCCTGGTGTACTGGGGTCCATGGTTGAAATAACATACATGTATAAATTATAAATCCAGTTTAATGTAAAAATTCAAATATATACTAACATACAGTAGCTTTCGAGACTGGCGTGTCTCTTCATCAACTGAAATTCAAATACAAAAATACAACGGATAAGTGCACTGAGCTGAGTGAGGAATGTTAATCATGTGCCATTGTATTTGCACAGATGTGCGCTGCTTTTACTCCACTGATCGTTTAGCATTAAAACGGTTGTCTTTAGGTGTAGACGTATGCCTTTGTGGCGGTTTATTGCCTTTGGATTGTTTAATATGATAAGTGACTCTAGCCATAGGCGGTGGCGAAGGTGTCGCGAGTGGTCTACTACTTCAAAGTCACGTTTGGAATCAAGATCGTGGTTGGTGGCCCAAAAATGTTCCGCGACAGCAGACTGGTCAGTTTCGGCAAGCCACATTGCTCTGTCATGTTCCGTAAGGCAATCTTGGAGACGCCTTGATGTTTCTCCTATGTATCAACTGTCACAGTCTCTACAGGTGATGCGATATACTACATTTCTGCGTAAGACAGGTGTGACAGGGGTCTTCACACTGGAGACAAGTGAATGTAGGTTCCTGCAGGGTTACTGCACGCATTTCATGTTGTAATTTCTAAGGACCTTCGAGATCCGTCCTGACACGCCTGGATAATAGGGAATGTAGGCGGACGATATACTATCTTGGGTGGGATGTGAGTTCTTGTGCCTGTAATAGGCACCTGCCTAGCACATGGAATGGATAACCACATTTGGTTAGGTCCACCTTCACACGGGAGATCTCGTTACGCCTAATTGTATCAGTGCTAGAATGGCTCCAAGCCCTGGAGAATAGGGTGCGGGCAGTGCTATTGAGATGACTTGGTGCGTGGCCGGATCTGTAGTTAGTGAATTGACCGCACCACATAGGTTTGCGGTATACTGAAGTCTCAAGATGTGGGCCTACGCGATGCACTAGGACATCCAGGAACGGGAGCGCATCGTTGACCTCTAACTCTATGGTGAACTTGATGAAATTAGATAGGGAGTTAAGGTATTCCAGTAGTGCTGTTTCAGAGCCACGTGGTATTACAGTAAAAATATCGTCAACGTATCTACACCATGTTGTAATAGGTGTAGGTGGGTTCCAGTGTATCTGCTCCTCCAGATCTTCTATGGCGATGTTGGCTACTACGGAACTAACAGGGGCACCCATAGCAGTGCCATGTACCTGCTGATAGACTGAATCCTCAAAAGTGAAGATGCTGCTTGATAAACATATGTTGAGGGCGGTACAGATGTCATCAGTGGATAGTGGTGTCCTGGATTGGAGGCTTAAGTTGTTCTCGAGGAGCCTTCTAGCACAGTGCACGCCCTGTTGGATGGGAATTGAAGTGAATAAAGAAATCACATCAAATGATGCCATGACGGTGTTGTCAGGGATTGTAAGGTCCTTAATGAGGAGGATAAATTCACTGCTATTTTTAACGGTGTGTGAGGTATTTCCTACAAGATGTGAGAGGAGGCGTGCAATATGCTTTGACAGTTCATACGTTGGGGCACTGAAGCACAACACTATTGGTCTGAGGGGAATACCGGTTTGTGGATCTTTGGTAATCCATAGAATTGTGGTAGTTGGCAGCCAGTAGCACGTAGAAGACGAGAAGAAGTTGTAGAAGTTGTAGTCGAGATCTTCTTATCTTTAAACCATGTGTGGACGAGTTTATTGACATGTGTCTCTAGATGTTTCAAGACCTTAATGGGTGGATCAGATAGAGGTTCATATATGTTTGGGTCTAGTAGTAGGGTCAGGGCTTTCTCTCGGTAGGTTGATCGGCCTAATACAATGGTCCGGCGCCCTTTATCAGCAGGAAGTACGACGATGGAGTTGTCTTTTCTTATAGATGGCATGTTGACGATGGTTAAGGTTTGAGTAAGTTTTTCAAGTGCTGCGGAGGACTGCAGCAGTATTGAAACGGCTGAATGTCTTATCCAACGGCATGAAATTTGCCATCATACCATCCAAACCTCCATTCACACAGCTCTCTATGGGTACAGAAGCCAGTATTACCAACCTTCCCGAAGAAACTGCCAACAAGATACGTTTCAGGACTGCCGCAATCCTACGCAGCACTCGAAAAACTTATTTTACTTATTATGTACATGATCTGTAACCAAGTTACAAAGGAGGTTAGGCAGATTATGAGAAATCTTTGCCAAGGGATGCAAAGAAAAACAGCAAAGAGTTCTTTACTTATGTAAACTCTAGAAGGAAGGAGATGAATCAGATTGGTCCACTTGATATCGATGGGTCAACTGTTGATGATACTGCTCAGGTAGCTAACAAATTAAATGAATATTTTGCATCGACATTCATACACGAGGAGTTATTTAGCGAGGGGAAAGCCAGAGGTGTATTCATATCTAGCAGTAAGCTAGAGAATCTTGTAATAACTGAGAGTAAAGTGGAGGAGAAATTGTTGAAGATAAACACAAGATAGGCACCCGGGGTGGATGGGATCTATCCAGTTATATTAAAGGAGGCAGCAGAGGAAGTAAGCAAACCCTTAGCCATAATTATGAGAGCTTCCTTGGACTCAGGGGAGGTACCCACAGACTGGAGATGTGCAAATCTGACCCAAATTCACAAAGGAGGATCAAAGGCTGACACAAGTAATTATAGACCTGTGAGTTTAATTTCTGTTCCAGGAAAATTAATGGAGGCACTGGTTAAAGAAGCACTGCAGGATCATTTAGACAAGACTTCAGTTATAGCTCGGACACAGCATGGCTTTGTTAAGGGGAAGTCTTGCCTGACCAATTTGATTGGATACTATGATGCAGTCACAAATTTGATTGGATACTATGATGCAGTCACAAAGGAACTGGATGCAGGGAATAACTTTGATATTATATACTTGGATCTTAGAAAGGCTTTTGATACTGTTGCACATGGAAGACTGCTGCACAAATTGGAGCAGTGTGGCATTGGAGGCAAATTGCTGCTGTGGATAAAGGAGTGGCTGAGGGGGGGAAGACAGAGTGGTAATCAATGGACACTGCTCGTCGTGGACTAATGTTATTAGTGGAGTCCCTCACGGCTCAGTGTTGGGTCCATTATTGTTTTCTGTATTTATAAATGATATCGATGATGTATATCAAGCTTAATGTCGAAGTTTGCAGACGATACAAAGGTAGGCAGGGTTGTCAAGTACACTACTGACACTATGCTGCTGCAACAGGATCTGGAAAGGTTGAGCAGATGGGCTGAGAGGTGGCAAATGAAGTTTAACATTGACAAATGTAAAGTACTACACATAGGAAACAGCAACCCCAGAGCAACGTATCAACTCTGTGGTACTACACTGACAGTGGTAGAGAATGAAAGAAACCTGGGGGTGGTTGTGCAGGCAGATATGAAGTTCTCTGAGCAGTGCAGACGGGCTGCAAGAGTAGCTCATGGTGTATTGTCAATGATATATAGGAATGTTTCTAGCAGGGATAAGGAGGTGATTATAAGGCAATGGTCAGGCCACACCTAGAGTACTGTATACAGGTCTGGAGGCCTCATTTCAAGAAGGATGTAGAGCTGCTGGAACGAGTACAGAGAAGGTCAACAAGATTAGTGAATGGAACAAACGGGTGCTCTTACGAAGAAAGGCTTAAGTTTTGCAAATTACAGTGTCTGGAGACTAGGCACCAGAGAGGTGATCTCATAGAGGTGTATAAAGCCTTGAATGGTTTGAGCATGCTCAATGCTAATGGGATTCTTCCTCTCGCTCAGAATAATCACCTGAGAGGGCATAAATTCAAATTGAGGAAAGACAGATGTAGGATAGACGTGCTGAAATTTGCCTTTAGCCAGCGGGTGGGTGGTTGGTGGAACAGACTTCCATCCCTTGTCGTGGAAGTTGATAGCCTAAATAAGTTTAAGGCTCAGCTGGACAGGTATTTTGAACGAACAGAGGGGTGAAGTGGAAGTGGTTTTTTTTTTGGCTGATGCTGCATACGCTTGCTTTCTTGCATCAAATGACTCTATTAATGCTAATGTACGTATTAGCATTAGTAGAGGCATACGATGCAAGAAAGCATGCTTATACAGCATCAACCAAAAAAAACCCCTCCCATTTCACCCCTCCATTCGTTCCAAATGTCTGTCCAGCTCAGCCTTAAATTTATTTAGGCTATCAACTTCCACAACAAAAGATGGAAGTCTCTTCCACCAATCAACTACCCGCTGGCTAAAGGCAATCTTCTGCACATCTATTCTACAACTGTCTTTCCTCAATTTGAATCTGTGCCCCCTCAGGTTCTTAATCTGAGCAAGAGGAAGAAACCCATCAGCATTCAGCTTGCACAACCCATTCAAGGCCTTATACACCTCAATCAGATCATCTCGCAGGTGCCTAATCTCCAGGCACTGCAATTTTCAGAACTGAAGCCTTTCTTGGTAAGAGCACCCCTTTGTTGCCCCTCACCAATCTTGTTGCTCTTCTTTGTACTTATTCTAGCAACTCTACATCTTTCCTAAAATGAGGCCCTCAGACCTGTACACAGTACTCTAGATGTGGCCTGACTAGTGCCTTGTATAATGGGATAATCACCTCCCTGTTCCTGCTAGCAAAATATGTAATTGACAAGAACTCCATGACCTTCCCTGGCAGCCCATCTGCACTACTCAGCAAACTTCATATTTTATTGCACAATTACCCCCAGTTCTTTTTCACTTTCCACTTCCCTGCATGTAGTACCACACAGTTGGTACCTTTCTCTTGGGTTATTGCTACCTATATGTAGTACTTTGCATTTGTCAATGTTAAACTTCAGTTGTCACTTCTCGGCCCATTTGCCCAACTTATCTAGATCCAGTTGGAGTACTTTACTGTCTTTATTGTTGTTAACAAACCTGTCAACCTTTGTATCATCTGTAAATTTGGACATTAAGCCTGATATACCTTCATCAATATCATTGATAAATATACAAAACAAAAATGGGCCCAGCACCGAACTCTGAGGAACTCCAATAATAACATTTGTCCAAGAAGAGCAGTGTCCATTGATTACCATTCTCTGTCATCTCCCACTCAACCATCCCATTATCCATTGTAGCAACTTATCCTTAATGCCATATACAAAACAAAAACCTGAGGAACTCCACTAATAACATTTGTCCAAGAAGAGCAGTGTCCATTGATTACCACTCTCTGTTGTCTCCCACTCATCCCATTATCCATTGTAGTAACTTATCCTTAATGCCATACCTCTCCAATTTGTAAAGCAGTCTTCCATGTGCAACAGTATCAAAAGCTTTCCTGAAATCTAAGTATATAATATCAAAATTATTTTTGGCATTCAGTTCCTTTGTGACCACATCATAGTATCTATCAAATTGGTCAGAGAAGACCATGCTTTAACAAACCATGCTGTGTCTTTACTACTACTGCAGTCTTGTCTAGATGATCCTGCAATGCTTCTTTAACCAATGACCCCATTATTTTCCTCAGAACACAAGTTAAAACTAACAGGTCTATTTGCACACCTCCAGTCCATGGGGACTTCCCCTGAGTCTAAGGAAGCTCTCATAATTATGGCTAAGCATTTTTTTATTTCCTTTGCTGCCTCCTTTAATATAACTGGATAGATGCCATCACCCCAGGGGCCTTCCTTATATTTAACTTCAACAATTTCCCCTCCACTTTGCTCTCAGTTATTACAAAATCACTTAGCTCCCTGTTACAATTTGATAAACTTCTGGCATTCCCCTTGTTAAATAACTCCTCATGTGTCAACGTAGATGCAAAATACTCATTCAGTTGATCAGCTACACGAGCATGATCATCAACAGTCAACCCATCTATGTTAATTGGTGCAATCTCATTCATCCCTTTCCTTCTAGAGTTTACATAAGTAAAGAACTCTTTGCTGTTTTTCTTTGCATCCTTTGCCAAATATTTCTCATAATCTGCCTTTGCCTGCTAACCTCCTTTGTGACTTGATTACAGACTATCTTATATCTGCCATAGGCTTCTGTGTCAGCTGATACTTTATATGCATCCCATACATTTTTCTTGTCTGCCACGAGCCTCATTAACTCATCTGTGTTCTTTAACATGGATGTACAATTTTTAAATGACATTGAAAATAAGGTAAAATGGAACAATTTATAGGGCAATTTTCAATGACTGACTTAATTGTGATGTTTTTGCTGAGTTGTTATTTTGATGTTGCATTAACCTTCTCATATTGTGGTCAAGTTAATTGTGGTCATATTGATCAAGTTAACGTTCCTTTCTCAGACACCATTCCATCCTCCAGCCTGTAGATCAAGGTTCACTTTCACATTTAAACAGTATTTGGAGAAGAACCACGATTCAGGTTATTGCTGATACCAACTGGAAGGAAGAACAAACTCTCACACAATTTTGTTATTGCCATAACATCAAGCCAAACATAACAAGCCATGCACTGTGACAGGTTGTTGAAGAAAGCTTTACTCTCAGTTTCAACTAGGAAGTTTTCCAGGCAAAGCAAGAATACATCACAGAGGAAGGTTTAGAAATAGTGAAAAGCTTTAATCTGGAATTGGATACCAAAGATAGATGTGATTGAGTTGCGGGAGTCTCTTAGAAAAAACCTCACTACCAGCCAACACTTTGCATTTTCTTACTAATTGGTGTTTTTTTTGCCAGTGGCTTCCTTGCACTACATGATGAATACTATTACAGTAGAATGTCGGTTATCTGGAAGTCAATTATTATCCGGAATAATTTGAAATGCTGATTTTGATTCTTTTTATTTATTTTTTTTATTAGTGGTAGTGTTTGAGACATGTTTATTGTGCTACGAGAGTATTTCTGTCTGTTTTTTTTTGTTTTTTTTTTAACCTCATATCTAGTGAAATGTTGAATTAGGACTGATGGGTTTTCTCGGAAACCAGGAGTGAAAAGAGTTTAGTCATTTGCTTCCGTGAACCCAGTTTTCCATGACATATTTTGTTCTCTTCATTTTATATTATGTTTAGTTTAGCTCCAGATTGGCCCAAAACTGTGAGATTTATTATTTTTCTGGGTAAAATACCAACATAAAGAAACATAAAAAAAATACAACGTAAAATACCTACAGTAAAATATCAACATAAAGAAACAGTACTGAAATGTGCAGAAAACCAGGAAGAATGCGATATAATCAAATTGATATTATTATGGAACTTGAAAGATTTAGCAGCAAAAAAATAGGTTACAACAAAACGAAACAAAAAACGATTGAAGATTATTTAAAAAAAATTAAAATTTTTCCACATAAAATTTGCAGTAAAATAGCTATCCGAATATAAATAGATATGTAAATGTTTATGTATAATTTATTATTATTATTTTTTTAATTAAAAAATTTGTTTCTTCCATGCTATTTAGTCCTTTTCTTTTACCTTAATACATTATAACAGAATTCATTTAATTTTACCTTACGTTTGATTATCCAGAAAAATTTTGCTGTCTGGAAGAGGTCTGACTTTAATTATTCCAGATAACTGAGAATCTAACTGTACTCTAATAAACTTCCAAACCCGTGTGCAGTTTGGAAGTTTACCTATATTTAAAGGACTGAGTATGCTCTCTCGCCAACACTCTCCATTCCTGCACCCCCAAACCTGTCCAAATTCTAAATAAGTTTGATTCCTCACACCATTTTTCCAAAACTAACATTAAAATCTTAAAAGCTGTAATAATAAATTATACTATATCAATGGCTACTTACCAATGCTTCATGTTTGCACCACTTAATAACACCATCAACTTTTGCTGTAAGCCTTTCTGAATCATTGTTAAAGACATCTCCAAATACTTTTAGAAATAAATTTCTAATTTTCTCCTTGTGGCAATCAGAATTAGACTGAGAATCTCTGTAAATAAGGAGGGAAAAAAAAAAGTGTTGGGCCCATTGTTACTTAACAAAAAAACAATTTTTCATAAATTACCTAACTTCTCCACATCTTTAGAAATTCTGAATAGCCATTCAAATTTTCAATTTGTGCAAAATGAGTGCTATTTCATTTCAAACAGGATTACTCCAAATATATAATTGGTATTATTATTAGTAATAGTAATAAATGATGCTAGAAAGGAAGGTTATAAAAAAAATAAAAGCCAACACTCTCCATTTCACCTGTCTATCCCCTCAAACAGTTTATCTAGTTCTTCCTTGAATTTATTCAACCTGCATTCCCTCATTCACAACACTGAATGGAAGATTTGTTCCAGCAATTTACCACCACTCTGAAGGCAAATTTTTGTGCATCTCAACTGCAACCACCCTTCCTCAATTTGAAATTATGCATTCCCCCAAAGTGTGTAGTCTGAGCAAGGGAAGGATTCCATCAGTATTGGAGCTTATTCAATCCAATCAAGGCCTTAAATATCTCAATCAGATCTCTTTGCAGGTGCCTAGTACCTTGCATTGGTTGATATTAAACTTCAATTGCCATTTCTCAGCCCATCTGCCTAATTTGTCTAGAATTTGTTGCATTAGCATACTCTGATTACTGTGATTAACTACTATGCCAATGCTGACCTGCAGGAGCTACTAATAACATTAGTCCAACAAGAAGAGCAATACCCACTGATAACCACTTTCTGTCTTCTGCCACTTATTCATAGCAGCAACTTCCCCTTAAAGTCACACTGCTCCAATCTGAATCTGTATAGCAGTCTTTTATGTGCAACAGTATCAAAAGCTATTTTTGAAATCTAAGTATATATATAATCTAAGTACAAATGTAGACAGTGAAAGAAATGTGGAGACACGGTGTCACTCAAACATAAGTGATGCTGAATTTGAATGTGGGGTACAGTGTATACAGGTAAGACAGATAAGACAAGACAGGGCAGGAGTGGTTGAGGGGTTATGCTCTTAGTTAGTTATAGTGTAGTTACTGCTATGGATAAAGAGATAGTTGAGTGGGAGAAGACAGAGTGGTTATTAATGGACACTGCTATTCATTTACTGATGTTATTAGTAGAGTTCCCCAGGATTCAGTGTTGGGCCCATTGTTACTTAACAATATTTTTTCTATATTTATTAATGATAATGATGAAAGTATATCAGGTATATCAGGTATATTAATGTGTAAATGAGAGAGAGAGAGAACAAGATTTTTTTTTTTTTTTTTTGGTTTGGTTTTTTTTAGGAGCATTAGCAACTAAGGCCATATTGCTCTGGGATATGCGATGGTCATTCCCTGACCTTTCCGCATCCTCCGTATTTGGTGGTGATGGGCTCGAACCCCGATCTGATCAAGAAGCATGTGCTACGCACTGCTGCTCCTTCCCACCTGGCTATGGAGACGCCAGAGAGAACAAGACTCAGAAGTAGAGAGGAATCACTAAAAAAGAGAATATGATATCCAGCTCAGGACCCCTGGGTGTGCCAAGTCCATACTCACCAGATGTGAGCCCTTAGATGATAACAAAAGTTGGCAGGGTGATTAATGACAATAATCGAGGTATGCGCTGCAAGATCTAGAAAAATTAGGCAGATGGGCTGAGAAATGGAAGTTGAAAGTTAAAGACATTGACAAATGCAAGGTACTGCATATGAGTAGCATTAATTCCAGATTAATGTATAAACTGTGGTACTACATTTGGGGTAGTGGAAAGTGAAAAAGGCATGGAGATAATTGTGCTGTCAGATATGAAGTTCTCTGAGCAATGAATACAGTCTGCCAGGACAGCTCATGGTGTTTTGTCAATGTTATATAGGAACTTTGCTAGCAGAAATCCTTATCTCTGCAAGCAAAGTAATTATCCAATTGTACAAGTCAATGGTTAGGCTGTATCTTGAGTAGTATATACATGTCTGGAGGCCTCATTTTAGGAGAGAGAGAGAGGATGCAGATTTTCTGGAATGAGTGCAGAGAAGGGTAACAAGATTGATGAAGGTGGTTTTAGCAAGAAAGGCTTCATTTCTGCAAATTGTATTAAGGATTTGAATGGAACAAGCTCACTGCTGATGGTATTCTTCCTCTTGCTCAGACTAAACACAAGGGGGCGAAAATTAAAACTGAGGAAGGTGTGTTATTGCAGAATAGGTGTACAGAGGTTTATCTTCATCCAGCATGTGGTTGATTGTTGGAACAAACTTCCATCTGTTGTTATGGAAGTGGTTATTTGAATAAATTCAAAGAAGAATTAGACAAATTATTAGAGGGGGTGGACAAGTGACAGTTTCTTTTTTTTTTTTTTTTTTTTGGCTGATGCTTTAAAAGTTTGCATTCTTACATCATATATGCCACTACTACTACTAGTATTATTAATATCAACCTTGATGTAATGTTGGTGGAAGGAAAGAGACTTTCCTCCCACTGAAAGAAAACTAAAAAGAAGCTTTTTACATTAAGAAATTTAGCCAAGTGGCTTTAAACAGAAAGAAGGGAAGAATTAAAGTGAAACTGTGGAATGGGCTTTTCAACAGTAAAATTAAGTAAAATTAATGAAGATTCACTTCAAAACAGAATTTTTATTGTTATAAATAATTTCAGAACTAGGGGCCATAAATTCAGACTATATTGCAGTAAATTTTCTGGCTAAGCTAAAGAAAGCCAACAAAAGAACAACGAGAAACGTTGGATAACTTACGCGGAAAATTAGTTTCCTGACACTGGACTCTAGCGCTGCTCGCTCGGTAAACACACAGTAGGTGTTATCTGTTAGTATTAGTAATGGCCGCGTGATGCAAGAAAGTCTATGGCTTATGCTGCACCAACCAAAAAAAAAAAAAAAAACAAATAAAACAATGATAAAAAAAATAATAATAAATAAATAAATAATAATAATTAATAAAAGAAAAGGAAATTAAACCTATCATCCTATGCGCTTCCCTGACCCGAAGGTACTATCCAGATGACCTTTGAATTTCTCCAAACTGTCAGCCTCCACCACCCATGTAGGCAACTTATTCCAGTAATTTATAACTCGATGGCTAAAATAAAACTTCCTGCAGTCCAATCTAAACATTTCCCCCAGTAACTTGAATTTATGTATCCTACTTGAAAATTTCGTCCTTATTCATTTTACTGATTCCTCTCAGAGCCTTAAACACCTCAATCAAATCTCCTCTAATGTGTCTAGTTTCCAAACTCTGCAACCCACATATTCGAAGTCTTTCTTCATAAGGACGCCCTTTTGCCGATCTCACCAGGCGATCTCTACCCGTCTTTGCAGCCTTTCAAGAAGCTCGATGTCTTTCTTTAGGTGCGGTCTCCATACTTGAACACAATATTCCAAGTGTGGTCTAACAATAGCCTTATATAATGGGATTATCACGTCCCTATCTCTACTTGCAAAAGTTCGATAGATCATCGATAGGAAACCATGGGCCTTCCTTGCAACCTGTTTACAATGCTCAGAGAATTTCATGTCTGACCGTATCGTAACACCCAAGTCCCTTTCCTCCAGTACTGGGTTTAGTTGAACTCCACCAAGTGAATAAGTTATTTTGGGATTACTGTTTCCCAGGTGTAATATCTTACACTTTGTTGGATTAAAGCATAGCTGCCATTTTTCTGACCCTTCCTGAAGTCTATCTAGGTCTCTCTGAAGAAGCTCAGCTTGACAGTCATCATTAACTACTCTACCAATTTTAACATCATCTGCAAATTTAGACATCATGCCCTCTATCCCTTCATCAATGTCGTTTATAAAATTAAAAACAAGAGTGGTCCTAATACTGATCCTTGGGGAACCCCACTTCTTACATCAACCCAATCTGAGGAATAGCCATTTATCACAACCCTAAAGCCATCCTGCTATCCATCTAAGGAATTTCCCAGTGATTCCAACCTGTTACAGCTTATAAAGCAACCGCTCATGTGGGACTGAGTCAAAAGCTTTGTTGAAATCTAAATAAACAATGTCGAAATTATTCCCTAAATCCAGCTCATGAGGGACCCTTTCAAAATAGCGAACCAGATTTGTTAAACATGATTTTCCCTTTACAAAACCATGCTGAGTATCCTTGAGAATTTCATTTCGATCCAAATGATCCTGAATTCCACCCTTGATCATTGCCTCCATGATTTTCCCTACCACTGAAGTCAGACTGACAGATCGATAATTTCCCACTTCACTCTTAGAGCCACCCTTATGTTTGGGAGATACATTGGCACTTTTCCAATCCAACGGCATCTCCCCAGAGTCTAGTGATGCTCGCATAATTAGCCTCAATGGTTCAATGCACTGACTTTTTAATGGTTCAATGCACTCACTGTTATCTGTCTGGAGCCGAAATCGAGAAGGATATATTGATTGACAGGTAGGCATGGCAAACAATGAAATGATTGGTGGTGAGCACAACAGTTGACAAGCTACTGTGTAGTCACTGGTTGGCATTATAAAGAACGATGCATAATAGTTTTCTGATGAATGGTAAACAGGTAATAATAGCAATGAATCTTTTAAAGATGGAATAAATTTGTAAGGAAAATAAAACATTGGTTGATTTTTTGATGAATGTGTATTTCTAAATATGACTGTGATTCTAAATAAAAACAGTTAGGTTACACCCTCCACTTTGGGAGGGTTTCAAGCTCCCATGGGATTCAAGTGGAGGTAACCTGACCTTTTTTCACCATTATGAAAAGCATTCATTAGGGCATGTGCGATTAGGGCAAGTTACCATTAATGCTACTAAAGTGATACTAAACTGATGTTATTGTGTGTTGTGTTTGCACACCAATCAGCACATGTTTGCCACACCTACCTGTCAATCAATATATCGTTCTCGACTTTGCTCCAGACCGATAACACCTACCGTCTGTTTACCGAGCGAGCAGCGCTAGAGTACAGTGTCGGGAAACTAATTTTCCGGTAAGTTATCCAACGTTTCTCGTCGTTCTCGTGTTGGCTTCCTTTACCTTTGCCAAATTTCTTTTAGGTACCAATTGTAGATTAGTTGTAGCTAGTCTGTAATCAAGTCACAAAGGAGATTAGGCAAGCGAAGGCAGATTACGAGAAATCTTTGGTAAAGAATGCTAAGAAAAATAGCACGGACTTCTTTACTTATATAAACTCTAAAAGGAAGAGGATGAATCAGATTGGTCCACTTGATATCGATGGTTCGACTGTTGATGATCCTGCTCAGATAGCTGACAAACTGAATGAATATTTTACGTCTACATTCACACATGAGGAGTTATTAAGGGAGGAAAATTGGAGAGCAAAGTGGAGGAGAAATTGTTGAAGTTAAACATAAGAAAGGCACCTGGGGTAGATGGGATCTATCCCATTATATAAAAGGAGGTGGCAAAGGTGATTATATCCCTTTGTATAAGGCAATGGTCAGGCTATGCCTTGAGTACTGCATACAGGTCTGGAGGCCTCAATTTAGGAAGGATACAGAGTTGCTTGAGCATGTATAGAGAAGGTGAAAAAGATTGGTGAGGGGAACGATTGCATTACACACTGGCACTATGACCACCATATCTCTACATGATAATGCTTAATAAACCAGCAATAGGACACCATGGGCTTTCCTCGCTGCCTGTTTACAGTATTATAACTCCCAGATCCCTTTCTTCCTCTATTTTTTTTAAATTCAACTCCAAGCATGTAATTTATTTTGGGTTTGCTATTCCCCAAGTGAAACACATTCATTTTGCCGCATTAAAAGATAGCTGCACACCATGGCTATTATTATATTAATACCACCGTTATATCACATGAAATTAATAATATAGTTTATTACACAGTTCGCCAACATTACTATACATTAAAGTGACATTTTGGGTATTTTAACCGATACCCATCATTAGACCATGCTTAATAATTGGTTATTAATAAATTTGTAGTACTACACTTGGGGTAGTGGAAGATGAAAGGGACCTAGGCTTGTGCAATTTGATATGGGGTTTCTGAGCAGTGCAGATGGGCTGCCATGTGGCTCATGTGGTTTTGTCAAGACATACAGGAATTTTTCTAGCAGGGATAAGGAGGTGATTATCCAATTGTGTTAGGCAGTTGTCAGATCTCATCTTGAGTGCTGCATGCAGGTCTGGAGCTCTCATTTTGGAAGAGATGTAGAGCTGCTGGAAGGTACAGAGAAGAAGGGCAACGAGATTGGTGAGGGGCATAAAGGGGAACTCTTATCATGTAAGCTTCAATTCTGCAATTTGCAGCATCTAGAGACTATCTAGGCAACTGTGATGTAATCTTGGGGTGATGGTTCTTGAGGTTGTTCCAGACATTCTCTCAGATATGCCAGACAAGCTGGCTGTACTTGCTACCTGGAGTCTAAAACGGTGATGGAACTGATTTTCGGATGACACTCAAGTCAAGGGGACCCAATTTCAGCGAAATGTGGATGGTCTGTAACAGCAGATCCTCTGCTTGCACCATCACGATGGTGGCACTGTTAGTAATCTGGGGTATAACTCCTATGCACAAGCACCCTGTGGGTGACCACCCAGGTATGAACCAATGTACGCAGGGGTCGAGGTGTGGCACACACCACATGGAGGAATGCTGCCCCTCTGTGTTACCAGGCAATACTAGATGGTAGATGACTGTCATCAACTGGTGCAATACCACCACTTTGCTTATTGGAGGCTTGCAGTATGATTGATGACTTTGAGGTTATGTATGATGAACATCATGGCAAGATCCAACCTTCCTTACATTTCAAGGGTACAGCTCTAAAACGGTGTTCACAGGCCGCCAGCTAGTTAGTACACTGGACCAAACCTATTGGTAACTCTTTAGGTGGCTTCCGGATCAGACAGTGTAAAATCTGCTACCTCTACTCTGATATATAGTGACTGGAGGGAGTCCGAGTAGTGTGTATGCGGGGGAGGCATTGTCGAGACCACGTTATGTCAAGGATCTGGTTATATTCTTACCATGTGTACGCCATATCCAAAAATTTCATTATTTCAACAGCATGTTCTCTGCCTTACTTTTTCTTCCTATGAATACACCACGAATTATCAAACTAATAGGGTAAGCTTACCTGCGAAAAGATCTAGACCTCTCAAACACTTCCTAGTTCATTTCACAAATATACGAGGTCTCAATTCTAATCTGAACGATGTCCATTTCCACTTGAAGTCTGCCAAACCCTATGTACTTTTTCTGACAGAATCTCAATTAGCGGTTGATTTAACTACTGCTCATCTCAGTTGCTCAAACTATTCGCTGTATGATTCCTTTTGCCTCAAAGGGGTACTGGTGCATATGTCCGTTCCGATATTCACTGTCAGAGACTTGGTAATTTGGAACCTCCTCTTTTCGATCTTCCCTGGCTTGAAAATATCTCTACCTCGTGTCCAATTCATCTGTTGTCTCTACAGTTTTCCCAACTCCACTAATCACTTGGAGCTCTTCGACTTCCTTTCTTTGCAACTTGACTTTCTGCATTTCAACTTTCCTAACAGTGAGGTAATTTTTCTTGGTGATTTTAATGTTCACAACTCCAGCTGGCTTCCGTTTTCTAATCACACCGACCCAGCTGGTCGGGATGCTGAGACTTTTGCAATTACTAATGACCTTGAACAGATTGTTCATTTACCTACAACAATACCGGACAATCATAACCATACAGCTAACACACTTGATCTTTTTCTAACAAAAAATCCTTCTAAGTACACCGTCGAAGTGAGTGGTCATTTAGGTACCTCACATCACAACTTGGTGATTGTTTCTTCTCCGATGGAGCCTTTATCTCACGGCTATTCCCAACCTCATATTGTTTGGCATTACAAAAATGCAAAATGGGATGACCTGCGAGATTTCTTTTCTTCTTTCCCTTGGTCGGATTACTGTTTCAAAACTTCTGATGTCAACGTTTGCTCAGATCATGTCAGTGAAATTATTCTTGTAGGAATGGAATCCTTTATCCCACATTCCACTTTAAAATCTCATCCTTTATCCTTGGTTTTCCAATAAATGTGCTAAGGCTGTTCAAAAGAAAAACGTTACATATCATAATTGGCTTGTTTTCAATTCTTCAATTTCATTTTCTGCCTACACAAAAGCTCGCAACAATTGTAAAACAGTTATTAATCAGTCCAAACTAGATTTTGAACAGGCTAAGAGTAGAAAACTTGTTTCTTGCCCTAACGGTAGCCAAACATTTTGATCTCTTGCCAAAGCTATTTGCTGCAACTTTTGCTCACCTCTGCTCCCACCTCTGTTAAAACCAGATGTTCTGTTGTCATTTCAGCCAAGGATAAAGCTGACCTATTAGCATCCCATATTTCTTCCAGCTCATGTATTAATGATCTTGGTAAAACACCTCCCACCATTCCCAACACGCTCGATTCAATGCCGCCTGTGGTCTTCCATGAAAAGGATGTGAAAAGGATTTTGACAAAACTTGATGCCTGTTTGTTTGTTTGTTATTTGGTTTTTAGGAGCATTAGCAACTAAAGCCATATTGCTCCGAGGATATGCAGTGGTCATTCCCTGATCTTTCCGCATCCTCCATATTTGGCGGTCATGGGCTCGAACCCCAGTCTAATCAAGAAGTGTGTGCTACGCACTGCTGCTCCTGCCCACCCGGCTACGGAGGTGCCGAAACTTGATGCTAAGAAAGCTCCAAGTCCTGATGGTATTTCTCCACTTTTTCTCAAAACCTGTGCTCCTGAACTTACTCCTGTTCTTTGCCGCCTTTTTTCACTTTTTTATTCCAAAGGTCCTTCCTGCTTGGAAATTTGCTCATATCCAGCCAGTTCCTAAAAAGGGTGACAAATCTCTCCCATCCAATTATCACATTGCAATTACTTCTACTCTTTCTAAAGTAATGGAGACATTGATTAACCGCGAACTCTTAAACTACCTAGAAACCTTTCGTCTGATCAACGATCGCCAGTATGGATTTCGTCAGTATTGATCCACTTGTGATATTCTGGCTTATGTTACCCATTTGTAGAAAAATTCAATGGAAAAGTTCAGTGAAACACAAGCAGAAGCTCTTGACATCTCAAAGGCTTTCGATCATCTTTGGCATAAAGGTCTTCTAAACAAGCTTCCATCTTATGGTTTGCCAACCATTTTTTGTGATTGGTTATCCAGTTTTCCCTCTGATCACTCACTGAGGGTGATGGTAGATGGTTCTCTGTCTTCTATCTTCTTCAATAATGCTGGTATCCCCCCCCCCCCCAAGGTTCAGTTCTTTCTACCACTCTTTTCCACTTGTATATTAATGACCTTTTCCCATTTACTGGAAATCCTATCCATAATTTTGCCGATGATAGGACATTGCATTCCACTTTCCATTTTGAGAAACCTTGCCCTGCTCAATCAGTTTTTAACTTCTCGAATATCCACTACTAATTCTTTAAATGCCTTTCTACAGGTAATTCTCCAGTGGGGCAAAGACAACTTAATTGATTTCAATCCTTCTAAAACTCAGTCTTGTCTTATATCTTGCAAAAAGGATTCTTCTGATCCTATGCTTATCTTTGGTGAAACTCCGATTTCTAGGCAAAACGATATATCTCTTTTGGGGATTACCCTGACTTCTAATCTCTCTTGGCACAAGCATATTACAAATATTGCTTTCTCTGCATCTAAAAAAATTGGTTTTCTCTTTTTCTCTCAGCGTTATTTTTCTTCCAAACAATTATTCACTCTGTACAAATCACAAATCCGCCCACAAAACCTCTCTCAGGCTTCTAGATTCCATTTAGAAGAGCGCAGTTAGGTTAATTAATGACTCCTCTCTAACAGAGTCTCTCCACTCGCTGTCTACTGCATGCCTTTTCTACATAAGGTATGTTCGTGTCAAACGGCACCTGGGATTTCTCCCAACTCTGCGTGTGCTTCGCTGTATCGAGGACAGTACACTGTCAAGCCAAAGACTTGAAAGTGTGTGGGCCGGGTCTGTGCAGTGTGATATGTTGTGCCCATTGTTTGACCAGCTTATTGACCGCCAGGCCCCTAGTGGGGCCTGATATTGCCCATACCCTGCCACGTGGAGGCTAGTCGGGTATCCAGTATTGCAACAAATTGCTCTGGCAGGTCCTGCCGCCTAGTTTCCTGGGATTTCAGTGGCTAGGACCTTAAAAAAAAAAAAAAAAAATGTATGCATTTGACATTAGTGCTTAATGGGATTGCTGTTTGGAAATCGCTGGTTGGGGTTGAACGTTAAAGAAATGTGTTAAAGGCCTAATAGGTCGGGCAAAATTTTGATGTTATTAAATTTAGATGTGAGGCTATACGCTAGATAAAAACTAATAGTGTTTGTTGTCTTAGAGATTTAGATGTTGATTAGAATTTGGCGGCATTGTTAAGGGTGTACCTTGGTCAATATAGTGAGGGGGGAAACTGAATACTGGGGGGAAAACAGATAGAAGAATACGAATGATAGAGTAGGCATCCCCAAAGAGGTCAGTGGAGACGAGACCCCATCAGGCGAAGTATGGGGGATAGGCAGGGAGGAGAGGAGAGGAGACAGAGATCATCTTCCCCCCCTTGCATGGGGATGTGGTTTTAAAGAGAACCAGGTTAGAGTACCCAGTTCAGTTCGCCAATGGCGTGTTGGCAGCAAAGCCGCAGAATGTCTTCGTGAGTGTCATGTCCAAGCAGTGTCGAATCCGGTATGAAGGTCAAGCTGCCCATCCCACTTCGGGGGTGGGATATGTTAGCTGGCATTGGGGAACCACCAGGCGAGGGGGTGGGAGAGACACACATTTATTTCATTCATAATCTGCATTCTCACTCTACTTGCATTATTTATTTATTTTATTTTTTTTAATATATATATATATATAATTTTTTTTTTTTTTTTGTTTTTTTTTTTTTTGCAGGGGAGAATTCAGTGATAGTGTTAGTAAATGTTTGTTAGTACAGTATATGTAAAGATTTTCATTCCTGTGATCACGACATACGGTCGAAAAGCGTTGTCAGCTTCAGGAAGGAAAATCGTTTTGAATATTTTCGTTAGATTCTTTTAATTGCGTTAATTTGATTTTTAATTGTTTTAAATTGATTTGAATTGTGTTAAATTGATTATTTAATTATTTATATTTTACTCTAATGTACTGGTAAGTTGTCGATTTTTTCGTTTTTTCCGTTTTAATTTCTGGAGGGTATCATACGGAAGTGTTCTACGCACTATATTGAGGTAACCTCCTCTTATTATATTTACTAATATTCCCTTTTACCATAATTCCTAGTTCACTCAGTGCCCAGCCTATTCATTCTATCTTTCATTTTCATTCATTCATTCTTCTTTCATTCTACACTGGATCCCCTTGCTACTAGCTTACTGATATTTTTCAGTTTATTTGCTTCCCTGGCTGCCTATACATCTCCCTCCCCTGCATGGTGACTTATTTGGTGTGGGGCCCTAAGTTTCTACACATGGCAGGGTAGTCCTGGGGAGTTTTGTTATATCAGGTTTCTCAGGGTGCAGAATACTGCTGTCCTAACAGTTTTTAAGTCATCGTCTGGGCGTGGTGGGAAACTTGGGCAATTTTACTATTGATTATTGTCTAATTGCTGGGGGGCTGAATTGCCATTCTTTGGATTGCTCTGTGCATTTCGAATACTTTCTGTGTGAAAGATGTAAAAGCTTTATAATTTTGCTCTTCTATGATGAACAAATGTTCTTCTCCCCTGGGAAGGGGACCAATCTGTGCTATTAGCTCTGTTCTGGGGATGTCATATATTATACATTCATACAGAATGTGTGCCCAGTCTTCACTTTCGCCACAGGTGCAGTTTGGGTCATCGTTCAGGCCTAAGGAGGTTAGTTTCGCCTTTAGGGAGCCGTGACTTGTAAATATAAATGTTGTAAAAAGTCCAGGGTGCATACCACTTAGGTGGCTCTGGGCTAACCATTGACACCCGTGGCAGAAACCGTTTGGTAACCAGACCTCTCGTTTCCTGCTCCCACTTTGTTTGCCATAGCTCATGGAGCTTTGTGGCTATTCTTTTTCTTTCACCATTGAAGGTTGTGTCAAGGGCTATCCCCAGAAATTCTGTGGGTATGCCCTTTTTAAATCTATAATATAAGCCTCTTTTGGCTACTTCCATGTAGACAACTCCTCAGGGATTATTGTTTCCAGTAGTTCCCACCAAGTGCCTCCAGCATTTCCTTTTCTTGTCTCTTATGAGGGCTGTATACTAATTCCTGAGAGTTCTATAAGAATCTCTCAGTTCATCCACCTCATTTTGTGACCAAAATGTTCTGGCTCTTTGAAAATTTCTCCTCGCCTGGTGTACCCTACTTCTGAGTATAGTCAGTTTGGGGCACCACCAGGGAACTGTCTGCTTCCTCGGTTTTTTCCGTGGGATAGACAGGGTTGCCGTTTTTTGTTAAATGTTTGTCATAGTCAGTGTTTGCTCATCCGGACTACAGTTGCCTGATCTAGACCACTCAATTTCCTGTTTTTGCAGCTCAGCTGCTGTATGTTCTGCAAAAATCTGCCAGTTTGGGTTTTTAAGGTTATACCTTTGGATATCCAACAGGGAGTGTTGGGTTGTTTGTAATTGCCTGTTTAGTTTGAAGGAAATGGCTCTGTGATCTGATGTGGTCCAGGCTGGCTGGACACACCAGTCTGTGATTTTATAAGCTATTGAATTGGTGGCAAGTGCAACATCAACGTCACTCTCCCACATGGTACTGCTAAATGTTGGGAGGCTATTTGGTTGGTTTAGCACTTGAAAGGGTGAGGTGGCTATATAGTCTGAAAGTATCTGGCCATTGTGTGTGCCTGCTCTGTCTTCCATACGGCTATGCCATAAGGCTGACAGGCAGTTGACATCAGCACACACTATGATATTTGCAGTAGGTAGCAAGTTTGTGACTACTTGTAGGTATTCATTGGTTGGGTTTATATCTTCCCGTGGTCTGGAATATAGTGAAATAATGTAAAACTGTCCTACAACACTGGTGATATGGGCACACACTCCCACTGGGGAGCAGAGGTGACCCACCTTTGTGACTGTAATGTCAGTATTTTTAACTACTATTGCTGTAGAAGGGACACCTGAGGTGTATTCTATTATTTTATAGCCTCTTGGGTATCCTTGAACCCTACCCATATGTGTATAGGGCTCTTGGAGTACCAAGATATCTATATTATTTTCTTCCAATTTGAGTTTGATCTGATCTACAATGGCTCTTTGAGCATTCAATTGGACAAGATTTAGAGCCCTAGTCACATTTATGTTTTCAGTCTGGCCGTTTACCAGACTTATTAATTACCAGACAGGGGCATTTATCATCCCTGATACTATGTGCATAGTCAGTCAGCCGTGCTGCTTTACAGGTAGCACATTTTGGCTGCTGATTTTTATTTTGGCAGTTCTTGTAATCGTGGCCAGTCACTGCACAGTGGCCACAGACAGGGGAATTCTGTCTGCAGTCTCTGGCAGTATGGCCATATTTATGACAGTTAAAGCACTGCTGTACAGGAAAGAATTCCCTGAATTTATGGCTGGTCCAGCCAGCATAGACTCTTTGCTGTCCTTGTAGGTTTTTCCAAATTCTGGGTGACACTTCCACAATGACGTTGAATTGCCCATTTCTTTTGTTTTTTGTCCCTCTTTTTAGAAGAAATTCTTTGGCAAACTCATTCAGTTCCATTATATTGATAAAGTTTTTGTTGTAGAAATCCAACATAAGATCTCTTTCCAGAGTTGTCTCAGGGATGTCAACTATAATAATGTTGGGGTTTCTGCCCCTTGGCTTTTCTCTTTGCAGTTGGTTTACCTCTGGGTTGGTTTAAATCTTTTTAACATCCTCCTTATTTGTTACTTCAATTAAAACTCCATTATCTTTTATTTTTCTCATGTTATCACCTTTATTTCTTTCAAATGAGGTTTTAATTTTGTCATGACAGTATCTCTGACTGCCTCACTGGATTTGTATATAGAGTCAGGCTTAGCCTTTATAATGATTATGTTTGTTTCTTTTGCCTTTGGTATTTCCTTAGTCTTATTGTTGGTTTGTTTAGTTTGTGATGAATCTGCTTTGGTGGCCCTTGCTACTTGGGCGTAAGTCAAAGTATTTATTTTCTTTATAATTATTCTTCTCTTCAGTCACCGTTTCTACTTTTGCTTTCAATACTTTGTTGTCTGTATTAAGTTCAATGAAAGTATCTGTAGAAAAATGCCTTTTCTATAGATACTTTCATGGGCATGTTCTTCTAAATTGGCTTTATAATTCCCGCTCTCCCTTTCAAAACAGTCCAAACACGTGCCACCACCAGCCAACATCCATTTACTGTCCAACTTCAAACTCACAGAACCAACTTTTCATCTTCCTCGTTTATTCATTCAACTGCCATTTTCTGGAACAACCTTCCTTATACGTATTTCCTGAAAATTACAATCTACAGAAGTTCAGTCTAATGTCAACAAATATCTTCTTTGGTCTTTTCAACCTCCAACCCAAGCGTGGTACTAAGTATTATAGGTTCTAATACCTCTCGAGTTAGGGGTTTTCATAAAAAAAAAAAAAAAAAATCTGACTGAGGTGTTTAAGGCTTTGAATGGCTTGAGCAAACTGAATGCTGATGATATTCTTACTCTTGCTCAGACTATTTTCAAGGAGGCATGAATTTGAATCGAAGAAGTATAATTGCAGAGCAGATGTGCAGAAATTTGCCTTCAGCCAATAGGGGGTTGATTGCTGGAATAAGCTTCCATACATTGTTGTGGAAGAGATAGTTTGAGTAAATTCAAGGAAGAACAGGGGTTCACATCTGGTGAGTATGGGCTTGGCAAACCCAGGGTCCTAAGCTGGATATCATCATTCTCTTTCTTGCTTTCTTGGTGATTCCCTTCTACTTCTGACACTCTCTCTCTCTCTCTCTCTCTCTCAGGGTAATGTGGGAATTTTTGTTTTTTGGCTGGTGCAGCATAAGCCTTTGACTTCCTTGCTCCATATGGCTAATAATAATAATAAGGGCACTAGATGGAACCCCCAATCAGGGAGAAATAATATAAGAGCAATAATAATAATAACGAATAAGACCATCCCGCACAACAGACTAGACATAACCCTTGTGGACAAGATGGAAAAGGCTACCTAACTGATTAACATAGCGTTGCCTAACGCCAGCAATGTCCAGAAAACCCATGAGGAAAAAATTAGGAAGTATTAGCATTAGTAGAGGCATATGATGCAAGAAAGCAAGCTTATTCAGCATCAGCCAAAAAAAAAAAAAAAAAAAAAAAGACACAACCACTACTCCCATTTCACCCCTCCGTTCGTTTGAAATACCTGTCCACCTGAGCCTCAAATTTGTTTAGGCTATCAACTTTAGCATTAGCATTAGCATTAGTAGAGGCATTTGATGCAAGAAAGCAAGCTTATGCAGCATCAGCCAAAAAAAAAAAAAAAAAAAAAAACCCACTTCCACTTCACCCCTCTGTTCGTTCAAAATACCTGTCCAGCTGAGCCTTAAACTTATTTAGGCTATCAACCTCCACCACAAGGGATGGAAGTCTGTTCCACCAACCAACCACCCGCTGGCTAAAGGCAAATTTCCGCACGTCTATCCTACATCTGTCTTTCCTCAATTTGAATTTATGCCCTCTCAGGTGATTTTTCTGAGCTAGAGGAAGAATCCCATCAGCATTGAGCATGCTTAAACCATTCAAGGCTTTATACACCTCTATCAGATCACCTCGCTGGTGCCTAGTCTCCAGACACTGTAATTTGCAAAACTTAAGCCTTTCTTCGTAAGAGCAACCATTTGTTCCATTCACTAATCTTGTTGCCCTTCTCTGTACTCGTTCCAGCAGCTCTACATCCTTCTTGAAATGAGCCCTTCAGACCTGTATACAGTACTCAAGGTGCGGCCTGACCATTGCCTTATACAAAGGAATAATCACCTCCCTATCCCTGCTAGAAAAATTCCTGTATATCATAGATAAGACACCATGAGCTACTCTTGCAGCCCATCTGCACTGCTCAGAGAACTTCATATCTGCCTGCACAATTACCCCCAGGTCCTTTTCATTCTCTTCCACTGTCAGCGTAGTACCACAGAGTTGATACGTTGATCTGGGGTTACTGTTTCCCATATGTAGTACTTTACATTTGTCAATGTTAAACTTCATTTGCCACCTCTCAGCCCATCTGCTCAACCTTTCCAGATCCTGTTGCAGCAGCATAGCATCAGTAGTGTCCTTAACAACCCTGCCAACCTTTGTCTCATCTGCAAACTTGGACATTAAGCTTGATATACCATCATCAATATCATTTATAAATACAGAAAACAACAATGGACCCAACACTGAACCCTGAGGAACTCCACTAATAACATTAGTCCACGTTGAGCAGTGTCCATTGATTACCACTCTATGTCTTCTGCCACTCAACCATCCCTTTATCCATAGCAGCAATTTGCCTCCAATGCCACACTGCTCCAATTTGTGCAGCAGTCTTCCATGCACAACAGTATCAAAAGCCTTTCTAAGATCCAAATATATAATATCAAAGTTATTCCCTGCTTCCAGTTCTTTTGTGACTACATCATAGTATCCAATCAAATTGGTCAGACAAGACCTGCCCTTAACAAAACCATGCTGTATCTGAGCTATAACTGAGTTCTTGTCTAGATGATCCTGCAGTGCTTCTTTAACCAGTGCCTCCATTAATTTTCCTGGAACCGAAGTTAAACTAACAGGTCTATAATTACTTGTGTCAGCCTTTGATCCTCCTTTGTGAATTGGGGTTACATTTGCACCTCTCCAGTCTATGGGTACCTCCCCTGAGTCCAAAGAAGCTCTCATAATTATGGCTAGGGGTTTGCTTACTTCCTTTGCTGCCTCCTTTTATTTAACTGTATAGATCCCATCCACCCCGGGTGCCTTTTTTATGTTTATCCTCAAAAATTTCTCCTCCACTTTCCTCTCAGTTATTAGAAAATCATCTAGCTCACTGCCAATGTTTACTTCACCTACGACATTCCCCTTCCTGAATAACTCCTCATGTGTGAATGTAGATGCAAAATACTCGTTTAGATTGTTAGCCGCCTGAGCAGGATCCTCAACTGTTGAACCATCAACATCCGGTGGACCAATCTGATTCATCCCTTTCCTTCTTGAGTTTAAATAGGTAAAGAACTCTTTTCTGTTTTTCTTTGCATCCTTTGCCAAGGATTTCTCATAATCTGCCTTTGCCTGCCTAATCTCCTTTGTGACTTGGTTACAGACCAACTTATATCTATCATAGGCTTCCATGTCACTCATTAATTTGTATGTATCCCATGCATTTTTCTTCTCTGCCATATGTCTCATTAGTTCATCTGACAACCATTTAGGGCTGAACCTTGAACAATATTTCTTGGTTGGTGTGTAAAGCCTGGTAGCTTCCAAGATTAGTTCCTTGAATGCTTCCCATTTTGAATTTGCTGTTGGTAACATCATCAGTTGGTCCCACTCTATAGAATTTAAATACTGTCTCAGACCATCATAGTCGCCTTTACGAAAGCAAAAACCCTTCCCTTTACCTCTGATGGTAGTTACCTCCTTGAGTAAATCCCACTTCAGCACACTGTGATCACTGCCACCTAGTGGTTCCTTTATCTGCAGATTCTTAATGCATGAAGAATCACTACTGATAATCAGATCAAGAGTATTACTCCCTCTAGTTGCCTCCCAAACATGCTGATTTAGAAAACAATCATCCAATAAATCCACAAAAGCCTTGCTAGTGTATGAATGACCAACCCACAAATTCCAGTCAATATCTGGGAAATTAAAATCCCCCATTATAAGACTCTCTGATTTACTGGCCCATTCTGTTTCCCTGTACAGAATCTTATTATACTCATCAGAGTCATTAGGCCTATAGCACACTCCTACTCTCAATTTTGATTTACCTATGCTTATGTCACACCAAACTGACTCGACACTGCCCTGTCCATCGATGTCGACTGGCTTCACTTCCTTGGATTTTATGTGTTTCTTAACTAATAGCATAACCCCTCCTCCCTTCCTATCCTGTCTATCCTTTCTGTAGACGTTGTACTCCCCAAATTCCAGTTCTGCATTCCTTATATCTGTATGACACCATGTCTCTGGTATCCCAACAATATCGGAGTATCCCAACAATATCCCAACAAGTACACGGAGATGTGGCATATGCAAGAAGTAACGACCATCCCGATCATTGTGTCAACCACCGGTATGGTGCCAAAGACCCTACATAGCAGCCTTGCAACAATAGGTCTCCCAGAGAACACCAACAAGGAACTCCACAAAGTCACAATCCTGAACACCTGTAGGATATTCAGAGAGTTCCTCAGCCAACAATAACACCAGACATTACAACTACCCTATGTACTTGGTAGCAGTACCTGTCACGGAGTGGAATCCCCCAATCAAGGAGAAATAATATAAGAGCAACAATAATAATATTAGAGGGGATGGATAGGTGAAATGGGATTTTTTTTTGGCTGATGCTGTATAAGTTTGCTTTCTTGCATCATTTGCCACCCACTATCAATACTATTGATACTATATTTTTCATTTGAAAAATCACATCTCAAAGGTGCTCTTGCAGAATCACCTTCATGATATATGGTGAAATGCCATTATGTGACCTTCATGTTTTAGAACCCCCCCTCCAAAAAGAGCATTATTATTACAGGGCTCACATTACATGGCAACAATATTTGTTTCATTCTTTGACTCTTCTTTGAAAGTGTGGTTCAAGTTTCATCAACTGTGAAGTCACTTTCTTGCGACTTCACAGTTGATGAAAAAAAACTTTCTTTGGTGTCTTAAGCATAGCTTGAGGCTGACTCTACCCGAATGATGAAATTTTGAGGAAGACTAAAGTTCAAACCCACAGGACATTCATTAGCTAACGTATTCATAATGCTTATTCATTTTCGCACCTCTGTAGCCAGGTGGGAAGGAGCAAGCAGTCCGTAGCACACGCTTCTTGATTAGACCGGGGTTCGAGCCTGTCACCACCAAATATGGAAGATGTGGAAAGGTCAAGGGAATGACCACCGCATATTCCCGGAGCAATATGGCCTTAGTTGGTAATGCTCCTAAAAACCAAATAACAATAACTTATCCATTTTCAGCTATGCATGATACTGAAATCTAAATTCAAGACATTGTTTGGTTTAGCAATCTTTACGAAATGCCTTCAATGTCACTGTACAGCAGACGGGTCATATTACCTTCAATATAGGTTACCTTTTATCTACAGCCAATGCACCTTTGGTTATATATAAAAGGTACAGATAATCTTCCATACATTAGATAATAATGTTTTACATTTTTTTCTATTAAATTAAAAAATGCTCTTTTTCTCAGTAATTCATAAGGGGTTAATTTAGTATCCAGTTTCATTCTTGCTTATACTGTCAAAGAAGACCAGGTTTCAGAAAAGCAAAACTACAAGTAATTGCAGAGATATACAGCCATGAACCTTGGATGACCTTAATCACCTAGTACTTCTAAAAATTCATATTATATACATATCCTTTTTATGTTATTCAAAGCTCGAAGAAATCATTTTAGCATTACACTGTTACTCACTTTGAAAACATTACATAGGTGAGAAAAGCAGATGAAAGCAAATCAGCAGCTCCTCCTGTTCCACTGAAAATAACAACCGGTATGTTACTTTCTGTTGCACCTATTGCTTGTTCTATGCTGTCAAGGGTTCCACTTAAAACAAGCATAATGACTGGAATTCCCGACTCACATTCTATTAGAAAAATTTTATTAACATATGAAAAGGAAATTTATTGATAACTTTCATGTTTTATACATATAAAATATATTTAATTTACTATAATCACATGATTGTTCTATTAGCTTAATTCATAAATCAAAAACATACACTATTATAATATATATGAACTGAATAAATTTATATATTAAGATATTTAAATATAAGAGATATAAGATATATTATCATACATATATAACTTAATAAATTTTCATTTAGGAAAACCTGAAAATACATACACACAAACAAATAAAATGAGCGAAAAAACTAAAATGCATGGAAACTGCATGAACAAATGTGAAAAACATAATGAAACAGCACATGCAGAGCACGTAATTTCATACACTAGAATATATGACGTGTATATATATTCTAGTGTATGAAAAAAATATATATATATAAATATAAAGAGTAATAATTTTTTTAAGCCACTGAAGACACTACCGTATTATCAGATAATAACACAATAACTTAACAGAAAATTTTATGCCATATTGCACAAGGATCCCAAGCAGTAGAAACAGAAATGCAAAATTAAATAAAGTTGATAATGCAGAAGAAAAATAAAACTGCTTATCATGGCTAGAGATCAAAATACAAATTTTGCCTGATACAGAGATAAGTGACCAGAATCATCTGAGAATTTTCTGAGAAAGATTAATCTGAGAATAATCATACACATGTAAGAAAAGGAATGAAAAAGGAAACAGAATGAGGAAATATCTGCTGTGAATCCCATACTTTTAAGGAAAACTGCTTGGATAACCTCATTGACAAGCTGTATTTTGCAAATCAATCAACCAAGCACAAAGGTACTTGTTTGAGCAACTGCAGCTTTTATGCTGCCAAAACACTACAGAAAGAAAAGAAGCTATAACATTAAACAAACCTAAAACTCACTATAACATAAGCTTGAAGAAGCAAAAAATGGAAGTGATAGTGTATATAATACCTATGTATGAATACTAAGCTCCATGAGCAAAGTGAACCTATGTGAACTGTAAACAGAAAAAAAAAAAAAAAACCCTTAAAAGTCAAAGCTATTGGGCAGCAACAGCAGCACTACCATAAATATAAATACAAATCAAATGAGTGAAAAAAACAGAATGCATGAAAACTGCATGTAAACTCTGAACATTCGTGCAGTCTCCATATAGAAACCATAATGACATAACACTATCAAAGCAGCAAACACAATTTTGCCAGAATATATCAAATTAAGAAATAATAATAATAATACCAAAGATTACAAAAAAAAAAAAAACAGTTGTAATAGGAGCAGGAAAGAAGTATAGAGACCATGAAATTTTTATTCCTTTCAATTTTTTTTTAATTATTTGAATTTTTATTCTATAGAAACTGAAATCTTTATTTCACTCCCTATACCTCCAATCTGCTACTATATTAAGACTGTTTTTGCATTGTTTGTTATTATTTCTTAATAAATATTTCAGCAAAATTAGTGTCTGCTGCTTTGCATGTGCTATTTCTTTATTTGTATTTATACTTATTTGTATTTATACTTATTGAAGTATACATACAGCTACTTTGAACTGATATTGCTGGCTCCATAGCCTTGACTTTTATTTTTTTTAATTTTTATATTTTTTTGTCTTCAGTTTATTTTGTTCTTGGAACTTAATATTCATACATATGCAGGTATTATATAATCTACTGCTCTTGCAGTTTCTACCTTTTTATGCTTATGTTATGATGAGTTCTAGGTTTATCTAATTATGGCTTTTTTTCCCCTACATAGTATTATATGAATGATATTTCACTGTTTAAAGCATGGATTACTTAGTGTTCTGATCCTATTATCTCTGTATCCAACAAAATTTTTATTTTGATCTCTAGCCATGATGGACAATATGGGGATGATACACAGACTAAAAGGTTAACAGCGGCTGCAGGAAGAGGCAAAAGTGATTCTTGTACTGCTTCTATTAGAATGGGCAGCAGCAGCAGCATGGAAAGCAAGGAAATGGAGATTTCCAGGACTGTTGGAAATCATAGTGGAACAAATAAAAACATGGGCTGTGATAAGGTAACTAAGAGTAGAAACAGGTGCATGTATAAGATACTGTTCAATGTTTCAATGTTCAAAGAAATACTGTTCAATGTTCAGGCCTAAATGGATGTCAGATGAATTAATAAGGCTCGTGGCAGAGAAGAAAAATGTATGGGATGCATATAAATTATCAGGTGACACAGAAGCCTATGGCAGATATAAGCTTATCTGTAATCATGTCACAAAGGAGGTTAGGCAGGTGAAGGCAGATTACGAGAAATCTTTAGCAAAGGATGCAAAGAAAAACAGCAAAGAGTTCTTTACTTATGTAAACTCTAGAAAGAAAGGTATGAATCAGACTGGACCACTTAACTAAGATGGGTTGACTACTGATCTACATTCACACATGAGGAGTTATTCAATGAGGGGAATGCCAGAAGTTTATCAAACTCTAAGAGGGAGCTAAATAATTTTGTAATAACTGAGAGCAAAGTGCAGGGAAAATTGTTGCAGTTAAGCATAACGAAGGCACCTGGGGTGGACGGGATCTATCTAGTTATATTAAAGGAGGCAGCAAAGAGTAAGCAAACCCTTAGTCATAATTATGAGAGCTTCTATGGACAGGAGAGGTCCCCATGGATTGGAGGTGTGCAAATGTATCTCCAATTCACAAATGAGGTTCAAAAGATGACACAAGTAACTATAGACCCATTAGTTTAACTTATGTTGCAGGGAACTTAAAGGAGTCACTGGTTATAGAAGCATTGCAGAATCATCTAGACAAGACTGCAGTAATAGTTAAGACACAGCATGGGTTTGTTAAAGGGAGGTCTTGTCTGACCAATTTGATTGGATACTATTGAATGTGGTAATAAAGGAACTGAAGTCAAAACTAATTTTGATATCATATACTGGTAGATGACTTTCATCAACCGGTGAAATACCACCACTTTGCTTATTGGAGGCTTGAAGTGGTGAAACCCATGTTTGGTCTCTAGAGCAAAGTTTCCGGCACCCCTCTTCCCCCCCATACTTCTCCTTCAACCCATGCACGGTACTAAGTACTATAGGTTTTGATACCTTTCGTGTTTGGGGTTTTCATAAAAAGAAAAAAAAAAAAAAAAAACTTAGATTTCAAGAAAGCTTTTGATACTGTTGCACATGGAAGAATGCTGTACAAATTGGTGAGGTATGGCATTAAGGGTAAGTTGCTACAATGGATAAAGGGATAGTTGAGTGAGAGATGACAGAGAGTGGTAATCAATGAACACTGCTCTTCATAGACAAATCTTATTAGTGAAGTTTTCCAGGGTTCGGCAGGCGCCTCCGTAGCCAGGTGGGCAGGAACAGCAGTGCGTAGCACGCGCTTCTTGATTAGACCGGGGTTCGAGCCTGTGCCCAACCAAATACTGAGGATGCGGAAAGGTCAGGGAATGACCACCGCATATCCCCGGAGCAATATGGCTTTAGTTGCTAATTCTTCTAAAAATCATTGATTACCACTCTAAGAGAGTGGTAATCAATGAACACTGACCTTCATAGACAAATCTTATTTGTGAAGTTTTCCAAGGTTCGGTAGGCAGGAGCAGCAGTAAAGTGTAAAGTAAAGTGTAAAGTGTATTTAGGGTCATACGGCACCAGGGGTTCCCCCCATCTCCGCGTTGTTTGCATTGTGATGGGTGTGCCAGTTTGCTGGAAATGCCAGAGATTTAAAAGTGTATGGATATTGTACATGTGTAGTGTCGTGTACCGTTGTTCATCTGGTCAATTAGCCGCTGGACCCCTACTGAGGCTCAACGTTGCCCCACTTTAGCCCCGTGGAGGCAGACCAGGTACACCAGTATTATAATTATTTACTCTGGCAGGTCCTGCCACCTAATTTCCTTAGATTTCAGTGGCTAGGACCTAAAAAAAAAAAAAAAAAAAAAAAAAAGGCACATATACAACATACAAAAATGCATACGGATACACATCAATTGGTATAAATTAGTTCGCGTGGTGAAGGCGCTAGAATGAGAAGCCGAGAGTTTTGGGCGAAATTTATTTTGATGGTTAAAATTGGATTGTGTGGGACTGTGCGTACCACACGCTTCTTGATTAGACCAGGGTTCGAGCCCATGCCCAACCAAATACTGAGGATGCGGAAAGGTCAGGGAATGACCGCTGCATATCCCAGGAGCATTATGGCCTTAGATGCTAATTCTTCTAAAAACCAAATAACAAACAAACAACAAACAGGGTTCGATGTTGAGCCCATTGTTGTTTTGTATATTTATCAATGATATTCATGAAGGTATATCAGGTTTAATGTCCAAGTTTGCAGATGATACAAAGTTGGCAAGGTTGTTAACGACAGTAAAGACAGTATGCTACTCCAAATGGATCTAGATAAGTTGGGCAAATTGGCTGAAAAGTGGCAACTGAAGTTTAACAATGACAAATACAAAGTACTGCATATGGTTACAATAACCAAAGAGAAACGTACCAACTGTGTGGTACTACACTCAGGGAAGTGGAAACGACCTGGGGATTATTCCCTTATACAAGGGAATAATCACCTCCTTTTCTAGCAGGGATAAGGAGGTGATTATTCCCTTGTATAAGGCAATGGTTAGGCCACATCTTGAGTACTGTATACAGGTCTGGAGGCCTCATTTCAAGAAGGATGTAGAGCTGCTGGAACAGGTACAGAGAAGGGCAACAAGATTAGTGAATGGAACAAAGGGTTGCTCTTACGAAGAAAGGCTTAAGTTTTGCAAATTACAGAGTCTGGAGACTAGGCACCGGCGAGGTGATCTGATAGAGGTGCATAAGGCTTTGAATGGTTTGAGCATGCTCAATGCCAATGGGATTCTTCATCTTTCTCAGAATAATCACCTCGGAGGGCATAAATTCAAATTGAGGAAGGACGGATGTCGGATAGATGTGCGGAAATTTGCCTTTGGCCAGCGGGTGGTTGGTTGGTGGAACCGACTTCCATCACTTGTTGTTGAAGTTGATAGCCTAAACAAATTTAAGGCTCAACTGGACAGGTATTTCGAATGAACGGAGGGGTGAAATGGGAGTGGTGTGTTTTTTTTTTTTTTGGCTGATGCTGAATAAGCTTGCTTTCTTGCATCATATGCCTCTACTAATGCTAATGCTAATAATTGTGCAGTCAAATATGTAATTTGCTGAGCAGTGCAGAGGGGCTGCCATTACATGTCATGGAGTCTTATCAATGATATATATCAAATTTGCTAGCAGGGACAGGGAGGTAGTTATCCAGTTATACAAGGCAATGATCAGGCCACACCTAGAGTACAGTGTACGGATGTAGAGTTGCTAGAACAAGTACAAAGCAGAGCAACAAGATTGGTGAGGGGAACAAATTGGTGCTCTTACCAAGAAAGGCTTTAAGTTCTGCAAATTGCAGCACTTGGAGAGTAGGCACCTATGAGGTGATCTGATTGAGGTGTTTAAAGCCTTGAATGGGTTGAGCAAGGTGAATGTTGATGGGATTCTTCTTCTTGCTCAGATTAAGAACATGAGGGGGGCACAGTTTTAAATTGAGGAAAGACAGTTGTAGAATAGATGTGCAGAAATATGCCTTTAGCCAGGGGGGGTGTTGATTGGTGGAAGAGACTTCCATCTTTTGTTGTGGAAGTTGATAGCCTAAATAAATTTAAGGCTGAGCTGGACAGGCATTTAGAATGAATGGGGGGGTAAAATGGGAGTTTTTCTTTTTTTTTTTTTTTTTGGCTGATGCTGCATAAGCTTGCTTTCTTGCATTGCATGCCTCTACTAATGCTAACACTTGCTTTGCAGGTTTGGGACACTACCACTCGATCTCCATGTAATTTTTAGAGACTTATGTTATCACCTGAAACATCAGATTCCCACTGAGATCCTTCGAATTTCTATTAACACTAAATTCGATGTTAAAGCTGAACGACAAAGAATTTGGCAAGGATTTGTTAAGACAGATTTAATCTTTTTTTTTTTTTTTTTTTTGAAAACCACAAACACGAGTGGTATTAGAACCTATAGTACTAGTACAGTGCTTGGGTTCATCATCATCATCAGACATTTTCAATCCACTGCAGGATGAAGGCCTCTCCAGCACCTTTCCAGTTCCTTCTGTTTTGTGTACTGGCTATCCATTTACTACCCACAATCTCATGCATGAATTTCATCTATCCATCTCTGCCTTTGTCTTCCAGGTTTTCTTCTAGCTCTTCTTGGATACCATTCTGTCATCATGTCTTCGAGCTATGAGTCTTGCCCAAGACTATTTTAGTTCTTTAGTTTTGATAAGAATGTGCTTTACTTTTTTTTTTTCTTTTATGTGAACCCCAAACACGAGAGGTATGAGAACCTTTAGTACCATGCTTGGGTTAGAGGTTGAGAAGACGAAAGAAGATATTTGTTGACATTGGACTTGAACTTATGTAGACTGTAATTTTCAGGAAATACGTATGAAGGAAGGTTGTTCCAGAAAACGGCAGTTGAATGAATAAATAAGTAAGATGAAAAGTTGGTTCTGTGGGTTTGAAGTTGAACAGTAAATGGATGTTGGCTGGTGGCGGTACGTGTTTGGACTGTTTTGAAAGAGAGAGCAGGAATTATAGAAGAAAATTCAGAAGAACAGCGCCCATGGAAGTATCTGTAGAAGAGGCATACAGCAGAAACAGTGCTTCTATGAGAAAGCGAGTGGAGAGTCTCTGTTAGAGATGAATCATTAATTAACCTAACTGCCCTCTTCTGAATGGAATCAAGAAGCCTGAGGGAGGTTTTTGGGGCACAACCCCAGATGTGGGAACAATATTCCATGGCACGGCGGATTTGCGATTTATACAGAGTTTGGAAGAAAAGTAATGCCGAGAGGGAAAACCAAGTTTTTTAGATGCAGAGGAAGCAATATTTGTAATGTGCTTGTACCAAGAGAGATTAGAAGTCAGGGTAATCCCCAAAAGAGATATATCATTTTGCATAGAAATCGGAGTGTCACTAAAGAAAAGCATAGGAGCAGAAGAATCCTTTTTGCGAGATATAAGACAAGACTGAGTTTTAGAAGGGTTGAAATCAACTAAGTTGTCTTTGTCCCACTGGAGAATTACCTGAAGATCGGCATTTAAGGAATTGGTAGCAGATTTTTGAGAAGTTGAAGCTGATTGAGCAGGACAAGGTTTCTCAAAATGGAAAGTGGAATGCAATGTGCTATCATCGGAAAAACTATGGATAGGATTTCCAGTCAATGGAAGAAGGTCATTGATATACAAGAGGAAAAGAGTGGGGGAAAGAACTGAACCTTGGGGGACACCGGCATTAGTGGAGAAGTTAGAAGACAGAGAGCCATCTACCATCACCCTCAGTGAGCAATCAGAGAGAAAACTGGATAACCAATTACAAAAACAGTTGGCAAACAATAAGATGGAAGCTTGTTTAGAAGACCTTTATGCCAAACATGATCAAAAGCTTTTGAGATGTCAAGAGCAACTACTTGTGTTTCACCGAACCTTTCCATTGAATTAGTCCATAAATGGGTAAAATAAGCCAGAATATCACCAGTGAATCGACACTGACGGAATCCATACTGGTGATCGTTGATCAGATGGAAGGTTTCTAGGTAGTTTAAAAGTTGGCGGTTAATTGATTTCTCCATTACTTTAGAAAGAGTAGAAGTAATTGCAATGGGACGATAATTGGACGGGAGGGATTTGTAACCCTTTTTAGGAACTGGCTGGATATGAGCAAATTTCCAAGTTTGCTGCCTGATCCATGTGTTTCTCTTATTATCTAACAGTCTGATTCCCAATATAATTTGTTCCATTCTTCGATGTGTAGTTCCCAGCTTCTCTTCCATTCTTTTGGTGAGTGCCCAAAATTCACTTCCATAAGTCATGGTGGGGAGTATACATTGGTTCGTTATTTTACGTTTCAGACAAACTGGGATATTGCTCTTCAGTATGTGACTATATTTCCTGAATGCTATCCATCCAAAATTTATTCTTCTCTTGACTTCCAGCCATTTATCATTATTACAACTAATAACTTGTCCCAGATAAGTATATGACACTACCTTTTGCTCCTTCAATCATTATTTCCCATTCTGTGGCATACTTGTTCATCATTACTTTTGCTTTAGCCATATTCATCTTTAGTCCAAAATCCTTACTAACTGTGCATAACTGATTAAGATTTTCCTCTAATTCTTTGGGATCGTGGCTTATGACCACAATGTCATCTGCAAATCATAGATGGTTTAGGTACTCTCTGTTCACACTGACTCCTTTCTACGACCAGTCTAACCTTCTGAAAGCTTCCTCAAGGACAGCAGTAAACAGCTTCGGAGATATTGTGTCTCCATGTCGAACTCCTTTCTCAATTTTAAATTTCCTACTGTCTTTGTGTAGTCTAATAAAGGAGGTAGCACTCTCATATATTTTCTTCAAAATCATAATATATGGAGTATGTATGCCTTGTCTTTGCAGTGCCCGAAACATTGCCTTATGCTGTATGGAGTCAAATGCCTTTTCATAATCCACAAATGCCAGGCATAATGGTGTTTTATATTCATTTGCTTTCTCCATTAGCTGTGATATTACATGAAGGTGATCCATAGTTGAGAATCCTGTCCTAAAGCCAGCTTGTTCTTTCGGTTGATTCTCATTAAGTATTCTTTCTAATCTGTTAGTAATGACCCTTGTGAACAACTTGTAGATGTGGGATAACAAGCTAATTGGTCTATAATTTCCAATTTCTGATTTATCTCCTTTCTTATGCAGCAAAACTATGATTGCATTATTCCGCTGCTTAGGCGTCACACCTTTCCTAATGCACTTTGTGAAGAGCCTTGCCAGTTTTTGTGTTATGTCTCTTCCTCCCAATTTTAACAACCCTACAGTAACTTCATCTTCCCCCGGTGCTTTCTGATTCTTCATTTTCTTCAATGCATGTTCTACCTCATCAGCAAGAATGAGGGTATGTCGTATGTGTTGCTACTTTGCAATCCATCTACCCCACTGCTGGCATCATTCCCCTGCTCCTTGTATAATTCTCTATAGTAGTCTTCTGCTATTTGAATTATGCCTTCTCTGCTGTTTATAAGTACACCATCTCTATTCTTCAGTTTCAGTATCATTTGTCTTCCTGTATTATTGCTCATGGCTGCTGATTTAAATCCTTTGTTTTCCCTTAATGCTTGTTCTACTTTTCTTCTGTTAAATCTTCTTATGTCCTCTCTGAGTCTCTTTCTAATGGCTTTGCATAACTCAGTATACTCAATTTTCTCCATGTCAGTGTTTTTCTTGCTTTTCATTTGTCGTTTTCAGTTCATCATGACAAGTGTTTCTTGACTAATTTTTTCTTCTTTGGATTTCTTTTCCCCTATAGGTTTCTTGGGCTTTATCACTTTCAGAAAGTTGTAATATTCTTCGTCGATATCTTGGTCCTGAGCAGTCTGCAGAAGCTCAAACTTGTTCTTAAGTTAGTATTAGTATTATTAGTATTAGTAACGGCCGCATGGTGCAAGAAAGCCTATGGCTTATGCTGCACCAGCCAAAAAAAAAAAAAAAAAAAATCCGAACAAAACAATGATAAAAACAAAAAAAAAAAATAAATAAATAACTAAATAATAATAATTAATAAAATAAAAAAAAAAAAAAGGAAATTAAACCTATCATCCTATGCGCTTCCCTTATACGAAAGTACTATCCAGATGACCTTTGAATTTCCCCAAACTGTCGGCCTCTACCACCCATGAAGGCAACTTATTCCAGTAATTTATAACTCACTGGCTAAAATAAAACTTCCTGCAGTCCAATCTAAAAATTTCCCCCCGTAACTTGAATTTATGTCCCCTAGTTCTAGCATCATTTATAATCTTGAAAATTTTGTCCTCATTCATTTTACTGATGCCTCTCAGAGCCTTAAACACCTCAATCAAATCTCCTCTGAGGTGTCTAGTTTCCAAACTCTGCAACCCACATATTCGAAGTCTTTCTTCATAAGGACGCCCTTTTGCCGATCTCACCAGGCGAGTTACCCTTCTTTGCACCCTATCAAGAAGCTCGATGTCTTTCTTTACGTGCGGTCTCCATACTTGAACACAGTATTCCAAGTGTGGTCTAACAAAAGCCTTATATAATGGGATTATCACGTCCCTATCTCTACTGGCAAAAGTTCGATAGATCATCGATAGGACACCATGGGCCTTCCTTGCAACCTGTTTACAATGCTCAGAGAATTTCATGTCTGACCGTATTGTAACACCCAAGTCCCTTTCCTCCAGTACTGGGTTTAGTTGAACTCCACCAAGTGAATAAGTTTTTTGGGATTACTGTTTCCCAGGTGTAATACCTTACAGTTCCAGTACATACTGCTTTTTCTCCTCTTCTGTTATCTCAAAGACCTTTGTATTATTTACTCGAGTCGGTTTTTTCCTTTCCTTTCCTACATCTATATCAAGTGTACATCTTACCATTCTGTGATCGCTTCCAACATTTACCTTATTCAGGACAGTAACATCATTCACAATATATCTTCTGTTAGTGAGGATGAAGTCGATTTCGTTAGTAGTTAATCCATTTGGACTCTTCAATGTCCACTTTCGGTTCACCCTTTTCTTGAAAAAAGTGTTCATTAGTGACAGTCCTTGAGATTCTGCAAATTTCACAAGTCTTTCACCTCTTTCATTTCTTTCACCAATTTCAAAATTTCGTATAGTTCCCCTTTCTACGCTGTTTAGTCTCTTTCCAATCTTAGCATTGAAGTCCCTCATAATAATAGTGTAGTGGGTTTTCTGCTCATCTAGAAGACTCTCAATTTCGGTGTACATTTCTTCAACCTCTTCATCATCATGGCTCGATGTTGGTGCATAAATCATTATAATCTTTAGCTTGTACCTTTTAGAAATCTTGAGTATTAGTCTTGACACCCTTGGTGATGTACTTTTGAATTCCAAAATGTTGATTTTAAAATCTTTATGGACCAGAAACCCAACTCCACCTTCACTCCTTTCACTGTTTCCATTGGTGTACAGCAGATTTCCACTTGATAAACTTATAAGTGATTCATTTCTTCTTCTTGTTTCAGCCAAACCGATGATATTCCAATTCACATTTTCTAATTCCTTTTCCAGCTCTAATATCCTGTCTTCACCGATGAGTGATCTTACGTTATAACAGGCCAAGTTCAGTTTCTGTGGAAGGCAGCCTGGTCGTATCCAGAGATTCTTAGCACCCTCTGCTTCCACTCTGATCATCTCTCTGCCGTAAGAGGGAGAGTGAAAGCTGCTGGGGACTGAGGGCCATTTCTTTTGTCATGTTGTCATATACTGGACGGTTTGGTCTTTTCCTCTTCACGCTAACCAGGCGTCTTGAAGAGAACTACTCTACACGTTCGTTACCACCTAAGTGACGCAACAGGGCTTACCATCAAGAAGGTGTGCATGAGTGGATTTTAGGGAGGCAGGCCAACCGGACTTCTCCTAAATCTTCTGTAATAGAAAGATATTGGATCCATCAGTGTTTTAGTCTGAGTGTCTGATAACACACAGGATACCTGTTCCCCTCTAAGCCCCTAGCTTGGGTTAGAAGTTGAGAAAACGAAAGAAGATATTTGTTGACATTGGACTTGAACTTATATAGACTGTAATTTTCAGGAAATACGTATGAAGGAAGGTTGTTCCAGAAAACGGCAGTTGAATGAATATGAGAAAGATGAAAAGTTAGTTCTGTGAGTTTGAAGTTGGACAGTAAATGGATGTTGGCTGGTAGTGGCATGTGTTCGGACTGTTTTGAGAGAGAGAGAGAGAGTGAGAATTATAAAATCCAATTCAGAAGAACAGTGCCCATGGAAGTATCTGTAGAAAAGGCATGCAGAAGAAACAGTACGTCTACAGGACAGCGAGTGGAGAGACTCTGTAAGAGAGGAGGCATTAATTAACCTAACTGCCCTCTTCTGAATGGAATCTAGAGGCCTGAGAGAGGTTTCGAGTGCACCACCCCAGATGTGGGTAGAATATTCCATGGAAGGGTGCATTTGTGATTTGCACAGAGTGAACAACTGTTTAGAAAAAAAGTAATGCTGAGAGCGAAAGAGAAAACCAAGTTTTTTAGATGCAGAGAAAGCAATATTTCTAATGTGCTTGTGCCAAGAGAGATTAGAAGTCAGGGAAGCTTGTGTTTCACCCAACTTTTCCATTGAATTTGTCCATAAATGAGTAACATAAAACAGAATATCACCAGTGGATCGAAATTTATGGAATCCATATTGGTGATCGTTGATCAGACATAAGGTTTCTAAGTAGTTTAACAGTTAGTGGTACAATGGGCTCGCACTTTTGCTGATTTTTTGATGAAACATCCTTTTGGAGGGGGCGTACCAACCGAGTAAATCTGATTGGTCACGGAAGTGAGGTCACTTCAGTGACCGATCAGATTTACTCCGTTGGTAACCCCCCCCCCCCCAAAGGTTTCACATAAAACCATCTACCCCGCTGGTGCTCGGCAGACGCGCGACTTTTTTTTTTTTTTTTACCAACTAGGGAAATATAATGGGTACATTTTTTTTCATGATAAAATTTTAATATTGCGAATAAAAAATAACAAAAATATTTCTCATATTACAAATAACGAATTATCACAAAACGTTCTAGAACAGTGTTTCCCAACGTGGGTCCCACGCCCCACATGGGGGCAATTTGATTGTTCAGGGGGGCAATTCAAAAATTGCTCGTCTAGAGTTTAAAACAACCGCCTACTATGATTTAACTTGTACAAAAGAAGAATTGTTGGTATCTCAATTTTAAATAAGCATTCGTTAAATGTTGTACTTTCTATAGAGCTGCACTTGAAAGTTTGGAGTAATATCAACTACAGTTTGCTCGGAGAGTATTGCTTACTATGCCTAGTGAAGGAATAGTACATACTGTATTGGACGATTGCTTATGGCATATGCAATGTGCAAGCAAAGTGGTTGTCTACTGTAGCCTACCGCAAACTCAGCATGTTATATGAAATAGGTAATTCCTTTCATACAAACGCTCGTTTGGGCATCGTGACTGTACATTTGGATAGGTTTGACGATCTCAGATTAAAATAAAAATTACTTTGTCCACGCACAGAATTATTATTAATGAAGAACCGTGATATACAATGGTATGTATTTGTCATATATGTATTTCTGTGGTCTCAGTAAATAAGCAAATAAGTCCAAAAACTCGAATTTGCAGGAGAGGAAAAATAAACTTCACACTCTCATATAAACACGCATATATTCGAATATACAAATATTTATTACTCACGCTAAAACTACAATAACGAAGATAGCTGCGTGTCACATAATAGTAAATAATAAATACTTTATTATAGTGCACTTATCTCATTTTTGACAAATTAGACTTATCTGCTTGTTCACAGAGACCACAGATTTAATAGCCCGAATTCAGTAATTCGTGTGATTTATTCATTCAAAAAGCGTACTAATAATTAATTTTGATATATTAAAATAAAATTAAATTAACTTTAATGCATAGTTTATTTTTAGTTTTTGATTTATCTTATATTTATTTCTTTCAGTTGCGCAGTAAAATGAGTAGTGCAAGTAAAAAAAAAGTTCGTCAGTATTCAGAGGAATACTTAAAATTTGGTTTCATACCCGCTATCCACGATCAAAGGTCACCTTTTTGTCTTTTATGCCAACAATGCTTGACCAACGAATCAATGAAGCGAGGTCGTCTTGAGGCGCATTTGAAGGCGAAACATAATGCTCATGTAAATTCAGATTTAGATTACTTTCAAACTTTAAAGAAGAATTTTGAAAAAAGAGCAACATTAAAGTCTCTGTTTATTGCTCATACTGCAACTGTCAATCGTACTCTTGAGGCTAGTTATGAAATTTCTTTACTCATTGCTAAATCTGGGAAAAATCATACTATAGGAGAGAATTTAATCAAACCATCAATATCAGCATTTCTTAAAACAGTTCTGGAAAAAGATGACAAAGACGTGAAAGCTATGCCACTCAATAACAATACTGTTAGCAGAAGAATAGATGAAATGAGTGAAGATATTGAAATACAACTTGTTGGAAAGCTGAAAACAAGAAAATTCTCAGTGCAAATGGATGAATCAACTTTGAGAGACAGTGAAGCCGTACTGATAACTTATGTGAGATATATTGATAAAGGTAATTTTGCTGAAGAAATGTTATTCTGTAAATCATTAGAGAGCACCACTACCTCCAAAGATATATATAATAAGCTAAAAAATTACTTAGATGACAATAATATACCAATGAAAAATATAACATCTTGCGCTTCAGATGGTGCTCCTAATATGATGGGCAAGAAAAATGGCTGCTTAAAATTGATGAAAGATGAGAATCCAGAAATGCTTCTTGTGCATTGTGTTATTCATAGGGAAAACTTGGTAGCTAAAAATATTTCGCCTGTTCTTCATGAAGTACTAAAATCAGTTATAAAATGTGTCAATGCTATTAAAGCTAATGCCAAATGTGAGCGTCTCTTCAAGCTTTTTTGTGAAGAACAAAATGGAGACCATGTGAGACTTTTACTTCACACTGAAGTAAGGTGGCTCTCGAAAGGGAACTGCTTGAAAAGATTCATGGAACTATTTGATACTATTAGTGACTTTTTAAGTGACAAACCTGAAATGAAGCATCTGTTAACGGTCGATGGTAAAGCATTTGTGAGTTATTTAGCCGATATCTTTGAAAAACTAAATATATTAAATAAACAACTTCAAGGAACAAATAAAACTCTCGTCGATGCAAAAGCGAAGATATTTGGTTTCATTACATTTATTGAATTATGTCAAAAATATATTTGTAACAAAAATTTTGAACAGTTTCGTTGGCTGCAAAAATGTGAAGTGACTGATACCGCTGTACTTGTTATTGTCGATCATCTGAAAATTCTGTCCGCTGATTTAAAAGAAAGGTTTTCTGATTTAAAACAAATTGATTTTCCAACCCGGATGATGCAACCAATGTTAGTGGATTTGTCTGATGTATCAATGCAGTACCAAGAAGAACTCTCAGAAATGCAAAATGATGAGTCAGTTAAAACTTTATTCAATATAAAAGGAGCGATGGCATGGCTTTGTGATGAAACAGAAATTAAATACCCAAATTCAACCAACTTTGCAAGAGAGCTATTGTTACCGTTTCCATCTTCATATTTAGCTGAATGTGGATTTAGTGCCATAAATGATTGTTCCTAAAGAAAAGAAATCGACTGGATATCACAAAACGGGGAGACTTGAGACTGAAGCTGACTAAATTGGAGCCCAATATAAAATCTCTCTGCGGCAAGCATCAAGCACAAGGGTCTCACTAAATTTAGTGCACTCATCTAGAAGTGACTTCACATGGAATGTTGAAATTATTAAACAATTAAATAATAATTACTAAAAATTAAAATATTATAAAAAAATCTTTCATATAAATTATTTTGTACTTGAATTTTAGTTGTCCATTATATGTTTTGAAAATTTACTTACTGTTTTTTTCTTAATAATTTCCTAATGATTTCTTCCTAAAACCTAAGTTTTGTGTCCTGAACAAGTTGTAATTAGGCTTCATTTAGGAAATAATTCAATTTTTGAATATAAAAAATATGTATATCGGTGTTTCCCAACGTTACATAGGGGGCATCAGAATTTTAGAAAGACTTAGGTGGGGCATGGTAAAAAAAAGGTTGGGAAACACTGTTCTAGAATATAAAAACAAATATTATATAAAAAACAAACTGTTCTAGGAAAGGTACACAAAAATCACAGATTACATGAAAAAAATATTGCACAAATATTCAAGAAAATTTTCTTTTAAAAACTGCCATATGAAATTTACTTCTTTATTAATATTGACATAATGATCCGGATCAAATTGAAGCAATGGTTTTCCATTTGGATGTATGGTCATCATAATCTGCAACGTCTTTAATTTTCAACATTATTCATTCATTGATTCACACGATATTATTCATTACTCTGAAAGCTAGCTCAGTTTAAGCACTGCTAATCGCAATGGTTTCAAAGATATTTCTGGCTTTCTTAATTGTAAAGGAAATTTCACTCGATTTTATCGACAAAATCTCTAAAATCATTAATTTTCATTTCATATTTTATCAGAAAACAAATTTCTTATTCGGTTTTCACAATCTTAGTGGTACTACACTGACAGTGTTGGAGAATGAAAGGGACCTGGGGGTGGTTGTGCAGGCAGATATGAAGTTCTCTGAGCAGTGCAGACGGGCTGCAAGAGTAGCTCATGGTGTATTGTCAATGATATATAGGAATTTTTCTAGCAGGGATAAGGAGGTGATTATTCCCTTGTATAAGGCAATGGTCAGGCCACACCTAGAGTACTGTATACAGGCCTGGAGGCCTCATTTCAAGAAGGATGTAGAGCTGCTGGAACAAGTACAGAGAAGGGCAACAAGATTAGTGAATGGAACAAAGGGGTGCTCTTACGAAGAAAGGCTTAAGATTTGCAAATTACAGTGTCTGGAGACTAGGCACCAGCGAGGTGATCTGATAGAGGTGTATAAAGCATTGAATGGTTTGAGCATGCTCAATGCTGATGGGATTCTTCCTCTAGATCAGAATAATCACCTGAGAGGGCATAAATTCAAATTGAGGAAAGACAGATGTAGGATAGACGTGCGGAAATTTGCCTTTAGCCAGCGAGTGGTTGGTTGGTGGAACAGACTTCCATCCCTTGTTGTGGACGTTGATAGCCTAAATAAGTTTAAGGCTCAGCTGGACAGGTATTTTGAACGAACAGAGGGGTGAAGTGGGAGTGGTTTTTTTTTTTTTTTTTGGCTGATGCTGCATAAGCTTGCTTTCTTGCATCAAATGCCTCTACTAATGCTAATGCTAAATGTGCAAATGTGACCCCAATTCACAAAGGAGGATCAAAGGCTGACACAAGTAATTATAGACCTGTGAGCTTAACTTCTGTTCCAGGAAAATTAATGGAGGCACTGGTTAAAGAAGCACTGCAGGATCATTTAGACAAGACTTCAGTTATAGCTCAGACACAGCATTGTTTTGTTAAGGGGAAGTCTTGCCTGACCAACTTGATTGGATACTATGATGCAGTCACAAAAGAACTGGATGTAGGGAATAACTTTGATATTATATACTTGGATCTTAGAAAGGCTTTTGATACTGTTGTACATGGAAGACTGCTACACAAATTGGAGCAGTGTGACATTGGAGGCAAATTGCTGCTATAGATAAAGGGGTGGTCGAGGGGGAGAAGACAGAGAGTGGTAATCAATGGACACTGTTCATCGTGGACTAATGTTATTAGTGGAGTCCCTCAGGGCTCAGTGTTGGGTCCATTATTGTTTTCTGTATTTATAAATGATATTGATGATGGTATATCAAGCTTAATGTCCAAGTTTTCAGACGATACAAAGGTTAGCAGGGTTTTCAAGGACACTACTGACACTATGCTGCTGCAACAGGATCTGGAAAGTTGAGCAGATGGGCTGAGAGGTGGCAAATGAAGTTTAACATTGACAAATGTAAAGTACTACACATGGGAAACAGCAACCCCAGAGCAAGGTATCAACTCTGTGGTACTACACTGACAGTGGTAGAGAATGAAAGGGACTTGGGGGTGGTTGTGCAGGCAGATATGAAGTTCTCTGAGCAGTGCAGACGGGCTGCAAGAGTAGCTCATGGAGTATTGTCAATGATATACAGGAATTTTTCCAGCAGGGATAAGGAGGTGATTATTCCATTGTATAAGGCAATGGTAGTAGTAGTAGTAGTAGTAGTAGTAGTGGCACTTGATGCAAGAAAGCAAGTGTAGGAGCTTATGCAGCATCAGCCAAAAAAAAAAAAAAAAAAAAAAATCACACCATACCCTCCAAATGCCTGTCCAGTTCCTCCTTAAATTTATTTAACCTATCAACTTTCACAACGACAGATGGAAGTTTGTTCCAGCAATTAACCACCCGCTGGCTAAAGGCAAATTTCCGCACATCTATTCTACATCTATCCTTTCTTAATTTGAACTTATGTCCCCGTAGGTTCGTATTCTGAACAAGTGGGAGGATCCCATCAGAATTCAGCGTGCTCAACCCATTCAAGGCCTTATAGACCTCAATCAGATCACCGCGCAGGTGCCTAGTCTCCAGCCACTGCAATTTGCAGAACTTAAGCCTCTCTTGGTAAGAGGATCCCTTCATTCCCCTCACCAATCTTGTTGCCCTTCTCTGTACACGCTCAAGCAAATCTACATCCTTCCTAAAATGAGGCCTCCAGACCTGTATGCAGTACTCAAGGCGTGGCCTGACCATTGCCTTATACAGAGGGATAATCACCTCCTTTTCCCTGCTAGCAAAATTCGTATATATCATTGACAAAACCCCATGACCTGCCCTAGCAGCCTGTCTACATTGCTCACAAAACTTCATATCTGACTGCACAATTACTCCCAGGTCTTTTTCATTTTCTACCACCTTAAGTGTAAGTCTAGGTCAGGACACACCTAGAGTACTGTATACAGGTCTGGAGGCCTCACTTCAAGAAGGATGTAGAGCTGCTGGAACGAGTACAGAGAAGGGCAACAAGATTAGTGAATGGAACAAAGGGGTGCTCTTACGAAGAAAGGCTTAAAGTTTAGCAAATTACAGTGTCTGGAGACTAGGCAACAGCGAGGTGATCTGATAGAGGTGTATAAAGCCTTGAATGGTTTAAGCATGCTCAATGCATCCTCTAGCTCAGAAAAATTACCTGAGAGGGCATAAATTCAAATTGAGAAAAGACAGATGTAGGATAGACGTGCGGAAATTTGCCTTTAGCCAGCGGGTGGTTGGTTGGTGGAACAGACTTCCATCTCTTGTGGTGGAGGTTGATAGCCTAAATAAGTTTAAGGCTCAGCTGGACAGGTATTTTGAACGAACAGAGGGGTGAAGTGGAAGTGGTTTTTTTTTTTTTTTTTTTTTGGCTGATGCTGCATAAGCTTGCTTTCTTGCATCAAATGCCTCTACTAATGCTAATGCTATCTTGCCACAGCCTCAGTGGCAAGACTGTGAAAGTTCTTCCACGATTTCCGGTAGAATATGTTTAAAATTTATTTTGATGGTATGATTATTTTCTTTATTTAATTTAAAATCATCCTGCTGCAATCCTGTTGATAACTTATCCTGGATAAAACTGCATTTAATAACTTGTCACGAAGTAATTTTACTGTTCTTACTTTCGATTTTGATTCCTTCAAATTCGTTCCACATCGACATGCTCTCAATTTTGCTTCATATTTTCCTTCAGAATTTTTCAAATTAGCAATAGCATTGAGAGTTCGAATAATTAATTTATCTGCTTTTGCCATAGTGAATCTGTAAAGCTTCTCAAATGTAAGAGAGTTCCTGCAGGATGTCGATCATTAGTGCTAAATGGTTAAGAAATTCCAGATTTAAAAGTCGCTTTAACAATCCCAAATAAAAATAAATTTTCTGTTTAGACTTCAGGGCGACCACACGGTCAGAGGAGTTCACAAGGTAGAGAGAATACAAGAAACAGCACCGTATTCAGCGGCGCCTCCATACCCTGGTGGGCAGGAGTGGCAGTGGGTAGCACACGCTTCTTGATTAGACCGGGGTTCGAGCCCGTCACCACCAAATAGGGAGGATGCGGAAAGGTCAGGGAATGACCACCGCATATCCCGGAGCAATATGGCCTTAGTTGTTAATGCTCTTAAAAAAAAAAGGCCTCAGTTCTGCTAATTGCAGTGTCTAAAGGCTAGGTGCCTCTGGGGTGCTTGAACCCGGGTCACTCAAGGCACGTATATTTATGCACTCACGTGCCTGACCACTGGGCTACGGCGCATCTGATTCAAAATGTTTGCACAATGCAGGATAATTCCCTTAACTCACAATTACCATTCGAAAGCTACAAGCTTCTCTTCGTAACCCGAACACTCGACCTATCTTTGTAGTTTCCACATCAAGTTCTTTAGCATTCATCTTTTATTTGCACTAGTTTTTTGGAGATTGGTAATAGTTTGTTTTTTTTAAATTATTGCCTGTATGCCTTATATTTTAGAACATTTTCTACGCAGTGAAAGGCTCAACAAAGTTTCAAAATCTGTCAGCATTTCATCTTCGTAAAGTTTATATAATATCTTAGTTTCCTCAATCCCCCCGCCATATGTTGCTACAGTCACTAGTTCTTTGAATACTGCAAAATATCAGAATCAATCAGGTATTCAGCTACTGCGACCATGTAAACATAGACAGGAGAAATTTACTGGAAGGCATGATCACTCACTTCTCCGAAAAACATACGTCCGTTTGTCGGAGTAAAGAGGAACCACAACACAGGTTGACCAGAGGCTATTATCCATGTCAGGAATCTTCTTAATCCTCTGACTGTCTAAACAATAATGCGATAATGCTCTGGATACACAATAATTGCGCATTTCGGAATTCATTTGTAAAATAAATGATCGTCAAGAAGAATCCTTTTTGTGATAAATAAGATAAGACTGAGTTTTAGAAATCAAGTCAACTGTCTTTACCGCACTGGTGAATTACCTGGAGATCGGCATTTAAGGAATTGGTAGTAAGTATTTGAGAGTTGAAGCTGAATGAGTAGAGCATCTCAAAATGGAAAGTGGAATGCAATATGCTATGATTGGCAAAACTATGGATGGCATTACCAGTCAATGGAAGAAAGTCATTAATATACAAAAGGAAAACAGTGGGGGAAAGCATTAGCATTATAATTAGTAGAAGCATATAATGCAAGAAAGCAAACTTATGCAGCATCAGCCAAAAAAAAAAAAAACCCCACTTCCACTTCACCCCTTTGTTCGTTCGAAATACCTGTCCAGATGAGCCTTAAATTTATTTAGGCTATCAACTTCCACGACAAGGGATGGAAATCGGTTCCACCAACCAAGTACACGCTGGCTAAAGGCAAATTTCCGCATGTCTATCCTATATCTGTCTTTCCTCAATTTCAATTTATGCCCTCTCAGGTGATTATTCTGAGGAAGAGGAAGAATCGCATGCTCAAACCATTCAAGGCTTTATACACCTCTATCAGATCACCTCGCCTAGTTTCCAGACACTGTAATTTGCAAAACTAAACCTTTCTTCGTAACAGTACCCCTTTGTTCCATTCACTAATCTTGTTGCCATTCTCTGTACTCGTTCCAGCAGCTCTACATCCTTCTTGAAATGAGGTCTGTATCCATTACTCAAGGTGTGGCCTGACCATTGCCTTATACAAGGGAATAATCACCTCCTTATCCCTGCTAGAAAAATTCCTGTATATCATTGACAAGACACCATGAGCTATTCTTGCAGCCGGTCTGCACTGCTTCATATCTGACTGCACAATTACCCCCAGGTCCTTTTAATTCTCTATAACTGTCAGTGTAGTACCACAGAGTTGATACGTTGCTTGCTCTGCGATTGCTGTTTCCCATATGTAGTACTTTATATTTGTCAATGTTAAACTTCATTTGCCACCTCTCAGCCCATCTTGTCAACCTTACCAGATCCTGTTGCAGCAGCACAGCGTCAGCAGTGTCCTTAACAACCCTGCCAACCTTTGTATCGTCTGCAAACTTGGACATTAAGCTTGATATTCCATCATCAATATCATTTATAAATACCGAAAACAATAATGGACCCAACACTGAACCCTGAGGGACTCCAGTAATAGCATTAGTCCACGATGAGCAGCATCCATTGATTACCACTCTCTGTCTTCTCCCCCTTAACCACCCCTTTATCCATAGCAGCAATTTGCCTCCAATGCCACACTGCTCCAATTTGTGCAGCAGTCTTCCATGTGCAACATTATCAAAAGCCTTTCTAAGATCCAAGTATATAATATCAAAGTTATTCCCTGCATCCAGTCATTTTGTGACTGCATCATAGTATCCAATCAAATTGGTCAGGCAAGACTTCCCCTTAAAAAAACCATGCTGCGTCCGAGCTATAACTGATGTCTTGTCTAGATGATCCTGCAGTGGTTCTTTAAATAGTGCCTCCATTAATTTTTCTGGAACAGCAGTTAAACTCACAGGTCTATAATTACTTGTGTTGGCTTTGATCGTCCTTTGTGAATTGGGGTCACATTTCCACATCTCCATTCTGTGGGTACCTCCCTTGAGTCCAAGGAAGCTCTCATAAATTTGGTTAAGGGTTTGCTTACTTCCTTTGCTGCCTCCTTTAATATAACTGGATAGATCCCATCCACCCTAGGTGCTTTTCTTGTGTTTATCTTCAACAATTTTTCCTCCATATTACTTTCAGTTATTACAAGATTCTGTAGCTTACTGCCAGAGTTGAATACACCTCTGGCATTCCGCTCACTGAATAACTCTTCATGTGCGAATGTCGATGCAAAATATTCATTTAGCTTGTTAGTTACCTGAGCACGATCATCAACAGTTGACCCATCGATATCAAGTGGACCAATCTGATTCATCCCCTTCCTACTAGAGTTTACATAAGTAAAGAACTCTTTGCTGTTTTTCTTTGCATCCCTTGCCAAAGATTTCTTGTAATCTGCCTTTGCTTGCCTAACTTCCTTTGTAACTTGGTTACAGATCAACTTGTATCTATCATAGGCTTCTGTGTCACATGTTAATTTATATGTATCCCATGAATTTTTCTTCTCTGTCATATGTCTCATTAGTTCATCTGACATGCATTTAGGCCTAAACCTTGAACAATATTTCTTAATTGGTATGTAAAGCCTAGTATATTCCCAAATAGGTTCTTTGGATGCTTCCCATTTTGAATTTGCTGTTGGTAACATCTTCAGTTGGTCCCAGTGTATAGAATTTAAATACTGTCTCAGACCATCGTACTTGCCTTTATGAAAGTAATAACCCTTTCCTTTACCCCTGATGGTAGTTAACTCTTTGAGTAAATCCCACTTGAGCACACTGTGATCACTGCCACCTAGTGGTTCCTTTAACTGCAGATTTTTAATGCACGAAGAATCACTACTGATAATCAAATCAAGAGTATTACTCCATGTAAAAGCCTGCCGAACATGCTGATGTAGAAAACAATCATCCTATAAATCCACAAAAGCCTTGCTAGTGTGTGAGTGACCAAACCACAAATTCCAGTCAATATCTGGGAAATTAAAATACCCCATTATAAGACTCTCTGATGTACTTGCACACACTCTTTCCCTGTATAGTTTCTAATTATACTTATCAGAGTCATTAGGCCTATAGCACACTCCTACTCTCAATTTTGATCTCCCAATGCTTATGTCACACCAACTTGACTCCACACTGCACTGTCCAGCGATGTCGACTGGCTTCACTTCCTTGAATTTTATGTGTTTCTTAACTAATAGCATAACACCTCCTCTCTTCCTATCCTGTGTATCCTTTCAGGAGTCCCTGAAAAAACGAGTGCTTGCCCTCGAAAATAATGCATCTGGGAGCTCGTCAGGGACTCAAGACTCCAGCAATCTACCAAGTGATGCACACTCGATTTGAGCCTCAAAACAGAAAAACCAAGTGCAAACTACTCTGGTTAAAAAGGACATTGTTTTATTAGGAGACTCCATTGTCAGGGAAACGGGGAATATTTTTTGTAATAAAGATAGGTGGAGCAGAACCAGGGTATGTCTGCCGGGAGCAACTATTGATGATGTCATCAATAGATTGTCAGATTTTAAAGGGGGTAAAGAAAATATCATTATTCATGTGGGAACAAATGATATTAAACGTACACGATCTGACGATTTGTTGGAAAAATACAGGACCATGCTGAGGAAATGTCGCGAGCTAGGCCATAATGTCTATGTGTCTGCAATTCTGCCCAGACACGATAGGAGGGATTATATGTTAAGAGCCTTGGGGATTAACTCAAGACTTGAAGGAATCTGCAAGGCTTTAGGGGGTAAATTTCTCTCAGCATGGCCCACACTTGTAGGTAGAAGGAATTTGTTTTGTAGAGACGGGATACACTTAAACAAAGGTGGTGCAAAAGTTTTTGCCAGTATTATTGAGGATACCTTAAAGGTTCAGGGAAACTGCTAGTTAGGGGGGATGTGGGTAATACTGACACGCGTTAATCTGATAATATTGGTCAATGTAACTCTTGCACATACCTTAAGAGTTCTTATCTGTTACCCCAACTGGACGTATTATCTAGATGTTCTGGGGGCACAAACGTTTCACGTGAGCGGGTAGCTAATATCAGAGAAGAGAGCCTAAAAAACTTCAAGGGTTGTGTTAGGGTTGTTAAATATACAAGAACAGTAAATCTTAATTGTTTATACAGTAACCTTAGAAGTGTCGTCAATAAAATGAGCGAATTCGAACTGCTGGTTAAAACAAGTAACGCGGACATAATAGGGCTTACAGAGACGTGGTGCCACCCGGAAATTGGGGATGATGAGTTTTAGTACGGCTTGTATAATGTATTTAGGAAGGATAGGTTAGATAGAAGGGGTGGTGGGGTAATGCTTCTTATCAGAAGCAGCCTGAGTGCGACGATAGCTTTCCCGGATTCAGACATTTCACATGCTAGTATAGAGTCTGTATGGTGTGAGATAGTTGGAAACAAAAGTATAATGCGAGTAGGAGTAATCTACAGACCAGGTGATTGTGAAGATTATGACAAAAGCCTCTACATGCAAATGGAATGGGCAAGTAAGCGTCAATGCCTTATTATGGGTGATTTCAATTTGCCTCTAATTGACTGGAGTAAATGGGAAGGAAACTCGACATGGGGAACAAAATTTTTAAATCAACTAGATGACTGTTATTTGTATCAACATGTCAGGGAAAGTACTAGAGAAAAGAATATCCTAGACCTCATCATCACACATGAATCAGATGACATAACAGGGCTGACAGTAGAGGAACCAGTAGCAGGAAGTGATCACGGAGTTCTACGGTGGATGGTGGATGATGACGAGAGAGGTAGCAGAAGTAAAAGGCAAAGGAATGGGTTTTAATTTCAGAAAAGGAAATTACGATGCCTTAAGGTACTACATGGCCTCTATTAACTAGGTGGATATCGCGCAGAGAATGAATACAATTGAACTGTGGTACGCTTTTAAAACATTAATCTCAGATGCCTTGAATGCGTATATACCATTAAAAAATACTCCACGAGAAGGGTTCCAAGTTGGATGAATAGTGAAGTTGTCGCATTACTTGAGCAGAAAAAGGTGGCATGGAAAGGTTACAGAGCAATAAAAAGTACTGAAGCCTATAACAGCTAAAAGGTGATGTGTAATAGAGCCACAGAAAAGGTTCGACTGGCAAAGGCAGTTTATGAGAAATCACTAGCAAACAGAGCAAAGAGGGGGGATAAAGAATTCTTCACATTTATAAATGCCAAGAAGAGCAGGACAAACCAGATCGGACCTTTACGTAACGGAAAGGGGATAGTAATAAATACACCAGCTGCCGTTGCAGATGAACTCAACAGTTATTTTGCATCGATATTTACAAATGAAAAGCCTTTTGTGGCAATGGGAAATTGTGGGAGCGAAGTTAAAAAATATGTAATTAATGATATTGAAATTTCGCAAGATTATTTAATGAAAAAACTTTCAAGCCTACAGACCAGTAAGGCTCCTGTAGTTGATGGAATATACCCTATAATCTTAAGAGAGGCGGCAAGCGAGTGCATTGAACCATTGAGGCTAATTATGCGAGCATCACTAGACTCTGGGGAGATTCCCTTGGATTGGAAAAGTGCAAATGTATCTCCCATACATAAGGGTGGCTCTAAAAGTGAAGTTGGAAATTATCGACCTGTCAGTCTGACTTCAGTAGTAGGGAAAATCATGGAGGCAATGATCAAGGGTGGAATTCAGGATCATTTGGATCGAATTGAAATTCTCAAGGATACTCAGCATGGTTTTGTAAAGGAAAAATCATGTTTAACAAATCTGGTTCGCTATTTCGAAAGGGTTACTCACGAGCTGGATTTAGGGAATAATTTCGACATTGTTTATTTAGATTTCAGCAAAGCTTTTGACTCAGTCCCACATGAGCGGTTCCTTTATAAGCTGGAACAGGTTGGAATCACTGGGAAAATCCTTAGATGGATAGAAGTATGGCTTCAGGGCAGGAGGCAGAGGGTTGTTATAAATGGCTATTCCTCAGATTGGGTTGATGTAAGAAGTGGGGTTCCTCAAGGATCAGTATTAGGACCACTGTTGTTTTTAATTTTCATAAACGACATTGATGGAGGAGTCTTATAATGGGGGATTTTAATTTCCCAGATATTGACTGAAATTTGTGGGTTGGTCAATCACACACTAGCAAGGGTTTTGTGGATTTATTGGATGATTGTTTTCTACATCAGCATGTTCGGGTTGCAACATGAGGGAGTAATACTCTTGATCTGATCATCAGTAGTGATTCTTCATGCATCAAGAATCTGCAGATAAAGGAACCACTAGGTGGCAGTGATCACGGTGTTCTGAAGTGGGATTTACTCAAAGAGGTAACTACCATCAATGTTAAAGGGAAGGGTTTTTGCTTTCATAAAGGTGACTACGGTGGTCTGAGACAGTATTTAAAATCTATACGGTGGAACAAACTGTCGATGATACCAACAGCAACGGGAATGGGAAGCATTCAAAGAATTAATCTTATCTTGGAAGTGACTAGGCTGTTCATACCAACAAAGAAATATTGTTCAAGATTTAGGCCTAAATGGGTGTCATATGAACTAATTAGACATGTGACAGAGAAGAAAAATGCATGAGACACAGAAGCCTATGATAGATATAAGCTGGGAAAATCCTTAGTAACCTAACCTCCTTTGTAACCAAGTTACAAAGGAGGTTAGGCAGGCGAAACCAGATTACGAGATATATTTTGCAAAGGATGCAAAGAAAAACAGCAAAGAGTTCTTTACTTATGTAAACTCTAGAAGAAAGGAGATGAATCAGATTGATCCCACTTGATATCAATGGTTCAACTGTTGATGATCCTGATAATGCATCTAACATACTAAATGAATATTGTACATTGACATCGATACATGAAGAGTTATGTTGTTTGTTATGTTTGTTATCTGGTTTTTAGGAGCATTAGCAACCAAGGCCATATTGCTCCGGGGATATGCGGTGGTCGTTCCCTGACCTCTCCACATCCTCCGTATTTGGTGATGACGGGCTCAAACCCCGGTCTAATCAAGAAGCGTGTGCTACGCACTGCTGCTCCTTCCCACCTGGCTACGGAGGCGCCATGAGGAGTTATTCAGGGAGGGGAATGCAAGAGGTGTATTCAACTCTGGCAGTAAGCTAGATAAACTTGTAATAACTGAGAGTAAAATGGAGGAGAAATTGTTGAAGAAAAACACAAGAAAGGCACCTGGGGTGGATGGAATCTATCCAGTTATATTAAAGGAGGCGGCAAAGGAAATAAGCAAACCTTTAGCCATAATTCTAAGAGCTTCCCTGGATTCAGGTGAAGTACCCATGGACTGCAGATGTGCAAATGTGACCCCAATCCACAATGGAGGATCAAAGACACAGGTAATTACAGACCTGTTAGTTTAACTTATGTTCCAGGGAAATTAATGGAGGCATTGGTTAAAGAAGCATTGCAGGATCATCTAAACAAAACTTCAGTTATAGCTTGGACACAGCATGGGTTTCTTAATGGGAAGTCTTGTTGATTAATTTGATTGGATACTATGATGTAGTCACAAAGGAACTCGATGGAAAGAATAACTTTTATATCATATATTTGGATCTTAGAAAAGCCTTTGATACTGTTGCAAATGGAAGAATGCTGCACAAATTGGAGCATTGTGGCATTGGAGGCAAATTGCTGCCATGGATACAGGGATGGTTGAGTGGGAGAAGACAGAGAGTGGTAATCAATGGACACTGCTCTTCGTGGACTAATGTTATTAGTGGAGTCCCTCAGGGTTCAGTGCTGAGTCCATAGTTTTCTGTATTTATAAATGATATTGATGATGGTATATCTGGCTTAATATCCAAGTTTGCAGACAATACAAAGGTTGGAATGGTTGTTAATGACAGAACACTGCTGTAACACGATCTAGAAAAGTTGAGCAGATCGGCTGAGAGGTGGCAAATGACGTTTAACATTGACAAATGTAAAGTACTACATATGGGAAGCAGTAATTCCAGAGTACCGTATCAACTCTGTTGTACCATACTGACAAGTGTAAAGTGTATTTAGTGTCTAACGGCACCAGGGGTTTCCCCCATCTCCGCGTTGCTTTGATTGTGGGTGTACCAGTTCACTGGGAAGGCCAGAGATTTAAAAGTGTATGGATATTGTACATGTCTAGTGTTGTGTTCTGTTGTTTATCTGGCCGTTTAGCTGCTGGACCCCTACTGAGGCCCAACGTTGCCCACACTTAGCCCCGTGGAGGCAGACCAGGTACACCAGTATTTTTAGATAAGTACTCTGGCTGGTCCTGCCACCTAATTTCCTGAGATTTCAGTGGCTAGGACCTATATATAAAAAAAAAAGGGGGGGGGGGGTTAAACGCTTGAATTTAATTAGGCCGAAAGAGGTTGCAAGTGTGTCGAGTTTGGCATTTAAAATTTTTACGTTGTTTGTGGCATTCGCTTTTCGCTGGCGATATAGGTACAGTAGGGGGAGAGACGGAAGGCTGGGAGAAAAAGACAGAAATATGGGGTCAATAGGGAAGGCGACCCGAGGTATATCAGTGGGGCATGCCCTTGCCCCACCAGTGGGAAAAGAGGGGGGGTGGTGGGGTGGAGAGGGGGCAGAAAGACCCCACTCACCCCACCAGGGAGAGGGAGAGAAAGTGGGCTGGGCAAGGGAGCCCAGTTCGCCATAGCGGCAATTTGCAGTGCCCTCCAGCAAGTGCAGTCTGATGATGACTCGTTGGTGGGGCTTGGTCCTTTTCTAGGTGTGTGGTTTCATCCTGGGAGCGATGACATCCTGACTGGAGCCACTCCCATTGGTTCCTAGGTCGATGCTGTTTCATTTATTCTGCTGCATATTACGCCGTTTGTCTTCAGTATTTTGCTACCCTTTCCTCTGTGTTGATGTTTTATCAGTTTGCCTTTATTTATTATTTGTGGTCATCTATTCATTGTGGATGGCTATTTCTGGTCGTCGTCTATTGAAGACGTCAAGTGCAAATCAGCATAGGGCTTTGTATTCATCTTCTGTATCCAGTAGATGGTACTCTTGATTTTTCGGCAAATATTGAATCTCAGTTATAAGTCTACTTCTCTCTTCTTCGTAGCATTCACAGTTGTGCATAATATGCTGCCAGGTTTCAGGTTCTCCACAGGTGCATGTGGACTCTTCTATTATTCCGAGTGTGTTCAGTTTTGCTTTAAATGGGCCGTGGCCCATCTGGAGGAAGGTTGTATTTAGCCCAGGATAGAACCACGAGGGGGCTTTTGGGTACATTTTTGCGACTATCGGTATGAAGATTCTTGTAACTTGACCCTTTGGCGACATCTGCCATCTGTGCTGCCAAATCTTCAACATGTTGGCAACTATTCGTTGTTTCTCTGCCGTCTGGCTGTTGGTTGGGTCCAAGGTAAAGTCATAGATGGAGGCAGGTATATCCTTGGACAGTAAATACATGAGTCCACATCTAGTCACCTCGAGGTCCAGCGGAAGAGCTCCTGCCAGGACCTGCACAGCGTGGGTGCTCACCGTTTTGCATGCCCTAGTTATAGTTAGAAGTATGTTTCTTTGGATAGTGTCCAGCAGTCTTCTGTTGACCGCGGTTCCGGCCTTTCTGAACCAGATTGGCGATCCGTAGGTGATCGCTGGGATGAATATTGTTTTATAATACAGGGACAGGGTCTTCCTGTTGAGTCCCCAGTCCCTGCGAGATACTCTTGCTACAAGTGCTGCATAGTTCCTTAGTTTCTCTCTCAAGTAGGTGAGGTGAGGTTTAAAGGACAGGTTTCCATCCAGGATAATACCTAGATACTTTATTTGCTTTGCTAGTTTAATGGTGGATCCTGCTATCTTTATTTGCGGTGGTCGTCTGATATTTAGAGAGCCTTTTAGTAATACTGAGTTTGTCATGGTTGGTGAAATCATTAATATATGTGTTTTTGCCCAATTCTGTAAGGTTTGTAGTGCTTGGTTTGCCTGTATTTCAAGTCCCGTTCTGGAGTCCGCTTCCACCATTAAAATGAGATCGTTAGCAAAGGCCTGACTGGCCATTCCCAGGTCCAGAGCCAAGAAGTCATCAAAAACCATGTTCCACATTAGAGGCCCCAGGACAGATCCCTGTGGGCAGCCCCTTCAGACGCTTTTAACAACTCTTCGGAAAGTTGTGACGACCTCAATTTTCCTATCCGACAGATATGCCCGGACACTGTTATACAAGTTTTCTGGGAGTGCTGCTTTCCGGAGTCTGCCAAGGACGCTGGGCCACCAGACGGTGTCAAAGGCCCCAGCAAAATCCACTGCTATTACCAGAAAATACTTCTTGTTACTTTGGGTTGCCTTGGTTATGAGGTTTTGGACTGCTTCAATGGTCGAGAAGCCCAGTTTGAATCCATATTGCCTGGGTGATTCCAGGTTGGCGGTTTTGTAATGGTTCATGATCCTTTTGTGGAGCAGCCTTTCATAGAGTTTGCTTAGGATAGAGAGTAGGGCTATGGGGCGATATGAGGCTGGTTGGTCCAGAGGTTTTGTTGGGTTTTTTAAGATAAGTTTTAGGTGTGCAGTCTTCCAACTTGTCGGGAATTTCCCAGTTTCCAGGCATCGGTTGAGGAGATTAAGTATCAGGTTCGGTATATATTCCACGGCTTTTTTGACCATCTCTGGTTCTATGAGATCCGGGCCGGGACATTTCCTGTTGCGCATTTGCAAGGCTGCACCCTGTAATTCATCGACTGTGAAGGGTGGTTCTATACGTTTGGTTTGCCTGGCATATTACCTTTTGTTGTTCATTAAGGATATCTGGTGGTTCATGGATGATAGCACTAAGGATATTGGTAATCGATTCCTCCCACGTTTTAGTCAGGCTTCCATTGGGCATCCTCGTTACAGTGGATGCTTCTCCCCTGGGGAGCTTGTTTGTGGTGATTTTTTACACTACGCCCCAGGGGTTCTCGTTCCCTGTCTTGGAGACCAGGTTTTCCCAAGAGGCTCGCTTGTTCTTTTTAATTTTTTCTGTATAGGTGTTTCGCACCTCTTTGTATTGTTGCCGTAGTACTGCTACCTCTGTTGGTGGCCATGTTCTCCGTGCTCTTTGGAATTCCTTCCGTTTTGTCTGGACCTGTTTTCTCAATCTTTGCAATTCTGGAGTCCACCAGGGCCTGTCCCCAACTGAGGGGGTTTTCCTCTTCATCGCTGTCTCTGCTGCTTCAGTTATGATACTGGTGATTTTCTCTTGGAGTGTATCTGGGTTTTTAATGTCACTGTCCACCGCCTGTCTGTCCAGTTCCTCCACCTTTTTTTGCACCTTGCTGGTCAGTTGTACTCTGAAGAGTTCCCAGTCTGCCTTTTGGACTGCGAATCGGTTTGCCAATTGTCTGTTTGTAGTTATTTTTGTCATTGATCTTCTGATTTGGTAGGTTACTGTACGGTGATCCGATGTGGTCCAGGCATTTTGCACTGTCCAATCGGTCACGTGGGCTTCAATATTCCTCGTGGTCAGGGTTATATCAATCGTGGCTTACCACAAGGTATTGCAGAATGTTGGCAGGTTAAAGGGTTGGTTTTTGACTGTGAGGATTGAATTTGCCAGGAACTCGTCCAGTCTTTGTCCATTTCTGGTTCCGCGGCGGTCCAGTGTGGCACTGTGCCAAACAGGGGAGCGGCAGTTTACATCTGCTCCTACAATTATTCTTTGTCCTGCTAGGGTTGTCTGGACGGATTGGAGATATGTGATAGCAAAGTCGATTTCCACACCAAGTCTGCAGTACAATGAAATTGCGTAGAAGCTCCCAATTGAGCTGATTATATGAGCACAGGCAGCCCAGGGCTTACAGAGCTGTGGTAATTTTGTTGCCGCTATTTCCGGATTCCTCACTACCACTGCTGCCCATGGGGTATCCTCATCACTCTGGATAATTTCATAACTCATTGGAAATCCCCTGACTTGCTTTGTGTGTGTATAGGGCTCCTGGATAAAGATGATGTCGGCATTTTCTTCATCGGCTTTGTGGCGCACCTGGTCAACCAAGGCCCTGGCACGCTGCCCATTGATCTGGTGTATCTTCAGAACTCCGTAGTTATATTTTTTATGATGTGTCCCCATAATCAATTTGTTGTTGGAATACACTCTTTACTTTTTGGTACATTGGGCATTTTCCATCCCGTATGGAGTGTGTCTGGTCCAGCCTCAGGGATTTGCAATTGACACATATGGGATCTTTCTCCTTGTTTGGGCAGTTTTTAAACTCATGTCCTTTCTCTGAGCAGTGGCCGCATGTAGCCTCTTTCTGGTTGCAGGTATGGGAGGTGTGGCCATACTTGCAGCACCTATAGCACTTTATTACTGCCACATGCTCCCTATACTTATGACTGCTCCACTCCACATAGATGGTACTCTGTGTTCGTAGGATTCGCCAAGACTCAGGGGCAAGTTCTATGACCCAATTACAGTTGCCACTGTTATTTACTCTGGTTTTGTATTTTGGGAAAACCAGCACTTTCCCATCCTGGTCTGGGAGTGCACTTTTTAGATTCTACCTGTAGATCTCCTCCGCCAGAAGTTCAGGGGTAAAATCCTGGTCCATGTTGAAGATAACCACTGAGGGCCTTTTTCTCTTCGGGGCCTCCGCTGTGAGGCCCAGTGTAGGGATCTTGGGGTTTGTTATAATTCCTTCTGCTTCTTCCTCACTCTCCGTTTCTATTACTATCCCTGGATTTCTGGTCTTTCTTATGGCTTTTATTCTGGTTGCTCCAAATTCTTCTCTGAGGTTTTGGATTACTTTTTTCTTGATTTCCTCACTTGTACTGGTTTCTTCCCCTGTTGGTCTTAAAATGACTATATTGGGCGTTGGCAGAAGTGTTTTCTTTTTAGCTTCTGTGGACTTGCCCATTCTCAGTGTTTCTGTGGGTGTATTCCTCAGCGCTTGAGCATATGATGGGGCTCACTGTGGCATTTGATTGCCGCCATCTGCACGGAGGGCTTCAGGGTCGCCATTGTTCTCTGGTAATTTGTATGTGCGTTCATTAGTATGGTCTCCAGCTTATTCCATTGCAGGATTATTTCTGCATTGATGGATGAAGAAATACTATTACTATTCTCCTTCATTATATTTTCGAGGGCCATACGCAGTAGGAGTGTCTGCTCTAGCACAGTTCCCTGTGGGAGTGTCGAATCTAGGATGGTTCCCTCTGGCATTTTATGCTGTTCTTCAAGTCCTCCCACCTGATCGCCTGGTTGCTTGGCCTAACTTGTACTCCGGGTTTCCCGATCAAATTTCGGTAACGTCGATTTTGTATATTTCCTCTTCGTGACCGATTTTGGATCCTTGGTCTCCTCTGTTTTTTCGGTTGAGTTTGGTTGTGTCCCCTGTATTGGTGGTGCGACCTCAATTGTGCTTGGAGCACCAAGCTCTGTCTCTTCCATTCCATTCCCCAATGATTTCGGATTTGAGGGGCTCTCTGGTTTAGAGGGGATGCAAGCTATACGGTGTAAAGTCCTCCACAACAGCTGCAGGATGCATGCGATAAAGCACAAGTTCGTGCGTCAATTTGGGGAAAGAAACGGGAGGAGTTGAAAGTCAGTCGCGGAAAATTTGAATAAGAGGGGGGCGAGGGAATACAGAAAACATGATAGAATCAGTTGTAGCACAGTAGACGCTTCGAGGAAGACAATACAGATCTTCTTTTTGCCGTCGGTCAGCAAGGGAGAAAGGTCAGTGAGAGAAAACCTGGTGAGAATTTCAAGGTCAGCAGAGCTGCCGGAATGTTCAAGCTCACTCAAGTCACAAGCAAATCTATTCACTGTCAGCACACAAGGGGGAAACCCACCTCCAGTCAAGGTCGCCTAGATACTTTCGTGGCGGCCAAGATAGAGTGACCGCACTCTGCAATGCTATGTCTAGGGCAGCGTGGTGACCCGGCCCACAGACAATAGCGCCAGATAAATAACGAAAATATCCCAGAAAAAATAAACTTACTCCCACGATAGTCCACACGACGAGGAATCTGTTGGTATATGTTTTAAAACAAAACTCATTGTTAACATTAATTTTTAAAAGCAAAAATCTGGAGCAGTAAACGTGTGCGACTAACCAAGTAGGCAGACAACAGCACCCTCCCCGACTCTGGTTACAATGGGCGTACCATACTGACAGTAGTAGAGAATGAAAAGGACCTGGGGGTAATTGTGCAGGCCGATATGAAATTTTCTGAGCAGTGCAGACGGTCTGCAAGAGTAGCTAATGGTGTCTTGTCAATGATATACAGGACTTTTTCTAGCAAGGATAAGGAGGCGATTATCCCCTTGTATAAGGCAATGGTCAGGCCACACCTTGAATACTTTATACACCTCTGGAGGCCTCATTTGAAGAAATATATAGAGCTGTTGGAACGAGTACAGAGAAGGGCAACAAGATTAGAGAATGGAACAAATTGTTTCTCTTAAGAAGAAAGGCTTAAGTTTTGCAAATTAAAGTGTCTGGAGACTAGGCACCTGTGGGGTGATCTGATTGAGGTGTATAAAGCCTTGAATGGTTTGAGCATGCACAATGCGGAATAATCACCTGAGATGGTATAAATTCAAATTGAGGAAAGACGGTTGTAGGATAGATGTGCAGAAGTTTGCCTTTAGCCAGTAGGTGGTTGATTGGTGGAACAAACATCTATCTCTCATTGTTGAACTTGATAGCTTAAATAGATTCAAGGCAGAACTTGACAAATATTTGGAGCAAGTGGAAGAGTGAAATAAGGGTTTTTTTTTTTTTTTTTTTGGCTGATGCTATATAAGCTTGCTTTCTTGTATCATGTGCCTTATCTAATGCTAATTAATCAGTCCAAACTAGATTTTGAACAGGCTAAGAGTAGAAAACTTGTTTCTTGTCCTAATGGTAGCAGATCATTCTGGTCTCTTGCCAAAGCTATTAGTTCTTTTGTCACTTTGGCGAAGGATAAAGCTGACCTGCTAGCCCTCATTTTTCTTCCAACTCATGTATTAATGATCTTGGTAAAACACCTCCAACCATTCCCAACACCCTCCATTCGGGGCGCCTCCATAGCCAGGTGGGAAGGAGCAGCAGTGCGTAGCACACGCTTCTTGATTAGACCGGGGTTCGAGCCCGTCACCACCAAATACGGAGGATGCGGAATGGTCAGGGAATGACCACCGCAAATCCCGGAGCAATATGGCCTTAGTTGCTAATGCTCTACCTCCTGTTGTCTTTCTTCAAAAGGATGTCAGAAGGATTTTGACGAATCTTGATACGAAGAAAGCTACAGGTCCTGATGGTATTTCTCCACTTGTTCTCAAAACCTATGCTCCTGAACTTACTCCTGTTCTTTGCCACCTATTTTCACTCTTATTCCAAAGGTATTTTTCCTTCTGCCTGGAAATTTGATAGTATCCAGCCAAGTTTCTAAAAAGGGTGACAAATACCTCACATCCAATTATCGTCCCAGGGCAATTACTTCTACTCTTTCTAAAGTAAAGGACAAATCAATTAACACCAACTGTTAAACAACTTAGAAACCTTCCGTCTGATCAGCGATCACCAGTATGGATTCCATAAGTTTCGATCCACTGGTGATATTCTGGCTTATGTTACTCATTTATGGACAAATTCAATGGAAAGGTTCGGAGAAACACAAGTAGTTGCTCTTGACATCTCAAAGGCATTAGATCGTGTTTGGCAATAAGGTCTTCTAAACAAGCTTCAATATTATGGTTTGAGAACTGTTTTTTGTAATTAGTTTTCTAGTTTTCCAGTTTTCTCTCTGATCGCTCACTGAGGGTGATGGTAGATGGCTGTCTGTCTTCTAACTTCTTCACTGATGCTGGAGGCTCCAAAGGTTCAGTTCTTTGAACCTGATTTGATTTGAAATTATTGTTTTTCTAAAACTGTTGATTTAAATTTAGTAGTATAGCATTATTTTGTGATTTTCTGATTAATCTGGTGTATTTATTCTTTAATCGGCCTTGTAATTGCATAAAAGTAACGATAAGGGTATCAAATCCACGTGTTACAAATTGCAGCTCCGCTGAACGAGTTTTTTAGCCATATTTAGCTGCTTTATTGACCATTTTTTACAGAAAATTATTTTCTATAAGTAGCTTATAGACCTAGGCAGGATCGTTCGTTTATTCTGAATTGAGACAGTGAGATTTGGAAGTTAATTAATACTTAAGGGTCCATAGATTTACCGTTCGTAACTTTCCGCCTTTGTTATACGATACGTTATATTCCGAACTAGAAAGCATTAGTATAGTATAGTATAATATTGTCAATTAATCAGTAAAATCTGTTAAACTTCGTTGTCAATTAAATTGTACTTTTAACTAAATATATATAACGACTTAGATTACAAACGTAACATAATTAATTAATACATAACTTTATACGGAAGTTATATAAAGGGAACTCGTAGATAATTAATACTTGACAATGAAAAATATATATACCGATATAACTGTGTTGGGATACAAGTTTAGGGTTATAATTTTTTACTGAAATTGAAATTTTATTGAATTTAAATTGAAATTATGACTCAGACCAGAGCAGCAAAGCAAAAGGCTCAAGCTAATGGGAGTGCTGTGGCTCAGAGGAGAACGGAGGGGGGCAGTTGCCCTCTGATTCACAGCCTTTTAAAATGCACTGCTTGCATGATGTTTGTGGAGTAATCACGTACGGGCCATGCTATTGCCACGGGGGATGTCTTTGTGCGGGTGCGCGATGCAAGGAGTGTAACGAAATCAGGTAACAACTCAGCGTTATTATGGGCCTATATGAGAGCTTGAAGGACAGGGTGGATGCTCTCGAAGGAACTAAACTGAGGGGCCCATCAAGCTCTCAGCTGCCCCCATCAATGCCAGAGATTGCACTTGGTCATCACGCAACACAGCGGCAAACGCCACGGCAGAATGTGCTGGTACCACAGGAACTAGTAGTTGTTGGTGACTCTATTGTCAGGGAAATGGGGAACATGCTTTGCAAAAGGATAGGTGGAACAGGACCAGGGTATGTCTGCCAGGGGCAAAGACTGATGACGTTTTAGAGCGGATATCATCTTTTAAGGGCACAAAAGGTAATATAGTTGTACACGTTGGCATTAATGATATCAAGACTAGGAGACGAACAGAATTAATTAACATATGGTCACTGTTGAAAAAAAGCCATGAATTAGGGTTGAATTTGAAAGTGTCTGCAATTCTGCCCAGACACGATAGGAGGGAGTATATGATGAGAGCCTTGTCAATCAATTCGGCCCTAGAAAGATTGTGCAAGGTTCAAGGGGTAGAATTTTTTTCAGCCTGGACTGTACTTGTTAACAAGAGAGACTGCTTCTACAGGGATGGGATACACTTAAATAGAAAGGGTGCAAGAATATTTGCTGATGCTATAGCTTGGGCGGATACAAAGACTAATAGATTAACAGTAGCCACTGCCAGAGGTGAAAGTAATTCTTGCACTGCTTCTATTGGAATGAGCAGAAGCCTGAAAAACAAGATGCAGGATATTTCAGAGAATGCCGGGAGTCATTGGGGTACACGTGAACACATGAGTTGTGTTAGGGTAGCTAAGAATAGAAAAATGTGCATGTATACTTGCGTGTACACCAATGCTAGGAGTTTGGTAAATAAATTTGATAAGTTTGAGGTATTGCTCAAAGCATCAAAGGCGGATATTTGTTGGGATATCAGAGACGTGGTGACACACAGATATAAGGAATGCAGAACTGCAATTTGGGAAGTATAACGTATAGTATTAGTAACGGCCGCATGGTGCAAGAAAGCCTATGGCTTATTATTGCTGCACCAGCCAAAAAATAATAAAAACAAAAAATAAATAAATAAAATAAAATAAATAATTAAATAATAATAATTAATAACTAAAAAAAAATAAAAATAAAATAACACGGAAATTAAACCTATGATCCTATGCGCTTCCCTTACCCGAAAGTACTATCCAGATGACCTTTGAATTTCCCCAAACTGTCGGCCTCTGCCACCCATGAAGGCAACTTATTCCAGTAATTTATAACTCGCTGGCTAAAATAAAACTTCCTGCAGTCCAATCTAAACATTTCCCCCAGTAACTTGAATTTATGTCCCCTAGTTCTAGCATCATTTATAATCTTGAAAATTTTGTCCTCATTCAGTTTACTGATGCCTCTCAGAGCCTTAAACACCTCAATCAAATCTCCTCTAAGGTGTCTAGTTTCCAAACTCTGCAACCCACATATTCGAAGTCTTTCTTCATAAGGACGCCCTTTTGCCGATCTCACCAGGCGAGTTACCCTTCTTTGCACCCTTTCAAGAAGCTCGATGTCTTTCTTTAGGTGCGGTCTCCATACTTGAAGGCACCTCCGTAGCCAGGTGGGAAGGAGCAGCAGTGCGTAGCACATGCTTCTTGATTAGACCGGGGTTCAAGTCCGTCACCACCAAATACGGAGGATGCGGAAAGGTCAGGGAATGAGCACCGCATATCCCGGAGCAATATGGCCTTAGTTGCTAATGCTCCTAAAAAAAAAATAAAAAAATAAAACAATAAAAAAAACCAAAAAAAAAAAAAAAAAAACCATACTTGAACACAGTATTCCAAGTGTGGTCTAAAATAAGCCTTATATGATGGGATTATCACGTCCCTATCTCTACTTGCAAAAGTTCGATAGATCATCGATAGGACCCCCTGGGCCTTCCTTGCAACCTGTTTACAATGCTCAGAGAATTTCATGTCTGACCGTATCGTAACACCCAAGTCCCTTTCTTCGAGTACTGGGTTTAGTTGAACTCCACCAAGTGTATAAGTTTTTTTGGGATTACTGTTTCCCAGGTGTAATACCTTACACTTTGTTGGATTAAAGCACAGCTGCCATTTTTCTGACCATTCCTGAAGTCTATCTAGGTCTCTCTGAAGAAGCTCAGCTTGACAGTGATCATTAACTACTCTACCAATTTTAACATCATCTGCAAATTTAGACATCACGCCCTCTTTCCCTTCATCAATGTCGTTTATGAAAATTAAAAACAACAGTGGTCCTAATACTGATCCTTGGGGAACCCCACTTCTTACATCAACCCAATCTGAGGAACAGCCATTTATCACAACCCTCTGCCTCCTGCCCTGAAGCCATCCTTCTATCCATCTAAGGATTTGACTCAGTTCCACGCTCATGTGGGACTGAGTCAAAAGCTTTGCTGAAATCTAAATAAACAATGTCGAAATTATTCCCTAAATCCAGCTCGTGAGTAACCCTTTCGAAATAGCGAACCAGATTTGTTAATCATGATTTTTCCTTTACAAAACCATGCTGAGTATCCTTGAGAATTTCAATTCGATCCAAATGATCCTGAATTCCACCCTTGATCATTGCCTCCATGATTTTCCCTACTACTGAAGTCAGATTGACAGGTCGATAATTCCCAACTTCACTTTTAGAGCCACCCTTATGTATGGGAGATACATTTGCACTTTTCCAATCCAAGGGAATCTCCCCAGAGTCTAGTGATGCTCGCATAAATAGCCTCAATGGTTCAATGCACTCGCTTGCCGCCTCTCTTAAGATTATAGGGTATATTCCATCAACTACAGGAGCCTTACTGGTCTGTAGGCTTGAAAGTTTTTTCATTAAATAATCTTGCGAAATTTCAATATCATTAATTACATATTTTTTAACTTCGCTCCCACAATTTCCCATTGCCACAAAAGGCTTTTCATTTGTAAATATCGATGCAAAATAACTGTTGAGTTCATCTGCAACGGCAGCTGGTGTATTTATTACTATCCCCTTTCCGTTACGTAAAGGTCCGATCTGGTTTGTCCTGCTCTTCTTGGCATTTATAAATGTGAAGAATTCTTTATCCCCCCTCTTTGCTCTGTTTGCTAGTGATTTCTCATAAACTGCCTTTGCCAGTCGAACCTTTTCTGTGGCTCTATTACACATCTCCTTTTAGCTGTTATAGGCTTCAGTACTTTTTATTGCTCTGTAACCTTTCCATGCCACCTTTTTCTGCTCAAGTAATGCGACAACTTCACTATTCATCCAACTTGGAACCCTTCTCGTGGAGTATTTTTTAATGGTATATACGCATTCAAGGCATCTGAGATTAATGTTTTAAAAGCGTACCACAGTTCAATTGTATTCATTCTCTGCGCGATATCCACCTAGTTAATAGAGGCCATGTAGTACCTTAAGGCATCGTAATTTCCTTTTCTGAAATTAAAACCCATTCCTTTGCCTTTTACTTCTGCTACCTCTCTCGTCATCATCCACCATCCACCGTAGAACTCCATGATCACTTCCTGCTACTGGTTCCTCTACTGTCAGCCCTGTTATGTCATCTGATTCATGTGTGATGATGAGGTCTAGGATATTCTTTTCTCTAGTACTTTCCCTGACATGTTGATACAAATAACAGTCGTCTAGTTGATTTAAAAATTTTGTTCCCCATGTCGAGTTTCCTTCCCATTTACTCCAATCAATTAGAGGCAAATTGAAATCACCCATAATAAGGCATTGACGCTTACTTGCCCATTCCATTTGCATGTAGAGGCTTTTGTCATAATCTTCACAATCACCTGGTCTGTAGATTACTCCTACTCGCATTATACCTTTGTTTCCAACTATCTCACACCATACAGACTCTATACTAGCATGTGAAATGTCTGAATCCGGGAAAGCTATCGTCGCACTCAGGCTGCTTCTGATAAGAAGCATTACCCCACCACCCCTTCTATCTAACCTATCCTTCCTAAATACATTATACAAGCCGTACTAAAACTCATCATCCCCAATTTCCGGGTGGCACCACGTCTCTGTAAGCCCTATTATGTCCGCGTTACTTGTTTTAACCAGCAGTTCGAATTCGCTCATTTTATTGACGACACTTCTAAGGTTACTGTATAAACAATTAAGATTTACTGTTCTTGTATATTTAACAACCCTAACACAACCCTTGAAGTTTTTTAGGCTCTCTTCTCTGATATTAGCTACCCGCTCACGTGAAACGTTTGTGCCCCCAGAACATCTAGATAATACGTCCAGTTGGGGTAACAGATAAGAACTCTTAAGGTATGTGCAAGAGTTACATTGACCAATATTATCAGATTAACGCATGTCAGTATTACCCACATCCCCCCTAACTAGCAGTTTCCCTGAACCTTTAAGGTATCCTAAATAATACTGGCAAAAACTTTTGCACCACCTTTGTTTAAGTGTATCCCGTCTCTACAAAACAAATTCCTTCTACCTACAAGTGTGGGCCATGCTGAGAGAAATTTACCCCCTAAAGCCTTGCAGATTCCTTCAAGTCTTGAGTTAATCCCCAAGGCTCTTAACATATAATCCCTCCTATCGTGTCTGGGCAGAATTGCAGACACATAGACATTATGGCCTAGCTCGCGACATTTCCTCAGCATGGTCCTGTATTTTTCCAACAAATCGTCAGATCGTGTACGTTTAATATCATTTGTTCCCACATGAATAATGATATTTTCTTTAGCCCCTTTAAAATCTGACAATCTATTGGTGACATCATCAATAGTTGCTCCCGGCAGACATACCCTGGTTCTGCTCCACCTATCTTTATTACAAAAAATATTCCCCGTTTCCCTGACAATGGAGTCTCCTAATAAAACAATGTCCTTTTTAACCAGAGTAGTTTGCACTTGGTTTTTCTGTTTTGAGGCTCGAATCGAGTGTGCATCACTTGGTAGATTGCTGGAGTCTTGAGTCCCTGACGAGCTCCCAGATGCATTATTTTCGAGGGCAAGCACTCGTTTTTTCAGGGACTCCTGAAAGGATACACAGGATAGGAAGAGAGGAGGTGTTATGCTATTAGTTAAGAAACACATAAAATTCAAGGATGTGAAGCCAGTCGACATCGCTGGACAGTGCAGTGTGGAGTCAAGTTGGTGTGACATAAGCATTGGGAGATCAAAATTGAGAGTAGGAGTGTGCTATAGGCCTAATGACTCTGATAAGTATAATTAGAAACTATACAGGGAAAGAGTGTGTGCAAGTACATCAGAGAGTCTTATAATGGGGTATTTTAATTTCCCAGATATTGACTGGAATTTGTGGTTTGGTCACTCACACACTAGCAAGGCTTTTGTGGATTTATAGGATGATTGTTTTCTACATCAGCATGTTCGGCAGGCTTTTACATGGAGTAATACTCTTGATTTGATTATCAGTAGTGATTCTTCGTGCATTAAAAATCTGCAGTTAAAGGAACCACTAGGTGGCAGTGATCACAGTGTGCTCAAGTGGGATTTACTCAAAGAGTTAACTACCATCAGGGGTAAAGGAAAGGGTTATTACTTTCATAAAGGCAAGTACGATGGTCTGAGACAGTATTTAAATTCTATACACTGGGACCAACTGAAGATGTTACCAACAGCAAATTCAAAATGGGAAGCATCCAAAGAACCTATTTGGGAATATACTAGGCTTTACATACCAATTAAGAAATATTGTTCAAGGTTTAGGCCTAAATGCATGTCAGATGAACTAATGAGACATATGACAGAGAAGAAAAATTCATGGGATACATATAAATTAACATGTGACACAGAAGCCTATGATAGATACAAGTTGATCTGTAACCAAGTTACAAAGGAAGTTAGGCAAGCAAAGGCAGATTACGAGAAATCTTTGGCAAGGGATGCAAAGAAAAACAGCAAAGAGTTCTTTACTTATGTAAACTCTAGTAGGAAGGGGATGAATCAGATTGGTCCACTTGATATCGATGGGTCAACTGTTGATGATCGTGCTCAGGTAACTAACAAGCTAAATGAATATTTTGCATCGACATTCGCACATGAAGAGTTATTCAGTGAGCGGAATGCCAGAGGTGTATTCAACTCTGGCAGTAAGCTACAGAATCTTGTAATAACTGAAAGTAATATGGAGGAAAAATTGTTGAAGATAAACACAAGAAAAGCACCTAGGGTGGATGGGATCTATCCAGTTATATTAAAGGAGGCAGCAAAGGAAGTAAGCAAACCCTTAACCAAATTTATGAGAGCTTCCTTGGACTCAAGGGAGGTACCCACAGAATGGAAATGTGGAAATGTGACCCCAATTCACAAAGGACGATCAAAGCCAACACAAGTAATTATAGACCTGTGAGTTTAACTGCTGTTCCAGAAAAATTAATGGAGGCACTATTTAAAGAACCACTGCAGGATCATCTAGACAAGACATCAGTTATAGCTCGGATGCAGCATGGTTTTTTTAAGGGGAAGTCTTGCCTGACCAATTTGATTGGATACTATGATGCAGTCACAAAATGACTGGATGCAGGGAATAACTTTGATATTATATACTTGGATCTTAGAAAGGCTTTTGATAATGTTGCACATGGAAGACTGCTGCACAAATTGGAGCAGTGTGGCATTGGAGGCAAATTGCTGCTATGGATAAAGGGGTGGTTAAGGGGGAGAAGACAGAGAGTGGTAATCAATGGATGCTGCTCATCGTGGACTAATGCTATTACTGGAGTCCCTCAGGGTTCAGTGTTGGGTCCATTATTGTTTTCGGTATTTATAAATGATATTGATGATGGTATATCAAGCTTAATGTCCAAGTTTGCAGACGATACAAAGGTTGGCAGGGTTGTTAAGGACACTGCTGACGCTGTGCTGCTGCAACAGGATCTGGTAAGGTTGACAAGATGGGCTGAGAGGTGGCAAATGAAGTTTAACATTGACAAATATGAAGTACTACATATGGGAAACAGCAATCGCAGAGCAAGCAACGTATCAACTCTGTGGTACTACACTGACAGTTATAGAGAATTAAAAGGACCTGGGGGTAATTGTGCAGTCAGATATGAAGCAGTGCAGACCGGCTGCAAGAATAGCTCATGGTGTCTTGTCAATGATATACAGGAATTTTTCTAGCAGGGATAAGGAGGTGATTATTCCCTTGTATAAGGCAATGGTCAGGCCACACCTTGAGTAATGGATACAGACCTCATTTCAAGAAGGATGTAGAGCTGCTGGAACGAGTACAGAGAATGGCAACAAGATTAGTGAATGGAACAAAGGGGTACTGTTACGAAGAAAGGTTTAGTTTTGCAAATTACAGTGTCTGGAGACTAGGCGAGGTGATCTGATAGAGGTGTATAAAGCCTTGAATGGTTTGAGCATGCGATTCTTCCTCTTCCTCAGAATAATCACCTGAGAGGGCATAAATTGAAATTGAGGAAAGACAGATATAGGATAGACATGCGGAAATTTGCCTTTAGCCAGCGTGTACTTGGTTGGTGGAACCGATTTCCATCCCTTGTCGTGGAAGTTGATAGCCTAAATAAATTTAAGGCTCATCTGGACAGGTATTTCGAATGAACAAAGGGGTGAAGTGGAAGTGGGGTTTTTTTTTTTTTTTGGCTGATGCTGCATAAGTTTGCTTTCTTGCATTATATGCTTCTACTAATTATAATGCTAATGCTTTCCCCCACTGTTTTCCTCTTGTATATTAATGACTTTCTTCCATTGACTGGTAATGCCATCCATAGTTTTGCCAATCATAGCATATTGCATTCCACTTTCCATTTTGAGAAGCCTTGCTCTACTCATTCAGCTTCAACTCTCGAATACTTACTACCAATTCCTTAAATGCCGATCTCCAGGTAATTAGCATTAGCATTAGCATTAGCATTAGCAGAGGCATATGATGCAAGAAAGCAAGCTTATTCAGCATCAGCCAAAAAAAAAAAAAAAAAACACCCACTCCCATTTCACCCCTCCGTTCGTTCGAAATACCTGTCCAGTTGAGCTTTAAATTTGTTTAGGCTATCAACTTCAACAACAAGTGATGGAAGTCGGTTCCACCAACCAACCACCCGCTGGCCAAAGGCAAATTTCCGCACATCTATCCGACATCCGTCCTTCCTCAATTTGAATTTATGCCCTCTGAGGTGATTATTCTGAGAAAGATGAAGAATCCCATTGGCATTGAGCATGCTCAAACCATTCAAAGCCTTATACACCTCTATCAGATCACCTCGCCGGTGCCTAGTCTCCAGACTCTGTAATTTGCAAAACTTAAGCCTTTCTTCGTAAGAGCAACCCTTTGTTCCATTTACTAATCTTGTTGCCCTTCTCTGTACCCGTTCCAGCAGCTCTACATCCTTCTTGAAATGAGGCCTCCAGACCTGTATACAGTACTCAAGATGTGGCCTTACCATTGCCTTATACAAGGGAATAATCACCTCCTTATCCCTGCTAGAAAAATTCCTGTATATCATTGACAAGACACCATGCGCTACTCATGCAGCTCGTCTGCACTGCTCAGAGAACTTCATATCTGCCTGCACAATTACCCCCAGGTCCTTTTCATTCTCCACCACTGTCAGTGTAGTACCGCAGAGTTGATACGTTGCTCTGGGGTTACTGTTTCCCATATGCAGCACTTTACATTTGTCGATGTTAAACCTCATTTGCCACCTCTCAGCCCATCTGTTCAACCTTTCCAGATCCTGTTGCAGCAGCATAGCGTCAGTATTGTCCTTAACGACCCTGCCAACCTTTGTATCATCTGCAAACTTGGACATTAAACTTGATATCCCATCATCAATATCATTCATAAACACCGAAAACAACAACGGACCCAACACTGAACCTTGAGGAACTCCACTAATAACATTAGTCCACGTTGAGCAGTGTCCATTGATTACCACTCTCTGTCTTCTGCCACTCAACCATCCCCTTATCCATAGCAGCAATTTGCCTCCAATGCCACACTGCTCCAATTTGTGCAGCAGTCTTCCATGTGCAACAGTATCAAAAGCCTTTCTAAGATCCAAATATATAATATCAAAGTTATTCCCTGCATCCAGTTCTTTTGTGACTACATCATAGTATCCAATCAAATTGGTCAGGCAAGACCTGCCCTTAACAAAACCATGCTGCGTCTGAGCTATAACTGAATTCTTGTCTAGATGATCCTGCAGTGCTTCTTTAACCAGTGCCTCCATTAATTTACCTGGAACAGAAGTTAAACTAACAGGTCTATAATTACTTGTGTCAGCCTTTGATCCTCCTTTGTGAATTGGGGTTACATTTGCACATCTCCAGTCTATGGGCACCTCCCCTGAGTCCAAAGAAGCTCTCATAATTATGGCTAGGGGTTTGCATACTTCCTTTGCTGCCTCCTTTAATATAACTGGATAGATCCCATCCACCCCAGGTGCCTTTTTTATGTTTATCCTCAACAATCTCTCCTCCACTTTCCTCTCAGTTATTACAAAATCATCCAGCTCACTGCCAATGTTTACTTTACCTACATCATTCTCCTTCCTGAATAACTCCTCATGCGTGAATGTAGATGCAAAATACTCGTTTAGATTGTTAGCCACCTGAGCAGGATCCTCAACTGTTGAACCATCAATATCCAGTGGACCAATCTGATTCATCCCTTTCCTTTTCGAGTTCAAGTATGTAAAAAACTCTTTTCTGTTTTTCTTTGCATCCTTTGCCAAGGATTTTTCATAGTCTGCCTTTGCCTGCCTAATCTCCTTTGTGACTTGGTTACAGACCAACTTATATCTATCATAGGCTTCCATGTCACCCATTAATTTGTATGTATCCCATGCATTTTTCTTCTCTGCCACATGTCTCATTAGCTCATCTGACAACCATTTAGGCCTAAACCTTGAACAATATTTCTTAGTTGGTATGTAAAGCCTGGTAGCCTCCAAGATTAGTTCCTTGAATGCTTCCCATTTTGAGTTTGCTGTTGGTAACATCATCAGTTGGTCCCACTGTATAGAATTTAAATACTGTCTCAGACCATCATAGTCGCCTTTACGAAAACAAAAACCCTTCCCTTTACCTCTGATGGTAGTTACCTCCTTGAGTAAATCCCACTTCAACACACTGTGATCACTGCCACCTAGTGGTTCATTTATCTGCAGGTTCTTAATGCATGAAGAATCACTACTGATAATCAGATCAAGAGTATTGCTCCCTCTTGTTGCCTCACGAACATGCTGATGTAGAAAACAATCATCCAATAAATCCACAAAAGCCTTGCTAGTGTGCGAGTGACCAACCCACAAATTCCAGTCAATATCTGGGAAATTAAAGTCCCCCATTATAAGACTCTCAGATTTACTGGCCCACTCTATTTCCCTGTACAATATCTTATTATACTCATCAGAGTCATTAGGCCTATAGCACACTCCTACTCTCTACCAGTGCGGTATAAGACAGTTGACTTGATTTCTAAAACTCAGTCTTGTCTTATTTATCACAAAAAGGATTCTTCTTGACGATCATTTATTTTACAAATGAATTCCGAAATGCGCAATTATTGTGTATCCAGAGCATTATCGCATTATTGTTTAGACAGTCAGAGGATTAAGAAGATTCCTGACATGGATAATAGCCTCTGGTCAACCTGTGTTGTGGTTCCTCTTTACTCCGACAAACGGACGTATGTTTTTCGGAGAAGTGAGTGATCATGCCTTCCAGTAAATTTCTCCTGTCTATGTTTACATGGTCGCAGTAGCTGAATACCTGATTGATTCTGATATTTTGCAGTATTCAAAGAACTAGTGACTGTAGCAACATATGGCGGGGGGATTGAGGAAACTAAGATATTATATAAACTTTACGAAGATGAAATGCTGACAGATTTTGAAACTTTGTTGAGCCTTTCACTGCGTAGAAAATGTTCTAAAATATAAGGCATACAGGCAATAATTTAAAAAAAACAAACTATTACCAATCTCCAAAAAACTAGCGCAAATAAAAGATGAATGCTAAAGAACTTGATGTGGAAACTACAAAGATAGGTCGAGTGTTCGGGTTACGAAGAGAAGCTTGTAGCTTTCGAATGGTAATTGTGAGTTAAGGGAATTATCCTGCATTGTGCAAACATTTTGAATCAGATGCGCCGTAGCCCAGTGGTCAGGCACGTGAGTGCATAAATATACGTGCCTTGAGTGACCCGGGTTCAAGCACCCCAGAGGCACCTAGCCTTTAGACACTGCAATTAGCAGAACTGAGGCCTTTTTTTTTTAAGAGCATTAACAACTAAGGCCATATTGCTCCGGGATATGCGGTGGTCATTCCCTGACCTTTCCGCATCCTCCCTATTTGGTGGTGACGGGCTCGAACCCCGGTCTAATCAAGAAGCGTGTGCTACGCACTGCCACTCCTGCCCACCAGGGTATGGAGGCGCCGCTGAATACGGTGCTGTTTCTTGTATTCTCTCTACCTTGTGAACTCCTCTGACCGTGTGGTCGCCCTGAAGTCTAAACAGAAAATTTATTTTTATTTGGGATTGTTAAAGCGACTTTTAAATCTGGAATTTCTTAACCATTTAGCACTAATGATCGACATCCTGCAGGAACTCTCTTACATTTGAGAAGCTTTACAGATTCACTATAGCAAAAGCAGATAAATTAATTATTCGAACTCTCAATGCTATTGCTAATTTGAAAAATTCTAAAGGAAAATATGAAGCAAAATTGACAGCATGTTTTTGTTAAGAGCTTGTTAACAGGAGAGATTGCTTCTACAGGGATGGGATACACTTAAATAGAAAAGGTGCAAGAATATTTGCTGATGCTATCGAGGCAGTGTTAGGTGGGTCGGAAAACTGCTAGCTTGGGGGGAGACAAAGACCAATAGATTGACAGTAGCCACTGGCAGAGGTGAAAGAGATTCTTGCACTGCTTCTATTAGAATGAGTAGAAGCCTGAAAAACAAGATGCATGGTATTTCAGAGACTGCTGGGAGCCATTGCGGTACAAGTAAACACATGGGTTGTGTTAGGGTAGCTAAGAATAGAAACAGGTGCAGGTATACTTGCGTGTACACCAATGCTAGGAGTTTAGTAAATAAATTTGATGAATTTGAGGTATTGCTCAAAACATCAAAGGCAGATATTGTGGGGATTTCAGAGACGTGGTGTTACACAGATATAAGTAATGCGGAACTGGAATTTGGGGAATACAATGTGTATAGAAAGGATAGACAGGACAGGAGGGGAGGAGGGGTTATGCTATTAGTTAAGAAACACATAAAAACCAAGGAAGTGAAGCCAGTCGACATCGCTGGACAGTGCAGTGTTGAGTCAGTTTGGTGTGACATAAGCATTGGGAGATCAAAATTGAGAGTAGGAGTGTGCTATAGGCCTAATGACTCTGATGAGTATAATAAAGAACTGTACAGGGAAATAGAGTGGGCCAGTAAATCAGAGAGTCTTATAATGGGAGATTTTAATTTCCCAGATATTGACTGGAATTTGGGGGCTGGTTACTCACACACTAGCAGGGCTTTTGTGGATTTATTGAATGATTGTTTTCTACATCAGCATGTTCGGGAGGCAACTAGAGGGAGTAATACTCTTGATTTGATTATCAGTAGTGATTATTCATGCATTAAGAATCTGCAGGTAATTGAACCACTAGGTGCCAGTGATCACAGTGTGCTGAAGTGGGATTTACTGAAAGAGGTAAGTACCATTAGGGGGAAAGGGAAGGGTTATTGCTTCCGTAAAGGCGACTACGATGGACTGAGACAGTATTTATATTCTATACAGTGGGACCAACTGATGATGTTACCAACAGCAAATTCAAAATGGGAAGAATTCAAAGAACTTATCTTGGAAGCTACTAGGCTTTACATACCAACTAAGAAATATTGTTCAAGGTTTAGGCCAAAATGGATGTCAGATGAACTAATGAGGCATATGGCAGAGAAGAAAAATGCATGGGATACTTACAAATTAACACATGACACAGAAGCCTATGATAGATACAAGTTGATATGCAACCAAGTTACAAAGGAGGTTAGGCAGGCGAAGGCAGATTACGAGAAATCCTTGGCAAGGGATGCAAAGAAAAACAGCAAAAAGTTCTTTACTTATGTAAACTCTAGAAGGAAGGGGATGAATCAGATTGGTCCACTTGATATTGATGGGTGAACTGTTGATGATCCTGCTCAGGTAGCTAACAAACTAAATGAATATTTTGCATCGACATTCACACATGAGGAGTTATTCAGCAAGGGGAATGCCAGAGGTGCATCCTACTCTGGCAGTAAGCTACAGAATCTTGAAATAACTGGGAGTAAAGTGGAGGAGACACTGTTGAAGATAAACACAAGAAAGGCACCCGGGGTGGATGGGATCTATCCAGTTATATTAAAAGAGGCAGCAAAGGAAGTAAGCAAACCCTTAGCCATAATTATGAGAGCTTCCTTGGACTCAGTGGAGGTACCCATAGACTGGAAATGTGCAAATGTGACCCCAATTCACAAAGGAGGATCATAGGCTGACACAAGTAATTATAGACCTGTGAGCTTAACTTCTGTTCCAGGAAAATTAATGGAGGCACTGGTTAAAGAAGCACTACAGGATCATTTAGACAAGACTTCAGTAATAGCTCAGACACAGCATGGTTAAGGGGAAGTCTTGCCTGACCAACTTGATTGGATACTATGATGCAGTCACAAAAGAACTGGATGCAGGGAATAACTTTGATATTATATACTTGGATCTTAGAAAGGCTTTTGATACTGTTGCACATGGAAGACTGCTACACAAATTGGAGCAGTGTGACATTGGAGGCAAATTGCTGCTATGGATAAAGGGGTGGTTGAGGGGGAGAAGACAGAGAGTGGTAATCAATGGACACTGCTCTTCGTGGACTAATGTTATTAGTGGAGTCCCTCAGGGCTCAGTGTTGGGTCCATTATTGTTTTCTGTATTTATAAATGATATTGATGATGGTATATCAAGCTTAATGTCCAAGTTTGCAGATGATACAAAGGTTCGCAGGGTTGTCAAGGACACTACTGACACTATGCTGCTGCAACAGGATCTGGAAAGGTTGAGCAGATGGGCTGAGAGGTGGAAAATGAAGTTTAACATTGACAAATGTAAAGTACTACACATGGGAAACAGCAACCACAGAGCAATGTATCAACTCTGTGGTACTACACTGACAGTGGTAGAGAATGAAAGGGACTTGGGGGTGGTTGTGCAGGCAGATATGAAGTTCTCTGAGCAGTGCAGACAGGCTGCAAGAGTAGCTCATGGAGTATTGTCAATGATATACAGGAATTTTTCCAGCAGGGATAAGGAGGTGATTATTCCATTGTATAAGGCAATGGTCAGGCCACACCTAGAGTACTGTATACAGGTCTGGAGGCCTCATTTCAAGAAGGATGTAGAGCTGCTGGAACGAGTACAGAGAAGGGCAACAAGATTAGTGAATGGAACAAAGGGGTGCTCTTACGACGAAAGGCTTAAGTTTTGCAAATTACAGTGTCTGGAGACTAGGCACTGGCGAGGTGATCTGATAGAGGTGTATAAAGCGTTGAATGGTTTAAGCATGCTCAATGCTGATGGGATTCTTCCTCTAGCTCAGAAAAATCACCTGAGAGGGCATAAATTCAAATTGAGGAAAGACAGATGTAGGATAGACGTGCGGAAATTTGGCTTTAGCCAGCGGGTGGTTGGTTGGTGGAACAGACTGCCATCCCTTGTGGTGGAGGTTGATAGCCTAAATAAGTTTAAGGCTCCGCTGGACAGGTATTTTGAATGAACAGAGGGGTGAAGTGGAAGTGGGTTTTTTTTTTTTTTTTTTGGCTGATGCTGCATAAGCTTGCTTTCTTGCATCAAATGCCTCTACTAATGCTAATGCTAATGTGGAACGAATTTGAAGGAATCAAAATCGAAAGTAACAACAGCAAAATTACCTCGTGACAAGTTATTACATGCATTGTTTTATCCATAATAAGTTAGTAATCACCTTTGTTTAAGTGTATCCTTTCTCTACAAAACAAATTCCTTCTACCTACAAGTGTGGGCCATGCTGATAAAAATTTACCCCCTAAAGCCTTGCAGATTCCTTCAAGTCTTGAGTTAATCCACAAATTCTTTGAATGCTTCCCATTTTGAATTTGCTGTTGGTAACATCATCAGTTGGTCACACTGTATAGAATTTAAATACTGTCTCAGTCCATCGTAGTCACCTTTACGAAAGCAATAACCCTTCCCTTTACTCCTAATGGTAGTTACCTCTTTGAGTGAATCCCACTTCAGTACACTGTGATCACTGCCACCTAGTGGTTCAATTATCTACAGAATCTTAATGCATGAAGAATCACTACTGATAATCAAATCAAGAGTATTACTCCCACTAGTTGCCTCCCGAACATGCTGATGTAGAAAACAATCATCCAATAAATCCACAAAAGCCTTGCTAGTGTGTGAGTGACCAGCCCCCAAATTCCAGTCAATATCTGGGAAATTAAAATCCCCCATTATAAGACTCTCTGATTTGCTGGCCCATTCTATTTCCCCGTACAGTTTCTTATTATACTCATCAGAATCATAAGGCCTATAGCACACTCCTACTCTCAGTTTTGATCTCCCAATGCTTATGTCACACCAAACTGACTCAACACTGCACTGTCCAGCATTGTCGACTGGCTTCACTTCATTGGATTTTATGTATTTCTTAACTAATAGCATAACCCCTCCTCCCTTCCTATCCTTTCTGTAGACATTGTACTCCCCAAATTCCAGTTCTGCATTCCTTATATCTGTGTGACACCACGGCTCTGAAATCCCCAAAATATCTGCCTTTGATGTTTTGAGCAATACCTTAAATTCATTAAATTTATTTACTAAACTCCTAGCATTGGTGTACATGCAAGTATACATGCACCTGTTCTTTTTCTTAGCTACTCTAACACAACCTATGTGTTTATTTGTATCCCAATGATTCCCAGCAGTCTCTGAAATATCCTGCATCTTATTTTCCAGGCTGCGGCTCATTCCAATAGAAGCAGTGCAAGAATCACTTTCACCTCTGCCAGTGGCTACTGTTAATCTATTAGTCCTTGTATCACCCCAATCTAGCAGTTTTCCGTCCCACCTAACACTGCCTCGATAGCATCAGCAAACATTCTTGCACCCTATCTATTTAAGTGTATCCCATCCCTGTAGAAGCAGTCTCTCCTGTTAACAAGTACAGACCAGGCTGAAAAAAGTTCTACCCCTTGAGCCTTGCACAATCTTTCCAGAGCCGAATTGATTGACAGGGCTCTCATCATATACTCCCTCCTATCGTGTCTGGGCAGAATTGCAGACACTTTCAAATTCAACCCTAAATCACGGCTTTTTTTAAACAGTGACCTATATTTGTTAAGTAATTCCGCGGTCTCCTACTGTTAATATCATTAGTTCCAACCTGTACAACTATATCACCTTTTGTGCCCTTAAAATATGATATCCGCTCTACAACGTCATCAACCTTTGCCCCTGGCAGACATACCCTGGTCCCATTCCACCTATCCTTTTTACAAAGCATGTTTCCCGTTTCCCTGACAATAGAGTCAGCAACAACTACTAGTTCCTTTGGGACCAGCGCATTCTGCCTAGGAGCTGCCGCTGTGTTGCGTGATGACCAAGTGCAAGCTCTGGCATTGGTGTGGGCAGCTGAGAACTTGATGAGAACTGACTTTTAATCCTTCTAGGGCATCCACCCTGTCCTTCAAGCTCTCATATAGGCCCATAACAATGCTGAGTTGTCGCCTGATTTCCTTACACTCCTTGCATCGCGCACACACAAAGACATCCCCCATGGCAGTATCATGTCCCATACCCGACTGTCCACAAACATCAAGCAAATAGTGATTTTAATAGGCTGTGATTCAGAGGGCAACTGCCCCCCTCAGTTCTCCCCTGAGCCACAGCACTCCCATTAGCTTGAGCCTTTTGCTTTGCTGCTCTGGTCTGAGTTATGATTTCGATTTAATTTCAATAAAATTTCAATTTCAGTACAAAATTAAAACCCTAAACTTATATCCCAACACAGTTATAACGCTATATTTATGTGTCAGTATCGAGTGTTATCTACGAAATCCCTTTATATAACTTCCGTATCAAGTTAAGTATTAATTATTTATTTTTTACTAATTATTTATGTTACGTAACCCAAGTCGTTATATGTATAGTTAAAAGTTCAATTTAATTGACAATGAAGTTCAACAAGATTAATTATCTGATTAATTGACAATATTATGTACTATACTATACTATATTAAGCTTATGCTATCTATTTCGAGATATTTTGTATCGCGTAACAATGGCGGCTATTTATGAACGGTAAACACGTGGATTTGATACCCTTTCCGATACTAAGTAATACCTACAAAATCTCTATCTAAGTTACTTTAATCTAAGTATCGTAAATAGGAATATAAAGCTACTCTAGAAAATAAGTTAATATGCCAATTTAAGCTAATAAAACAGAAAATAAATCAGAAAAAAACTTCTCTGTTCCAGGAGCGGCAAAAATGTATGTCCGCACAGGCTACCCTCACTCTCACAGGTCTTGCCCTTCTCTGTACTCATTCTAGCAACTCTACATCCTTCCTAAAATGATGCTTCCAGACTACTACAGAGTATTCAAGGTGTAGCCTGGACAATGCCTTATACAAGGGGATAATCACCTCCTTGTTCCTGCTTGCAAAATTCCTGGAAATCACTGACAAGACCCCATTGACCTACTCTGGCAGCCTGTCCGCTCTGCTCAGAAAACTTCATATCTGACTGCACAATTACCCCCAGATCTCTTTCATTCTCCACTACCCTGAGTGTAACATGACATAGTTAGTACATTTCTCTGGGGTTACTGCTATTATATGCAGTAACCCCAGTAAAATGCAAAGTATTGCTATCCATATGCAGTACTTTAAATTTGTCAATGTTAAACTTCAGTTGCCATTTCTCAGCCCATTTACCCAACTTTTACAGATCCTGTTGCAGCAGCATACTGTCATTACTGTTATTTACAACCTTGCCAACCTTTGTATCTTCTTTAAACTTTGACATTGATAAATATACAAAGCAACAATGGGCCCATCATCAAACCATGAGTGACACCACTAATAATATTAGTTCATTTAAAGCAGTACCCAATGATTACCACACTCTGTCTTCTCTCACTCAACCATCCTTTTATCCATTGTATCAACTTGCCCTTAATGCCATACACCTGCAATTTGTACAGTAGTCTTCCATGTGGAACAGTATTGAAAGCTTTCATGAAATCCAAGTATACGATATCAAAATTATTTTTGCATCCAGTTCCTTTGTGACCACATCATAGTATCCAATCAAATTGGTCAGACAACACTTCCTCTTGACACATCCATGCTGTGTCTGAATTATTACTACTGTCTTGTCTAGATGATCCTACAATGATTCTTTAACCAGTGACTCCATCATTTTCCTTGGAATAGAGGTCAAACTAACAGGTCTGTAATTACTCATGTCACCCTTTGATCCCCCTTTGTGAATTGGAGATACATTTGCACACTTCAGTATGAGGTTACTTCCTTTGCTGCCTCCTTTAATATAACTGGATAGATCAACCTTCTATGCAAGGTGCCTTTCTTATGTTTAACTTCAAAATTTCTCCTCCACTTTACTCTCAATTATTACAAAATCATTTAACCTACTGTTAGAGTTTGATAAATATCTGGGCCTTGTCCTCCTTGAATAATTCCTCATGTGTGAATTTAGATGCAAAATACTCATTTAGTTCGGCATCTATCTGAGAATGGTCATCTACAGTCAAATCATTGATATCAAGTGGATCAATCTGATTCATCCCCTTCCTTTTAGAATTTATACAGTATAAGTAAAGAAGTCTTTGCTGTTTTTCTTTGCATCCTTAGCCAAAGATTTTTCATAATCTGCCTTCACTTGCCTAACCTCCTTTGTGGCTTGATTACAGACTAGCTTGTATCTGCCATAGGCTTCTGTGTCACCTGACAATTTATATGCATCCCATGCATTTTTCTTCTCTGCCACGAGTCTCATTACATCCGACATCCATTTTGGCCTAAACCTAGAGCAATATTTCTTATTTGGAACTAAAACCCTAGTAGCTTCCAAAATTACTTATTTATTTTATAAATAAATAAGAGAATATAAATATATATATTTATATACTTATATATTTATTTATTTATTTAAAACAGATAAAATTACTAGTCAGAACAGATTAATGCCATCAGAAATGATTTAACATTACATTTCTCTGAGGATATACAAATTCAATAGATATAGCATAAAATTATACCTATTACGACAGATTAAAATTCAAAAACAAAATTGGCAGTGAATATCTACAAAATACAAAGGACCCTATCAGCTTCTATATAAAGCAAAGCTAATAATAATCATAATAATTCCATATTTAAAAAATACAAAATCAAAAATACTGAAAATACCAAATTTTATTTTTACCTGTTTTTATTGAATAAGGCTTACATAATACAAAGGTCTTTGAGATAACAGAAGAGGAGAAAAATCAGTATGTACTTGAACTTAAGAACAAGTTTGAGCTTCTGCAGAAGCCCAAGAAACCCATAGGGAAAGAGAAATCCAAGGAAGAAAAAATTAGTCAAGAAACACCTGTTATGATGAACAGAAGGCAAAAAATGAAGAGCAAGATAAACACTGACAAGGAGAAAATTGAGTATACTGAGTTATGCAAAGCCATTAGAAAGAGACTCAGAGAGGACATAAGAAGATTTAACAGAAGAAAAGTAGAACAAGCATTAAGGGAAAACAAAGGATTTAAATCAGCAGCCATGAGCAGTAATACAGAAAGGCAAATGATACTGAAACTGAAGAATAGTGATGGTGTACTTATAAACAGCAGAGAAGGCATAATTCAAATAGCAGAAGACTACTATAGAGAATTATACAAGGAGCGAGGGAATGATGCCAGCAGTGGAGAAAATGGATTGCAAATTAGCAACACATACAACATACCCAATATACCCTCATGAGGTAGAACATGCATTGAAGAAAATGAAGAATCAGAAAGCCCCAGGGGAAGATGAAGTTACTGTAAAGTTGTTAAAATTGGGAGGAAGAGACATAACACAAAAACTGGCAAGGCTTTTCAAAAAGTGCATTAGAAAAGGTGTGACGCCTAAGTAGTGGAATAATGCAATCATAGATTTGCTGCATAAGAAAGGAGATAAATCAGAAATTGGAAATTATATACCAATTAGCTTGTTATCCCACATCTACAAGTGGTTCAGAAGGGTCATTACTAACAGATTAGAAAGAATACTTGATGAGAATCAACCAAAAGAGAAAGCTGGCTTTAGGACAGGATTCTCAACTATGGATCACCTTCATGTAATATCACAGCTAATGGAGAAAGCAAATGAATATAAAACACCATTATGCCTGGCATTTGTGGATTATGAAAAGGCATTTAACTCCATACAGCATAAGGCAATGTTTCAGGCACTGGAAAGACAAGGCATAAATACCCCACATATTATAATTTTGAAGAAAATATATGAGAATGCTACTTCCTTTATTAGACTAGACAAAGACAGTAGGAAATTTAAAATCGAGAAAGGAGTTCAACAAGGAGACACTATCTCCGAAGCTGTTTACTGCTGCCCTTGAGAATGAATTTTCTTCCACCAAAAGAATGGAAGAAAAGCTGAGAACTACACAGTGAAGAATGGAACGAATTATATTGGGAACCAGACTGTTAGATAAGAAGAGAAACACATGGATTATGCAGCAAACTCAAGTAAAGGACATTCTTTTCAAAACTAAAGAACTAAAATGGTCTTGGGCAGGACATAGCTCGAAGACATGATGACAGATGGACTAAGAAAATAACAGAATGGTACCCAAGAGGAGCTAGAAGAAAACCTGGAAGACAAAGGCGGAGATGGATAGATGAATTCATGAGTTTGTGGGTAGGAAATGGATGGCCAGTGCTCAAAACAGAAGGAACTGGAAAGTTGCTGGAGAGGCCTTCATCCTGCAGTGGATTGAAAATGGCTGATGATGATGATGATGATGATGAAGACTTACATTGAAACGCACGCCATTATGGGACTAGCGCCTCTCAATATAGTTCATCAATAACAACCAAAACTATCTGTTTCTGCTAGTTATATGCCAGCCTAACCATATTTATGTTGTACTAAATATAGTATAAATCATAAGTAAAGTTGAAATTAGATTAAGTTATTTTGAAATTTGAGTTGCTATAAGTTCATTTAATAATAAGTTATCTAAAATTATGTTATATGGAATTAATGGCAGACTGGAAAAAATAACAGCTAGCCCTACAGATAGCAATAACTAAAATAATTAATTTAAACATTATTAAAAATATACAAGTGTTTCCATAACCTATGAAAAAAATATAACCAAGTGTTTCTGTTACTTAAGAAAAATATACAAGTGTATCAGTTACCTGTGAAAAGCAAAGGTAATAAATCAATATTGAGGCAAAAGGAAAAGGCTGCAAGGATCGAAATAGTACCTCAATCTCCCTCAAATACTCTAATAGATTTTGAGGCAGAAGATATATACAATAATAACTGTTAAAAATTTAGTATTTTTGGTATTTTTTAGTATTTTAGATTGTATTTTGTAAATATGGAATTATTATTAATATTATTAGCTTTGCTTTATATAGAGGCTGATAGGGTCCTTTGTACGTTGTAGATATTCACTGCCAATTTTGTTTCTGAATTTTAATCTGTCTTGATAGATATCATTTTATGCTTTACCTACTGAATTTGTGTATATACAGGGTGTCTCAAAAATACACGGCATAACTTCAGGAATGAGTTCCTCATATGTAGACAATAAAAATATTTTATATCAACATAGTACTGGAAATACTTGGTTCACGAGTTATTAACCGGAATGTTATTAACCCAAATCACCAAAAACACCCGCCCAGATGTTGAGGCTGAACCACTGTTGGTGATGTGATGGAAGAATTGCATATGGGTTTTCCTCAGCCAATACATGCTGATGGTGAAAGTTTTGGATTCCGTCTCATGTGAACTGTGCTTCATCTGTGAATATCACTAAGGCAGGAAAGTGAGGAGTTGTACCACACTGCTGCAAGAACCACTGGCAGAACATTACTCGTGCAGGGTAATCTACTGGTGACAAGGCCTGTACCCGTTGCAGATGGTAAGGATACAGTTGGTGTTCTCGCAACACTCTCCAAATAGTCAAACATTGAACAGCCAGTTGCATTGCTATTCTGCATGTGCTGATTCAAGGAGTGGCATGCACAACATCAAAAATCTCCTCCTCTACTTCAGGAGTCGTAGGTCTTGGTCATCCTCTGTCGGCAGCAAGAGGTGTAAAGGCCCCATGTTCACAAAGACGACGATGGATACTTTCAAACGTTTTGCTGTCTGGACATCTTCGTTCTGGGAACCTTTCGCATTACAAACGATGAGTCTCCAGAGCATTGCCGTCTGCCAAACCGCACATAAAGTGCATATCCGCTTGCTCCTGATTTGAGACATGGTCGGAATGGAAAACCACCAGATTCTGTCAGCACCTTGTGATGAAGGAAATCAGCTGTGGGTGATAAGACATTCTGGATAATAACTCAGGAACAAAGCATTTCCGGAACTATGTTGAAATAAAATATTTTATTGTCTACATATGAGGAACTCATTCTGAAGTTATGCCTTGTATTTTTGAGACACCCTGTATACATAGTGTTATAATTGCATTGGAATATAAGATCATATTTTTGTATTCAAATTTTATTTCAAATTAAATCGAAATCATGACTCAGACCAGAGCAGCAAAGCAAAAGGCTCAAACTAATGGGAGTGCTCTGGCTCAGGGAAAAACTGAGGAGGGGCAGTTGTCCTCTGAATCACAGCCTTTTGAAATGTACTGCTTGTTTGATGTTTGTGGAACAATTAGGAATGGAACATGATATTGCCAATGGGAATGTCTTTGTGTGTGCCCGATGTAAGAAGCGTGAGAAAATCAGATGCCAACTCAGCATGCTTTGGGCCTATATGAGAGCTTGAAGTACATGCCCTCGATGAATTTAAATTGAAGGGCCCATCAAGCTCTCAGCTGCCCACATCAATGCCAGAGCTTGCATTTGAACTTAACACAACACAACCGCCAAAGCAGAATGAACTGGTCCCACGGGAACTCGCTGTTGTCGGTGACTCTATTGTCAAGGAAATGGGGGAATATATTGTGCAAAAAGGATAGGTGGAACAGGACCAGGGCATGTCTGCCAGGTGCAAAGGTTCATGACATTAAACAGCAGATATCATATTTTAAGGGCACAAAAGGCGATATTGTTATACACATTGGCACTAATGATATTAAGTGTACGAGATGGGCAGAATTACTAAACAAGTAATTCTGAATTACTTGTTTAGTAATTCTAAACACCTCGTGGTCGTACATTTCTGCAGCTGCTGGAACAGAGAAGTTTTTTCTGATTTATTTTCTGTTTTATTAGCTTAAATTGGCATATTAACTTATTTTCTAGAGTAGTTTTATATTCTTACTTACGATACTTAGATTAAAGTAACTTAGACAGAGATTTTGTAGGTATTACTTAGTATCGGAAAGGTTATCAAATCCACGTGTTTACCTTTCATAAATAGCCGCCATTGTTACACGATACAAAATATCTCAAAATAGATAGCATAAGCTTAATATAGTATAGTATAGTACATAATATTGTCAATTAATCAGATAATTAATCTTGTTGAACTTCATTGTCAATTAAATTGTACTTTTAACTATACATATAACGACTTGGGTTACGTAACATAAATAATTAGTAAAAAATAAATAATTAATACTTAACTTGATACGGAAGTTATATAAAGGGATTTCGTAGATAACACTCGATACTGAAACATAAATATAGCGTTATAACTGTGTTGAGATATAAGTTTAGGGTTTTAATTTTGTACTGAAATTGAAATTTTATTGAAATTAAATCGAAATCATGACTCTGACCGAAGCAAAGCAAAAGGCTCAAGCTAATGGGAGTGCTGTGGCTCAGGGGAGAACTGAGGGGGGCAGTTGCCCTCTGAATCACAATTAATGTGCACTACTTGCTTGATGTTTGTGGAGCAGTGAGGTACGGGCCATGATACGGCCATGGGGGATGTCTTTGTGTGTGCGTGATGCAAGGAGTGTAAGGAAATCAGGCAACAACTCAGCATTGTTATGGGCCTATATGAGAGCTTGAAGGACAGGGTGGATGCCCTCGAAGGATTAAAAGTGAGGGGCCCATCAAGCTCTCAGCTGCCCACACCAATGCCAAAGCTTGCACTTGGTCATCGCGCAACACAGCGGCAGCCCCCAAGGCAGAATGCGCTGGTCCCAAAGGAACTAGTAGTTGTTGCTGACTCTATTGTCAGGGAAATGGAAAACATGCTTTGTAAAAAGGATAGGTGGAACAGGACCAGGGTATGTCTGCCAGGGGCAAAGGTTGATGACGTTGTAGAGCGGATATCATATTTTAAGGGCACAAAAGGTGATATAGTTGTACAGGTTGGAACTAATGATATTAACAGTAGGAGACCGCGGAATTACTTAACAAGTACAGGTCACTGTTAAAAAAAAGCCGTGATTTAGGGTTGAATTCGAAAGTGTCTGCAATTCTGCCCAGACACGATAGGAGGGAGTATATGATGAGAGCCCTGTCGATCAATTCGGCTCTGGAAAGATTGTGCAAGGCTCAAGGGGTAGAATTTTTTTCAGCCTGGTCTGTACTTTTTAACAGGAGAGACTGCTTCTACAGGGATGGGATACACTTAAATAGAAAGGGTGCAAGAATGTTTGCTGATGCTATCGAGGCAGTGTTAGGTGGGTCGGAAAACTGCTAGATTGGGGGGGATACATGGACTAATAGATTAACATTAGCCACTGGCAGAGGTGAAAGTGATTCTTGCACTGCTTCTATTGGAATGAGCCGCAGCCTGGAAAATAAGATGCAGGATATTTCAGAGACTGCTGGGAATCATTGGGGTACAAATAAACACATAGGTTGTGTTAGGGTAGCTAAGAAAAAGAACAGGTGCATGTATACTTGCGTGTACACCAATGCTAGGAGTTTAGTAAATAAATTTGATGAATTTGAGGTATTGCTCAAAACATCAAAGGCAGATATTGTGGGGATTTCAGAGACGTGGTGTCACACAGATATAAGGAATGCAGAACTGGAATTTGGGGAGTACAATGTCTACAGAAAGGATAGACAGGGTAGGAAGGGAGGAGGGGTTATGCTATTAGTTAAGAAATACATAAAATCCAAGGAAGTGAAGCCAGTCGACATTGCTGGACAGTGCAGTGTCGAGTCAGTTTGGTGTGACATAAGCATTGGGAGATCAAAATTGAGAGTAGGAGTGTGCTATTGGCCTAATGATTCTGATGAGTATAATAAGAAACTGTACGGGGAAATAAAGTGGGCCAGCAAATCAGAGAGCCTTATAATATGGGATTTTAATTTCCCAGATATGGACTGGAATTTGGGGGCTGGTCACTCACACACTAGCAAGGCTTTTGTGGATTTATTGGATGATTGTTTTCTACATCAGCATGTTCGGGAGGCAACTAGAGGGAGTAATACTCTTGATTTGATTATCAGTAGTGATTCTTCATTCATTAAGAATCTGCAGGTAAATGAACCACTAGGTGGCAGTGATCACAGTGTGCTGAAGTGGGATTTACTCAAAGAGGTAACTACCATTAGGGGTAAAGGGAAGGGTTATTGCTTTCGTAAAGGTGACTACGATGGACTGAGACAGTATTTAAATTCTATACAGTGGGACCAACTGATGATGTTACCAACAGCAAATTCAAAATGGGAAGCATTCAAAGAACTTATCTTGGAAGCTACTAGGCTTTACATACCAACTAAGAAATATTGTTCAAGGTTTAGGCCTAAATGGATGTCAGATGAACTAATGAGACATATGACAGAGAAGAAAAATGTATGGGATACATACAAATTAACACGTGACACAGAAGCCTATGATAGATACAAGTTGATCTGTAACCAAGTTACAAAGGAGGTTAGGCAGGCGAAGGCAGATTACGAGATATCTTTGGCAATGGATGCAAAGAAAAACAGCAAAGAGTTCTTTACCTATGTAAACTCTAGAAGGAAGGGGATGAATCAGATTGGTCCACTGGATATCGATGGGTCAACTGTTGATCATCCTGCTCAGGTAGCTAACAAACTAAATGAATATTTTGCATCGACATTCACACATGAGGAGTTATTCAGCGAGGGGAATGCCAGAGGTGTATTCAACTGTGGCAGTAAGCTAGAGAATCTTGTAATCTATGAGAATAAAGTGGAGGAGAAATTGTTGAAGATAAACACAAGAAAGGCACCTGGGGTGGATGGGATCTATCCAGTTATATTAAAGGAGGCAGCAAAGGAAGTAAGAAAACCCTTTGCCATAATTATGAGAGCTTCCTTGGACTCAGGGGAGGCACCCATGGACTGGAGATGTGCGAATGTGATCCCAATTCACAAAAGAGGATCAAAGGCTGATACAAGTAATTATAGACCTGTGAGTTTAACTTCTGTTCCCGGAAAATTAATGGAAGCACTGGTTAAAGAAGCACTGCAGGATCGTCTAGACAAGACTTCAGATATAGCTCGGCCACAGCATGGTTTTGTTAAGGGAAAATCTTTCCGGACCAATTTGATTGGATACTACGATGCAGTCACAAAATAACTGGATGCAGGGATTAACTTTGATATTATATATTTGGATCTTAGAAAGGCTTTTGAAAATGTTGCACACAGAAGACTTCTGCACAAACTGGAGCAATGTGGCATTGGAGGCAAATTGCTGCTATGCATAAAGGGATGGTTGAGGGGGAGAAGACAGAGAGTGGTAATGAATGGACACTGCTCATCGTGGACTAATGTTATTAGTGGAGTCCCTCAGGGGTCAGTGTTGGGTCCATTATTGTTTTCTGTCTTTATTAATGATATTGATGATGGTATATCAAGTATATAAGCTTGATATATAAGTATATCAAGCTTAATGTCCAAGTGTGCAGATGATACAAAGGTTGGTAGGGTTGTTAAGAACACTACTGAAGCTATGCTGCTGCAACAGGATCTAGAAAGGTTGAGCAGATGGGCTGAGAGGTGGCAAATGAAGTTTAACATTGACAAATTTAAAGTACTACATATGGGAAACAGCAACCCCAGAGCAACATATCAACTCTGTGGTACTACACTGACAGTGGTAGAGAATGAAAAAGACCTTCGGGTAATTGTGCACTCAGATATGAAGTTCTCTGAGGAGCGCAGACGAGTTGCAAGAGTAGCTCATGGTGTCTTGTCAATGATATACAGGAAGTTTTCTAGCAGGGATAAGATGGTGATTATTTCCTTGTATAAGGCAATGATCAGGCCATACTTTGAGTACTGTATACAGGTCTGGAGGACTCATTTCAAGAACAATGTAGAGCTGCTGGAACGAGTACAGAGAAGGGCAACAAGATTAGTGAATGGAACAAAGGGTTGCTCTTACGAAGAAAGGCTTAAGTTTTGCAAATTGCAGTGTCTGGAGACTAGGCACCGGCACGGTGATCTGATAGAGGTGTATAAAGCGTTGAATGGTTTGAGCTTGCGAAATGCCGATGGTATTCTTCCTCTTGCTCAGAATAATCACCTGAGAGGGCATAAATTCAGATTGAGGAAAGACAGATGTAAGATAGATGTGTGAAAATTTGCCTTTAGCCAGCAGGTAGTTGGTTGGTGGAATAGACTTCCATCCCTTGTTGTGGAAGTTGATAGCCTAAATAAATTTAAGGCTCAGCTAGACAGGTATTTCGAACGAATAGAGGGGTGGAATGGAAGTGTGTTTTTTTTTTTGGCTGATGCTGCATAAGCTTGCTTTGTTGCATCATATGCCTCTACTAATGCTAACTCCTCATGTGTGAACGTGGATGCAAAATGTGGTTGTGGGATAGAAGTGCGGAAGTTTGCCTTTAGCCAGCAGGTGGTTGATTGCTGGAAAAAACTTCCATCTGTCGTTGAAGTTGATAGCTTAAACAGATTCAGAGCAGAACTACACAAACATTTGGAGCAAGTGGATGGATGAAATGAGGAGGGTTTTTTTTTTTTTTTTTTTGACTGATGCTATATAAGCTTGCTTTCTTGCATAATGTGCCCTTGCTAATGCTAATGTTAATGTTATTATTATTATTAGTTTATCATCTACCTGAGCATAATCATCAATAGTCAACCCATCTATGTTAAGTGGTCCAATCTGATTCATGCCTTTCCTTCTAGAGTTTACATAAATAAAGAACTCTTTGCTGTTTTTCTTTGCATGCCTTGCGAAAGATTTCTTGTAATCTACATTTACTTGCCTAAACTCCTTTGTGACTTGATTAGACTAGTTTATATGCATTCCATAACTTTTTGTTATCTGCCACGAGCCTCATTAATTCATCTGACATCCATTTAGGCCTTAACCTTAAACAGTATTTCTTAGTTGGAATGAAAAGTCTAGTAGCCTCCAAAATTAAGTCCCTGAAGGCTTCCCATTTAAAATTCAACATTGGTAACATCATCAGTTGATCCCAATGTACAGAATTTAAAAACTGTCTGAGACCTTTATGAAAGCAAAAGCCCTTCTCTTAAGCCTTGATGGTAGTTACATCTTTAAGTAATTCCCACATCAGTACATTGTAGTCACTGCCTCCCAGTGGTTCCTTTATCTGAAAATTCTTAATGCATGAATAATCACTGCTGATAATCAGATCAAGAGTATTACTCCCTCTTGTTGTTTCTCAAACATGTTGCTATAGAAAACAGTCATTCAATAAATCCACAAAAGCCTTGATAGTGTGCGAGTGACCGATCCACAAGTTCTAGTCAATATCTGGAAAGTTAAAATCCCCCATTATAGAACATTCTGATTTCCTGGCTCACTCTATTTCTCTGCACAATTGCTCATTATACTCATGAGATTCATTAGGCCTATAACACACAGCTACTCTTATTTTTTCCTTTCCCAGTGCTTATGTCACACCAAACAGACTTAACATTGCATTGTCCACCAACATCAATTGGATGCAGTTCCTTAGATTTTATGTTTCTTAACTAAGAGCATAAACTCCTCCTCCCTTCCTAACCTATCTATCCTTTCTGAACACAGAAAGGATAGACATTGTACTACCTAAATTCCAATTCTGCAGTGCAGTTCTTAACTTGTGTGCAGTTCTAGTTAGTTATTTGGAGCATTAGCAACTAAGGCCATATTGCTCCGGGATATGCGGTGGTCATTCCCTGACCTTTCCACATCCTCCATATTTGGTGGTGACGGGCTCGAACCCCGGTCTAATCAAGAAGCATATACTATGCACTGCTGCTCCTTCCCACCTGGCTACGGAGGTGCCTCCAATTCTGCACTGCTTATATCTGTGTGAAACCACATCTCTGATTGGCCGACCGGGCTAGCCGAGTGGGTAACGTACCTGCCCGGCAACCCAAAGGTCGCGGGTTCGATTCCCGCCTCGGGCTTGGATCAAAGTACTGCAAAAACCTTGGGAGGTGCAATATGGCCACAGAAGCCGATGCGCCAACAACTACCAAATCAAAAAAAAAAAAAAAAAAACATCTCTGATATCCCAACAATATCTGCCTTTGATGTCTTGACTAGCACTTAAAGCTCGTCAAATTTATTAACTATACTCCTAGCATTGGTATACATGCACTTGTTCCTTCTCTTAGTTACCCTAACACAGAGCATGTATTTACTTGTTCCACTGACTCCCAGCAGTCCTGAAAATCTCCATTACCTTGCTTTCCAGGAATCACTTTTGCCTCTGCCTGTGGCCACTGTTAACCTTTTAGTCTGTGTATCCCACCAAGATAGCAGTTTTCCAATCCACCTAACACTGCTTCGATAGCATCAGCCAATATTCTTGCACCCTCTCTATTTATCTGTACCCCATCCCTGTAGAAGCAGTCTCTCCTGTCAACAAGCACTGACAAGGCTGAAAAAAATTCTATCCCTTGGGCCTTGCACAATTTCTCCAGGGCCGAATTGATTGACAAGGCTCTCATCATATACTCCATCCTATCATGTCTGGGCAGAATTGCAGACACTTTCACATTCAACCATAACTTGCGATTTTTTTCAACACTGACCTGTACTTGTTGAGTAAATCTTCAGATCTCTTACTCTTAATGTCATTATTTCCAATGTGTACAACATCCCATTTTGTGCCCTTAAAAGATGATATCTTCTCTACAACGTCATCAACTTTTGTCCCTGGCAGACATTCCCTGGTCCTGTTTCACCTATCTTTCTTGCATAGTATATTCCCCATCTCCTTGACAATAGTATATTATATTTACTGTTTCACCTATCCTTCTAGCATGGTATATTCCCGTCTCCCTGACAATAGAGTCACCAACAATAACTAGTTCCTTTGGGACCAGCACACTCTGCCTTGGAGATTGCCTCTGTGTTGCCTGATGCACAAGAGTGAGTTCTGCTGTTGAGCTGGGCAACTGAGACTTTGATGGGACCCTCATATTAATTTCTTTAAGAGCATTTACCCTGCACCTCCAGCTCTCATAGACGACCATCAGAACGTTGAGTTGGCGCCTAATTTCTTGACACTCTAGACACCTAGCACACAAAAAGGCATCCTCCTTGGCTGTTTTAGAAAGGTCGACAAACATTTCACAATTCACTCTTGACATGGTCTTTCAACCACCGGCTGAACCACAGACTGACGATCAGAAGAAAATGTGCCAAGATAATGCAACCTACAATAACCAAGCAATGGAAATGCCTTTCACCAGGGAGGAGCTAACTGCAGCAGCATCAACTATTAGAGGAAATAAATGCCCAGGGCCAGACCTGCTAGAACAAGAAATTGTTAAAAAGACAGTGGAACATGCCCCTGACCTGATGCTAAATCTTTACAACAAATGCCTCCAGGCAGGAGCCTTTCCAACATCTTGGAAGGTTGCCAATGTTAAACTTATCCTAAAAAATCCTTCCAAGTCACCTATCCTCCCAGACTCTAACAGGCCTATAGCCTTGCTCTCCGTGGTCAGCAAGCTCTTCGAGCGCCTATTACATGCTCATCTCCAACATCACTACAATACTGCAGGACTAACAACGCCCAACCAGTTCGGCTTTCGACAGGGTCATTCTGCCATAGATGCCCACCAGCACCTCCTGGGGAAAGTGGAGAACTGCAACAGAAAATACTTCTTGGTGATCTCTGTGGACTTCGCTGGGGCATTCAACACACTTTGGTGGCCGAGCGTCCTGGCCAGACTCAGAGCAGCAAACCTTCCCAGTAACCTCTATCAGACCTTACAGAGCTACCTATCCAACAGATTCATAGTAGTGAATGCACCCTATCAGACTCTAGAAGCATCCACCGGGGCTGCCCACAGGGTTCGGTCCTGGGACCGTTCCTATGGAACGTCGTTTTGGACAGCTTCCTCGTCTCGGACCTTGGAGAAGTGGATGCTCAAGCATTTGCCGATAACCTCATTCTCTCCGTCTCGGCGAACTCAGGGGTAAAACTGGAAGAATCTGCAAACCTGGCCTTGGAGCTACTGCAGAACTGGGAAAACAGAATCACCTGAGAATATCACCAGAAAAAACCAACTCAGCCTTGCTGAAAGGGAACTTGGACCTACGACGGCCTCCTCAAATTAAGATAAACCAAACGACAATAAAATTCTCCAAACAACTCAAGTATCTAGGGGTCATCCTTGACCACAACCTATCCTTCAAAGACCACCTACAAAACATCCGAATCAAGGTTAAGAAATATGCTGCCCTCGTTGCTAGGGTGGCTCGAAGGGACTGGGGCCTTGGCCGGCGTACGCTACATATCTTCTACAAAGCCATATTCATACCTATCATCACATATGCCTCTGGCATATGGTATCACAAGGCTACTACCGCAGTCAACCGACGTATCATCAACTCAACCCAAAGATCGATTCTACTCTTTACTTCTCGTGCCTGCAGCACGGTGAGCACCCACGCTTTACAGGTCCTGACCGGAGTTCTCCCCCTTGACCTGGAGATTGTGGGCAAAGGTTTACTTTACCATCTGGCAAAGGGCACCTCAAGGACCTGTCTCAGACATACAACTAACCCAGCAAATAACCGCACCGCTGAAAAGAAGAGGCTCTATGCTCACCTGCTGCAGTGTGGCAAGAGAGATGGACAAACTCCCATACAGGGGAGATAACCAGAAAGTTTATACCTGATGTCGGCAGGGTCTACCCTAAGTTCCCAACGTGGTTCTCACCTGGACTCCATGCAGCATACCTTCTCACCAGACATGGTGCCATCAATGCCAAACTTTTCCTTTTGGGAATTGAAGAGGACCCTACCTGTGTTTGTGGTGGTCTGGAGAGCTGGCAACATCTAATGTATGATTGCCAGCTTTATGACGACCTCCGCAACATCTTAATAACAAAGATCCTATATTGTCCTAGAGGACGGGAACACAACATACTGGATACAAAACAAGAGTACCTGGCTTTCTCCTGCTACGCCCAAGAGCTCTTTGCAAGAAGACTTGTACTCGCTGCAATGGAGCAGAACTGAACCCTATACATGACAACCAGGAATAACAACTGAACCTACTTAATAAAGGACAAGAACTGACTTGACTAAACTGGACGGGACCTGGTCCCATGAGTGATATCCCAAATGGGAACACCAATGCCACTGAATACTAACTGCAGCTTGCTGCTCGCCATCTTGGCTCTCAAACCATGCTCCCTTGCATGGTCCTATCTTTTCCTCTCTCCCCCGGCAGGGAAAGGGGATGGTATCTTCCATCCCCTCTTCGCCTGGTGGGGCATGGGCCTGCCCCACTGATTATCTGGGGTCGCCTTCTCTATCGTCCCCATATTTCTGTCTTTTCCCCCCAGCCTTTTGTCTCCCCCCAACTCTACCTAATACACAAGTGTATATCCCACATAACTTAAAATTTAATAATGACTAAATTTAATTGCGTTCACAGTAAACTCATTTGGCCTTTCTACACAATTTTCTTAACCCGCACTGAGCGAAAATTTTATTTTATTTTATTATATATATATATATATATTTTTTTTTTTTTTTTTTTTTTTTTAAAGGTCCTAGCTACTGAAATCTCAGGAAATTAGGTGGCTGGACCTGCCAGAGTAAATATTTCAATACTAGTGTACCTGGTCTGCCTCCACGAGGCATAGTGTGAACAACGTTGGGCCCCAGCAGAGGTCTAGTGGCTAAATGGCCAGAAGAACAACGATACACAACACTACACTCATACAAAATCCTTTTAAATCTCTGGCCTTTACAGTGAACTGTTACACCCACAATGAAAGCAACGCGGAGATGGGGGAAACCCCTGGTGCCGTTAGACACGAACACACTATACACTATAATTCACAGATTTTTTTTTGACTGTGATGATTTGGAGAATCGCCCCCTTCATTTCTCCCCCGAGTCACAGCACTGTGATCTCAGCCTCGTAGTCTGGGTCATGATTTCTGTTTAAATGCAATTTAATTAACAATGAAATTTAATAAGTTTATTAATATTTTTGATTAATTGATAATATTATAATAAGCTAACAGATTCCTAATACAGTGCTTTGGACTGAGAAGTCCTCAAAGCTCCCAAGGCAATCCTCAGAGCACTGTTCTTGATGATCTTTATCGATTCTAATCTGCTTCTCTTAGCAGCGTCATATACCAGAGAACAATAATCTAAACGTGAATGGATTAGAGAACTTTTAAAGGTGTCGTAAGCTGTAGTGATCAGCTGCCTAAAATAGACAAGACTGAATGAAGTATGTTCAACTGTTTTACACATTTAGTTCATAGATAAATGATATGTGCTTGGAAATTTATCTTGCTATCTAATATCAGACGCAGGAATCTGAATAACCAGTGCTACTGGACTATTGCTTAACTGTAGTTCAAGATAGGAGTGGAGCAAATGCCACTTGCAAAAGTGAGTGTTGGTAGATTTCTGTTCTGCTATTCAATATCAATTATCTGATTAAATTTTGGTTATGGCAAGATGAAATTGACATTCGATAGTGTTCATGTTTTGCAACTAAGAGGAAATGGTGAAATTGTCTGAATACAAGTAAGCTTCAAGAATTTTAGGGATGTCTTGTGCCTGTTGTTCCTTGAGGTTGTCACAGACATTCTCTTAGATATGCCAGACAAGCTGTACTTGCTACCTGGGAGTCTAAAATGCTGATGGAACTGATATTCGGGTGACACTCAAGTCAAGTGGACCCAATTTCGGCGAAGTCCGGATGGTCTGCGACAGCCAAATCCTCTGCTTGCACCTTCATGATGGTGGGACTGTTAGTAATCCTGGGTATAACCTCCATGCACAAGTACATGGTGGGTGACAACCCAGGTGTGAACCAACGTAAGAAGGGGTCATGGTGTGGCGTCCACACCACATGGAGGAACACCGCCCTCTATGTTACCAGGTGGTAGATGACTCTCATCAACCGGTGCAATACTACCACTTTGCTTATTGGAGGCTTGAAGTGGTGAAACCCATGTTTAGTCTCTACAGCTAAGTTACGGTCAACCCTTTCTTATCTCTTCCACCATGCAATATGATTGATGACTTTTGAGGTTATGATGAACATCGTGGCGAGATCCAATGTTCCTTACATTTCGAGGGTACAGCTCTAAAACGGTTTTTGCTGGCCGGCAGCTATTTAGTACACCGGACCGAACCTATTGGTAACTTTCTAGGAGGCCTCCGGATCAGCTAGTGTATAATCTTGTTACCTCTACTCTGCCAGATAGTGACTGGAGGGAGTCCGAGTAGTGTGTATGCGGGAGGCATTGTCGAGGCCACGTTATGTCAAGGAACTGGGTATATTCTTATCATGTGTACACCATATTCAAAAATTTCTTTACTTCATACATGTCCCACCCACTTTTTCTTACTACTGAATACACCATGAATTGTCAACTAATTGAGCAAGCTTATCTGCGAAAAGATCTAAACCTCCCACGCACTTCCTAATTCATTTCACAAATATACGTGGTCTCAATTCTAACCTCATCGATGTCCATTTCCACTTGCAGTCTGCCAAACCCTATGAACTTTTTCTGACAGAATCTCAGCTATTGGTTGATTCAACTACTGCTCATCTCAGATGCCCAAAATATTTGCTGTATGATTCCTTTGGCCTCAAAGGTGGTACTTGTGCATATGTCCATTCTGATATACCCTGTCAGAGACTTGGCAATTTGGAATCTCCTCTCTTTGATCTTCTCTGGCTTAAAATCTTTCTACCTCATTGTGTCAAATTCATCTGTTGTCTCTACCGTTCTCCCAACTCCACTAATCACTTAGAGCTCTTTGACTTCCTCTCTTTGCAACTTGACTTTCTCCAGTCCAACTTTCCTAACAGTGAGGTAATTTTTCTTGGTGATTTTAATGTTCACAACTCCAGCTGGCTTCCGTTTTCCAGTCACACAGACCCAGCTGGTCGAGATGCTGAGGCTTTTGCAATTACTAATGACCTTGGACAGATTGTTCATTTACCTACAAGAATACCAGATAATCCTAATCATACAGCCAATAGGCTTGATCTTTTTCTCACAAACAACCCTTCTAAGTACATGGTCGAAGTGAGAGGTCCTTTAGGCACTTCAGATCACAACTTGGTGATTGTCTCTTTTGCAATGGAGCCTTTATCTCATGGCTATTCCCATCCTCTTGTTGTTTGGCATTACAGGAATGTAAAATGGGATGACCTGCGAGACTTCTTTTCTTCTTTTCCTTGGTCGGATTACTGTTTCAAAACTTCTGATGTCAATGTTTGCTCAGATCATGTCATTGAAATTATTCTTGCAGGAATGGAATCCTTTATCCCACACTCCACTTTAAAATCTCGTCCTTTATCTAAACCTTGGTTTTCCAAAAAATTTGCTAAGGTTGTTCAAGAGAAGAATGTTGCATATTCTTCATTCTTCAGTTTCATTTTCTGCCTACACCAGAGCTTGCAACAATTGTAAAGCAGTTATAAATCAGTCCAAACTAGAGTTTGAACAGGCTAAGAGTAGAAAACTTGCTTCTTGCCCTAATGGTAGCCAAGCATTCTGGTCTCTTGCCAAAGCTATTGGCCGCAACTTTTGCCCATCTCTGCTCCCACCTCTGTCCAAACCAAATGGTTCTGTTGTCACTTCAGCCAAGGATAAAGCTGACCTACTAGCATCCCATTTTTCTTCCAGCTCATGTATTAATGATCTTGGTAAAACACATCCCACCATTCCCAACACGCTCCATTCAAAGCCTCCTGTGGTCTTCCGTCAAAAGGATGTCAGAAGGATTTTGATGAATCTTGATGCTAAGAAAGCTCCAGGTCCCGATGGTATTTCTCCACTTGTTCTCAAAACCTGTGCTCCTGAACATACTCCTATTCTTTGCCGCCTTTTTTTTTCACTTTCTTATTCCAAGGTGTTTTTCCTTCTGCTTGGAAATTTGCTCATATCCAGCCAGTTCCTAAAAAGGGTAACAAATCTCTCCCATTCAATTATCGTCCCATTACAATTACTTCTAATCTTTCTAAAGTAATGGAGAAATCAATTAACCGTCCACTCTTAAACTACCTAGAAACCTTCCGTCTGATCAACGATCGCCAGTATGGATTCGGTCAGTGTCGATCCCCTGGTGATATTCTGGCTTATGTTACCCATTTATGGACTAATTCAATGGAAAGGTTCGGTGAAACACAAGTAGTTGCTCTTGACATCTCAAATGCTTTCGATCATGTTAGGCGTAAAGGTCTTCTAAACAAGCTTCTATCTTATGGTTTGCCGACTGTTTTTAGCAATTGGTTATCCAGTTTTCTCTCTGATCACTCAATGAGGGTGATGGTAGATGGCTCTCTGTCTTCTAACTTCTCCACTAATGCCGGTGTCCCTCAAGGTTCAGTTCTTTCACCCACTCTTTTCCTCTTCTATATTAATGACCTTCTTCCATTGACTGGAAATCCTATCCATAGTTTTGCCGATGATAGCACATTGCATTCCACTTTCCATTTTGAGAAATCTTGTCCTGCTCAATCAGCTTCAACTTCTCGAAGATCTGCTACCAGTTCTTTAAATGCTGGTCTTCAGGTAATTCTCCAGTGGGGCAAAGACAACTTAGTTGATTTCAACCCTTCTAAAACTCAGTCTTGTCTTATATCTCGCAAAAAGGATTCTTCTGCTCCTATGCTTATCTTTAGTGACACTCCGATTTCTAGGCAAAATGATATATCTCTTTTGGGGATTACCCTGACTTCTAATCTCTCTTGGCACAAGCGAATTACAAATATTGTTTCCTCCGCATCTAAAAAACTTGGTTTTCTCTTTCGCTCTCAGCGTTACTTTTCTTCCAAACAGCTGTTCACTCTGTATAAATCGCAAATCCACCCTGCCATGGAATAGTTTTCCCACATCTGGGGGTGGTGCCTCCAAAACCTCTCTTAGGCTTCTTGATTCCATTCAGAAGAGGGCAGCAAGGTTATTTAATGATTCATCTCTAACAGAGTCTTTCCACTCGCTGTATTATAGACGTTTCTGCTGCATGCCTCTTCTCAGATACTTCCATGGGCACTGTTGTTCTGAATTGGCTTCTATAATTCCTACTCTCTCTTTCAAAACAGTCCAAACACGTGCCACCACCAGCCAACATCCATTTACTGTCCAACTTCAAACTCACCGAACCAACTTTTCATCTTCCTCGTTTATTCATTCAACTGCCGTTTTCTGGAACAACCTTCCTTCATACGTATTTCCTGAAAATTACAGTCTACAGTAGTTCAGGTCCAATGTCAACAAATATCTTCTTTCATCTTCCCAACCTCCAACCCAAGCACGGTATTAAGTACTATACTATAGGTTCTAATACCTCTAGTGTTTGGGATTTACATGAAAAAAAAAAAAATGTTGCTGACTTGAATTGGGAAAAAAACACTGAATTGTGTATAGATCTCTGTGGCTCCTGGGTCAGTAGAGTGTAGCAGCAGAAAGGTTGGTATGTTGTGGCACTGAGGTTCTCTTCAAAGTCTTTTAGGTTAATTAGAATCATTGTCATTTGGTTTTGAACCTGATGGACCTAAAAGTGGATAATTGTTTGAATCCATGATTTCATATTATGGCCCTGGGTGTTTATCTTCTTTAGTACCCATTGCAGCCCTGCCATGGGGTAGCAGGAGCAGTGTTGTTTGGTGGCCAGGCACAGAGGTTAGTACAATTAGTAAAACTAAAATTAAAGAAACAGGTATTTTCCTGCTTTAATCTTCTCTTCTTATTTTCTCTCCTTAGTGCTCTTAAGAAAGTAGAGCTACTTAGCAGAAAAATTTAATATGTAGAAAAAAAAAACAAAGACTCAGTCACAGGAGAGAAAATGCTCTCTAATCACACAAGAATAATTTGGTCACAGTTGATTTTTGTGTGATTAGAGAGCAAGAATCATTTGGTCACAGAAACCCTTGGCACTTGGAACCAAACAGAAGGTAAGATTATTTTTATTTCTTCCTTCATAGGTGAAGTATTAGCAATAAAAGTAGACACAGAGAAAAGGTAGTAAATGAACTAATGTAAATCAAATTAGTTCCAGAGCAGTATTAGGAAATTTGTTTATGCAAAGCATCTCTGGAAACCCTGAACTTAGATAATTGCTTTTCTCAGGAATCTTAAATGTTTAATGATACATATATTTTAAAGTCTTTCTTATGTCCTCATGTCTTTTTTTTCAATTTAGTAGATAATGTTGATATGTCAACTATGAACCTAACATTTCTTGATAAAAAAATCAAACACACTATACAGGAACTCCCCGACTTACGTAATACTCTATTTATACAAATTCGACTTTACGTACATTTTGCCGCCTGGTGTAAACTGAAAAAAATATGGAAACGTATGTTGTGGCTGTATGGATAAATGGAGGTATTGTGAAAATATCATAATGTGAACCCAAATTTCCCTATATTACTAAGCTATTTATCACTCTAAAAGGTCATATTTATAATGGAAACAATGCACTACCTTTTCATTGTTATCATATGTTCCCATTATAAGAATCAACTTTGAACGACTGTGATATTTTTCTAAATCACTTTTCTGGAGGTCACAACCATAAAACAATAAAAACAATTTGCACTTTCCGGTTTATTGGGCTTTTCTGTTAGTGCATCTAATTATAATCAGGTAGTAAACTCAATCTCGTTGCATTTGCGATAATACCAATAACTGCAATTGTGTGGGTTTTTACGTTATTATGGAGAAATGTGTTTTTTATATGATTGAAATCTTCAATCATATAAAACACAAATTTTCAGAAACTTCTCTTCATTCTTATTTATATATTAAAATGATGAATGGAAAATGATCAATGGAAAGCACAAGTGGTGGTAGTGCCAGGAAACAAAACAATATTGATTTAGAAATGAAGTATGAAGCAGACAAAGTTTGTCATCTATTGCAAGGGAATTAGGTCTTGCTGCTTCAACAGTGAATACTATTTTAAAGGCCAGTGCACATATAAAAGAACATGTCAAAGGATCAACGCACTTAAGATCAACAGTGATCGTAAAACAGGGTTCAGGTGTATATTGAAGGTGGAACAGCTGTTAATAAAATGGATGGAAAATCAGATTCAGAAGTGAGTGACCCTGAGTCCCATGACCATTGAAGCAAAAGCAATAAGTATTTATGAAGATATTAAGGATAAGTATGGCGAACCCCAAACCAAGTTCGTGGAAAGCAATGGATGGTTTAACAGGTTCAAGCATCACACCCGTTTCCATAACGTTAAAGTATGCGGTGAAGTCGCCAGTGCTGATTCTGCAGCTGAAGAGAAATTTTGTGATGTGTTGGAAAAAATTATTGATGAAGGTGGCTATTCAATGCAGAAAATTTTTAATGTTGACAAGACTGCTCTGTATTGGAAAAAAATGCCAGATCCAACATACATTGCCAAAGAGGAAAACACAATGCCAGGTTTCAAAGTTTCAAATGATAGGGCCACACTCTTGCTTGGGGTTAATGCAGCGGGAGATTACAGATTAAAACCACTGCTTGTGTATCATTCTGGAAATCCTCGTGCATTTAAGGGCATCAATAAAGCCACCCTACCCGTGCATTTCTGATTGAACCAGAGAACATGGATAACAATATCTCTTTGAGGATTTGTTTAAATGCTGCTTAATTCTCGAGTTGAAAAATACTGTAAAGACAACGATGGATATCCTATGCATCTAGATGATTTCAATTTGAACATCAGAGTCATATTTCTACTGCCAAACACGATTTCACTCATCCAACCTATGGATCGGGGTGTTATTTCAAATTTAAAAGCATACTATTTATGCACATTTGCTGAGGCATTGTCTGCAGTAAACACTGAGAAAAATTATGCTATTCAATTTATGCTATTGTAAAAAATATTATGCTATTATGCAAAAATTATGCTATTGTAAAAAATATTACAATATTTACCATGCCATCTTAAACTTGCCGCCATTGTTATACGATACAACGTTATAACCCGAACTAGATAGCATTAGCTTAGTATAGTATAGTATATAATGTAATATTGTCAATTATTCAGTAAAATTAATTAATCTTGTTAAACTTCATTGTCAATTAAATTGTACTTTTCAACTAAATACATATAACGACTTAGATTTTACAAATGTAACATAAATAATTAATACATAACTTGATATGGAAGTTATATAAATGGAACTCTTAGATAATACTCGATACTGAAAAATATACAGGGTGATTCACTACCAGTGCGACAAACTTGCAGGAGGTGTAGGGGGCACAAAGACGAATCGGAATCACATAGCATTGCAGGGTCCGAAATGCCTTCGTCATGCGGTAGAGGATGTTGAATGGGAGGTCGCATGAACAGCGATCCTGCTGGAAGTCAGTATTTGTGAACCGTTTCTGTTCAAGAAACCAAGTAGCAAATTCCTCCGGAGTTGATAATCCACAGGCTCCAATGATTGGACGCGTTGCAGATGGTATGAACTCATTTGGTTTGTTGACAGTATCCTCCATACAGTGGATTAGGAAATACCCAATCGTTGGCCTATTGCTCGAGTACTCGTACTCGGATTGCCTTCTGCAAGACGTAGGACATTCTCCTCATTGGCTGGTGTCCTAATCGTTTGCTCTCGATTCATGGTACCTCTCGTGAAAAAACCAGTCTCACGTAACCTTCTGTGCACATGTGCAAAAATCATATGATGAGGAGAACGCCGGTGCGGGAAACGTTCCTGGTACAAGCGCAGAGCGGCGCGCCCGTTATAGTCTGTAGCTCCATACATGAGGTGCATGTCGGCCAGTTCAACGTTTGAATAATTGTCCATCCTACCGCCTCGGGAACCGGTTCGCAAATGCTGACTCCCAGCGGGATCGCTGTTCACGCGACCTCCAATTCAACATTCTCTACCGCATGATGAAGGCATTTCGGATGCTCCAATGCTATGTGATTCCGATTCGTCTTTGTGGCCCCTACAACTCCTGCTACTGAAATTGAAATTTTATTGAAATTAAATCGAAATCATGACTCAGACCAGAGCAAAAGGCTCAAGCAAATGGGAGTGCTGTGGATCAGGGCAGAACTGAGGGAGGGCAGTTGCCCTCTGAATCACAGCCATTTAAAATGCACTGCTTGCTTGATGTTTATGGAACAATCGAGTACGGGACATGATATTGCCATGGGCGATGTCTTTGTGTGTGTGCGCGATGAAAGGAAATCAAGCGACCACTCAGTATTGTTATGGGTCTATATGAGAGCTTGAAAGACAGAGTGGATGTCCTCGAAGAATCTAAATTGAGGGGCCCATCAAGCTCTCAGCTGCCCACATCAATGCCAGAGCTGGCACTTGGTCATCACGCAACACAGCGAACCCCAAGGCAGAATGCACTGGTCCCACAGGAACTAGTAGTTGTTGGTGACTCTATTGTCAGGGAAACGGGGAACATGGTATGTAAAAAGGATAGGTCTGAACAGGACCAGGGTATGTCTGCCAGGGGCAAAGGTTGATGACGTTGTAGAATGGATATCATCTTTTAAGGGCAGAAAAGGTTATACTGTATAGTTGTACACATTGACCCTAATGATATTAAGAGTAGGAGACCAGCGGAATTACTTAACAAGTACAGATCGTTGTCAAAAAAATGCCGTGAATAAGGGTTGAATTTGAAAGTGTCTGCAATTCTGCCCAGATGCGATTGGAGGGAGTATATGATGATAGCCTTGTTGATCAATTCGGCCCTGGAAAGATTGTGCAAGGCTCAAGGGGTAGAATCTTTTCCAGCCTAGTCTGTACTTGTTAACAAGAGAGACTGCTTCTACGGGGATGGGATACACTTAAATAGAAAGGGTGCAAGAATATTTGCTGATGCTATCCAGGCAGTGTTAGGTGGGTCGGGAAACCAAAAAGCTTGGGGTATACAAGGACTAAAAGATTAACAGTAGCCACTGGCAGAGGTGAAAGTGATTCTTGCACTGTTTCTATTGGAATGAGCAGCAGCCTGGAAAACAAGATGCAGGGTATTTCAGAGACTGCTGGGATACAATTGCCATACAAGTAAACACATGCGTTGTGTTAGGGTAGCTAAGAATAGGTGCATGTATACTTGTGTGTACACCAATGCTAGGAGTTTGGTAAATAAATTTGATGAATTTGAGGTATTGCTCAAAGCGTCAAAGGCAGATATTGTTCGGATATCAGAGACGTGGTGCCACACAGATATAAGGAATGCAGAACTGGAATTTGGGGAGTACAACGTCTACAGAAAGGATAGACAGGATAGAAAGGGAAGAGGGGTTATGCTATTAGTTAAGAAACACATAAAATCCAAGGAAGTGAAGCCAGTCGACATCGCTAGACAGTGCAGTGTCGAGTCAGTTTGGTGTGACATAAGCACTGGGAGATCAAAATTGAGAGTAGGAGTGTGCTATTGGCCTAATGACTCTGATGAGTATAATAAGAAACTGTACAGGGAAATAGAGTGGGCCAATAAATCAGAGAGTCTTATAATGGGGGATTTTAATTTCCCAGATATTGACTGGAATTTGTGGGTTGGTCACTCACACACACTAGCAAGGCTTTTGGGATTTATTGGATGATTTTTTTCTACATCAGCATGTTCAGGAGGCAACTAGAGGGAATAATACTCTTGATCTGATTATCAGTAGTGATTCTTCGTGCATTAAGAATCTGCAGATAAAGGAACCACTAGGTGGCAGTGATCACAGTGTGCTGAAGTGTGATTTACTCAAAGAGGTAACTACCATCAGGGGTAAAGGGAAGGGTTATTGCTTTCGTAAAGGTGACTACAGTGGTCTGAGACAATATTTAAATTCTATACAGTGGGACCAACTGATGATGTTACCAACAGCAAATTCAAAATTGGAAGCATTCAAAGAACTTATCTTGGAAGCTACTAGGCTTTACATACTAACTAAGAAATATTGTTCAAGGTTTAGGCCTAAATGGATTTCGGATGAACTAATGAGACATGTGGCAGGAATGAAAAATGCATGGGATACATATAAATTAATGGGTGACATGGAAGCCTATGATAGATATAAACTAGTCTGTAACCAAATCACAAAGGAAATTAGGCAGGCAAAGGCAGATTATGAGAAATCCTTGGCAAAGGATGCAAAGAAAAACAGAAAACAGTTCTTTACCTATGTAAATTCTAGAAGGAAAGGGATGAATCAGATTGGTCCCCTGGATATTGATATTCAACAGTTGAAGATTCTGCTCAGGTGGCAAACAAACTAAATGAGTATTTTGCATCTACATTCACACATGAGGAGTTATTCAGGAAGAGGAATGCCAGAGGTGAAGTAAACTCTGGCAGTGAGCTAGATGGTTTTGTAATAACTGAAAGGAAAGTGGAGGAGAAATTGTTGAGGATAAACATAAAAAAGGCACCCGGTGTGGATGGGATCTATCCAGTTATATTGAAAGAGGTAGCAAAGGAAGTAAGCAAACCCTTAGCCATAATTATGAGAGCTTCTTTGGACTCAGGGGAGGTGCCCATAGACTAGAGATGTGCAAATGTGACCCCAATTCACAAAGGAGGATCAAAGGCTGACAAAGTAATTATAGACCTGTGAGTTTAACTTCTGTTCCAGGAAAATTAATGGAGGCACTGGTTAAAGAAGCACTGCAGGATCATCTAGACAAGACTTCAGTTATAGATCGGACACAGCATGGTTTTGTTAAGGGAAGGTCTTGCCTGATCAATTTGATTGGATACTATGATGCAGTCACAAAAGAACTGGATGCAGGGAATAACTTTGATATTATATATTTGGATCTTAGAAAGGCTTTTGATACTGTTGAACATGGAAGACTGCTGCACAAATTGGAGCAGTGTGGCATTGGAGGTAAATTGCTGCTATGGATAAAGGGGTGGTTGAGGGGGAGAAGACAGAGAGTGGTAATCAATGGACGCTGCTCATCGTGGACTAATGTTATTAGTGGAGTCCCTCAGGGTTCGGTATTGGGTCCATTATTGTTTTCTGTATTTATAAATGATATTGATGATGGTATATCAAGCTTAGTGTCCAAGTTTGCAGACGATACGAAGGTTGCCAGGGTTGTCAAGGACACTACTGACACTATGCTACTGCAACAGGATCTGGAAAGGTTGAGCAGATGGGCTGAGAGGTGGCAAATGAAGTATAACATTGACAAATGTAAAGTACTACATATGGGAAATAGCAACCCCAGAGCAACGTATCAACTCTGTGGTACTACACTGACAGTGGTAGAGAATGAAAGGGACCTGGGGGTGGTTGTGGAAGCAGATATGAAGTTTTCTGAGCAGTGCAGACGGGCTGCAAGAGTAGCTCATGGTGTATTGTCGATGATATATAGGAATTTTTCTAGCAGGGATAAGGAGGTGATTATTCCATTGTATAAGGCAATGGTCAGACCACACTTACAGTACTGTATACAGGTCTGGAGGCTCCATTTCAAGAAGGATGTAGAGCTGCTGGAATGAGTACAGAGAAGGGCAACAAGATTAGTGAATGGAACAAAGGGGTGCTCTTACGAAGAATGACTTAAGTTTTGCAAATTACAGTGTCTGGAGACTAGGCACCGGCGAGGTGATCTGATAGAGGTGTATAAAGCCTTGAATGATTTGAGCAAGCTCAATGCTGATGGGATTCTTCCTCTAGCTCAGAATAATCACCTGAGAGGGAATAAATTCAAATTGAGGAAAGACAGATGTAAGATAGACGTACGGAAACTTTAGCCAGCGGGTAGTCAGTTGGTGGAACAGACTTCCATCCCTTGTTGTGGAAGTTGATAGCCTAAATAAATTTAAGGTTCAGCTGGACAGGTATTTCAAACGAATGGAGGGGTGAAGTGGAAGTGGTTTTTTTTTTTTTGGCTGATGCTGCATAAGCTTTATTTCTTGCATCATATGCCTCCCTACTAATGCTAATACTAACGTAGATGCAAAATACTCATTCAGCTTGTCAGCTACCTAAGCAAGATCATCGACAATCAAACCATCAATATCAAGTACAGTCAGTCCTCGTATAGCACGATAGTTGTGTTCCTAGAAACCCTCGTGCAATATAAACAACAGGCCCTATGGGAAAAATAGGGTTAGATTCCAACAACCCAAGATTGAACACACATTTTTAACCAAAACATTACCAAACACAATAAATAATCGTAATAAAATACGTAAGTATTTTATTACGACTATTACATAATAAAATATTGCTAATGCTTTTGCTTCTATCGTAAGCAAACTTGTTTTTTGTTTGATTTTCTATCCAAACAGATGACAGCCGTTCCATCTCTTCCAATTCTTTGAGTCTTAATCTAATGGATTTTAATTACACTTTGAATTGTTCCTGGTATCAAAGTTGTTTTTATTTTCTCTGCATTCTTTGTAATTCTCGGCGTTGCCTCATTTAGGCCTGTAGCACGTGCAATATCACATGGTCTTTCGTTTCACTCAAAGCGTTTCACAATTTCATATTTTTCTCTATCGACAGAGGTGGACTGGCCATAGGCCTTACCGGGGAAACCCCGCTGGGCCGGAAGGCCTGTGTAATTTTGGCCATAAACCATAGTATGAGGCCACTATAAATTTTCCCTTGTAAGAATTTTTGACCCAGTCCGCCTCTGTTTATCGATATTGCTTTTCTTTTTCTCTTTGAATCTGCAGTGTCTTCACCAGGATGCTTCCTTTTCACACCTTTTAAGTATTTTACTCATTTTTAGGGAATAAAGCACAATTACAAAATGAGGAGGCACGCTTGATACACACAAACAAAGCTGCGCACATGTAGCAACTGAATAAACAACACCGTAAAGGCAGAGATACACTATTAAGACCTCACATTTTACTAAAGCATATTTCTAGGGGTTACTACCATAAAACAATAAAAACAATTTCCAGTTGCATTTCTGCTAGTGGAATCTGTTATAAACTGGTAGTAAACTTGATCTAATTGCATTTGCGATTATACCGATAGCTGGAATTGTGTTGGTTTTTACGTTATTATGGTGAAATGTGTCTCCCGTTAACTGATATGAAAAACATAAATACATTTTCAGAATCTTCTCTTCATTCCTATCGTGTTGCGTTCGGTTGGGGTGATTCTGCATTCAACTGCCATTTCTTGTAAACATAAAGGCGAATCGTGCATAAGCGAATTTGGTTCGTTTTATATAAGATATCGTTCCCCTATTTATAAATCGTGTATGATCGAATTCGTGTAGTGTAAACACGTGTTATATGAGGACTGACCGTAGTTTAATCAGATTCATTCCCTTCCTTCTAGAGTTTACATAAGTAAAGAAGTCTGATGTTTTTCTTTGCATCCTTTGCCAAAGATTTTTCGCAATCTGCATTCACTTGCCTAATCTTCTTTGTGACTTGATTACAGACTAACTTATATCTGCCATAGGCTTCTGTCACCTGATAATTTATATGCATGCTATGCATATTTCTTCTCTGCCACAAGTCTCATTAATTCATCTGACATTCATTAGGCCTACACCTTGAACAGTATTTCTTAGTTGGTATGAAAAACCTAGAAGCTTCCAGGATTAATTCCTTGAATTCTTCCCATTTAGAATTTGCTGCTGTTAGTAATGTGATCAGTTGATCCCATTGTATAAAATTTAAAAACTGTTTGAGACCACTGTAGTCACCTTTTCTCTAAGCAGACCACCCTTCCCGTTACCCCTGATGGTAGTTACTCAAGAGAGAGAGAGAGAGAGAGAGAGAGAGAGAGAGAGAGTAGAGGATGAGAGAGAGGAGAGAGAGAGAGAGAGGCTACACAACATTTTCCTATTAGGGATATCATCAATGTTACTAATATTTACATGCGGGTACCCTTTACAATGGATCGTTGTGCAAGTAGGTGACTGTCATGCTTAAACCGCTCTTGCTGCCGTTTTTAAAATTGGAAAATGAGTTCCCGATTTTAAAAATAGCAAAAAAGCGGGATAGAACATTGAAACTAAGACTAACCATATAAAGTAAAAGTAGTAAAGCATGTATCTGATGACCTGCAGCACCTGGAACATCAGTTCAACTCCTCCGTGTTTCTCTCTGTGGTGATATGCCTGTACGTAGAAAAACAGAACTAAACATGAAAAAAAACCATTTCAGGTTAAATTAGGGATTCATATCAAAGAAAATTTTGTTTATAGTTTGATTTTCTTTAAAAATGTCGGAAGCATTTAGAGAAAGAATAACCTGAAATAGTTAACCACTCAACTGTTTGCAAGAAAAGGAATTATGCAGATACAAAATACACTGTTCAAACAAAAAAATTCTTTTGAATTTGTTTCCTTCTTAAAATAGGCAAACTTTACTAATTTTGGGTCGAGAAAAGAAACGAATATGACTTCAGAAATTTTTTTATTAGCTCTAGTTTTTGAGATACACAGTCCTTTCGCTATTGTTTAAGAATACAGGAATACAGTGCATAATGCGATTTCGAACAGCGCGGGTTTTGCTATAGCGCGGTTTACAAATTGAAAAAAAAAAATAACACCAATACATTTGATATGTACGTATTATAATGCCAGCACATAGGCCAATGCATTATGGATTTAAGACCATTCTGACTGTTGTCGCAACTGACCTCATTATATGCGGACTCTGCTAGCGTTCATACATTAGTAAACACTCTTGATTCGAGCGGTGAGTTCGTTGATTGTGTGTAAGCTGTAGAAAATATTTTTCGCTGTTTATTTTTATTAAAGATTATTTTTTTTTAAAAATGTTACACCTTTATTTACTATTGAATACACCAC